>NC_045436.1:66306000-66435646 GCF_002776525.5 Piliocolobus tephrosceles | reverse complement strand
AGAGTGTTTTCCAATTTGGTTCCATTTTCCCCCTCACTTTCAGGCACCCCAATCAGACGTAGATTTGGTCTTTTTACATAATCCCATACTTCTTGCAGGCTTTGTTCATTTCTTTTTCTTCTTTTTTCTTTTGGTTTCTCTTCTCGCTTCATTTCATTCATTTGATCCTCCATCGCTGATACTCTTTCTTCCAGTTGATTGAGTCGGTTACTGAAGCTTGTGCATTTGTCACGTATTTCTCGTGTCATGGTTTTCATCTCTGTCATTTCGTTTATGACCTTCTCTGCATTAATTAGTCTAGCTGTCAATTCTTCCACTCTTTTTTCAAGATTTTTAGTTTCTTTGCGCTGGGTACGTAATTCCTCCTTTAGCTCTGAGAGGTTTGATGGACTGAAGCCTTCTTCTCTCATCTTGTCAAAGTCATTCTCTGACCAGCTTTGATCCGTTGCTGGCGATGGGCTGTGCTCCTTTGCAGGAGGAGATGCGCTCTTATTTTTTGAATTTCCAGCTTTTCTGCCCTGCTTTTTCCCCATCTTTGTGGTTTTATCTGTCTCTGGTCTTTGATGATGGTGACGTACTGATGGGGTTTTGGTATAGGTGTCCTTCCTGTTTGATAGTTTTCCTTCTGACAGTCAGGACCCTCAGCTATAGGTCTGTTGGAGATTGCTTGAGGTCCACTCCAGACCCTGTTTGTCTGGGTATCAGCAGCAGAGGTTGCAGAAGATAGAATATTGCTGAACGGAGAGTGCACCTGTCTGATTCTTGCTTTGGAAGCTTCCTCTCGGGTGTACTCCGCCCTGTGAGGTGTGGGGTGTCAGACTGCCCCTAGTGGGGGATGTCTCCCAGTTAGGCTACTCAGGGGTCAGGGACCCACTTAAGCAGGCAGCCTGCCCCTTCTCAGATCTCAACCTCCATGTTGGGAGATCCACTGCTCTCTTCAAAGCTGTCAGACAGAGTCGTTCGCGTCTGCACTCTGCTGCTTCCCCTGTTATTTTTTAGTTGTGCCCTGTCCCCAGAGGCAGAGTCTACAGAGACAGGCAGGTTTCCTTGAGCTGCTGTGAGCTCCACCCAGTTCGAGCTTCCCAGCGGCTTTGTTTACCTACTTAAGCCTCAGCGATGGCGGGCGCCCCTCCCCCAGCCTCGCTGCTGCCTTGCGGTTAGATTGCCCCCGACTGCTGTGTTAGCAAGGAGGGAGGCTCCGTGGGTGTGGGACCCTCCCGGTCAGGTGTGGGGTATATTCTCCTGGTGTGCTGGTGTGCTTACCGCGCAGTATTGGGGTGGGAGTTACCTGATTTTCCAGGTGTTGTGTGTCTCAGTTCCCCTGGCTAGGAAAAGGGACTCCCTTCCCCCTTGCGCTTCCCAGGTGAGGCAATGCCTCGCCCTGCTTCAGCTCTCGCTGGTCAGGCTGCAGCAGCTGACCAGCACCGATTGTCCGGCACTCCCGAGTGAGATGACCCCAGTACCTCAGTTGAAAATGCAGAAATCACCGGTCTTCTGTGCCGCTCGCGCTGGGAGATGGAGACTGGAGCTGTTCCTATTCGGCCATCTTGCTCTGCCCTCCCGAATTTTTAAATTTTCATCTTGATTTCGTTTTTGACCCAGCGCTCATTCAGGAGCAGGTGATTAAATTTTCATGTATTTGCATGGTTCTGAAGGTTCCTTTTGGAGTTGATTTCCAATTTTGTCCCATGGTGGTCTGAGAGAGTGCTTGACAATTTCAATTTTCTTAAATTTATTGAGGCTCATTTTATGGCCTATCACATGGTCTCTCTTAGAGAAAGTTCCATGCGCTGTTGAATAGAATGTGTATTCTGCGATTGTTGGATGAAATGTTCTATATGTATCTGTTAAGTCCATTTGTTCCAAGGTATACTTTAAATCCATTTTTTCTTCGTTGACTTTCCGTCTTGATGACCTGTCTAGTGCTGTCAGTGGAGTACTGAAGTCCCCTACTATTATTGTGTTGCTGTCTATCTCATTTCTTAGGTCTTTTAGTAATTGTTTTATGCATTTGGGAACTCCAATATTAGGTGTGTATTATTCTAAGTGAAGTAACTCAGGAATGGAAAACCAAACATCATATGTTCTCACTGATATGTGGGAGCTAAGCTATAAGGACACAAAGTCATAAGAATATAATGGACTTTGGGGATTTGTGGGGAAGAGTGGGAAGGGGGTGAGGGATAAAAGAACTACAAATAAGGTTCAGTGTACACTGCTTGGGTGATGGCTGCACCAAAATGTCACAAATCACCACTAAGAAACTTACTCATATAACAGATACCACCTGTACCCCCAATAACTTATGGAAAAATAAACCATATTAATAATAATAAAGAAAATAATGTGTATTCTGCTGCCATTGGGTGTAGTGTTCTGTATATGCCTGTTAGGTCCATTTAGTCTATAGTGCTCTTCAATTCTGCTGTTTTCTTATTGATTTTCTATCTTGATGATTTGCCCATTGTTGAAAGTGGGTTATTGAAGTCTCTTACTGTTCCTATATAGCTGTATGTTACTCCCTTCAGTTCTTTTAATGTTTTCTTTATGTATTTAGGTGCTCCAGTGTTCAGTGCATGTATATTTACAATCACTATATCCTGTTAATGAATTGACTGTTTTATCATTATATGACCTTCTTTGTCTTTTTTTAAGTTTTGACTTAGTCTGTTTCGTCTGATGTAAGTATAGCCACCCCTGCTCTATTTTGATTGCTATTTGCATGAAAATTGCTGTGAAATAGCATGAATGCTATTTCATGCAAACAGCAATCAAAATAGAGCTGAAGACTCTATTTTGAGAGTCTTCAGACTCTTTAAGAACACATCTAGAATACTTTCGCTTCAGCTTGAGCAACACATATAGAGTACTTTAAATTAAAATCTTTAAATTAGAGTCTGTTACAGGTAGCATAATTTTGAATCTTATTGTTTAATCCATTCAGCCACTCTGTCTTTTGACTGGAGAATTTAATCTCCTTCCATTTGAAGCAATTATTGATAGAAAAGGGCTTACTAGAGCTATTTTATTGTCTTCGTTTTGTAGTACCTTTTTTCCTTTCTTCTCTTGCTGTTTTCCTTTGTGATGTGAATTTTTTTTTTTTTTTAGTGATATTCTTTGATTCTTTTCTCTTTATCCTTTGTGTATCTGTTACATGATTTTTCTTTGTGATTACTCTGAGGCTTACATAAAACACATTCTAGTTGAAACAGTCTATTTTAAGTTGATGATAACATTGGTCACACACACAAACTCTATGCTTTAATTTCTCCTGCCACCATATTTTATGTTACTGTTGTCACATTTTGCATCTTTTATATGTTGTGTATCCACTGACAAATTATTGTGGCTATTGCTGTTTGTAATTTTTTTAACTTTTACACTTGTAGCTAAAAATGACTTATGTGCTAGTACTATACTATTGTAGTATTCTGAGTTTGTCTGTATTCTTACCTTTACAGGGGGTTTTGTACTTTCATAGGCTTTCATGTTAGTTAGCATCCTTTCATGTTAACTTGATGAACTGCCTCTACTGGTGCTGAATACCCACATTTTTATTTGGTTATATCTTTATTGCTCTCTTATTTTTTAGGGCCAGCCTTTTCTGGTATACTATTGTTTGTTGGCAGGTTTTTTGTTTTTTTTCCTTTTTCTTTTAGCACTTTCAATATATCATCTTACTCTCTCCTGGCCTGTGATGGTTTGTCTAAGAAATCTGGTCATAGTCTGATGATGGTTTCCTTATAGGTAATGAGTTGCTTTTCTCTTGCTGCTTTCAAAATTTGTCGACTTTTGAGAATATGATTATGACATATATTGGTGAAGCTCTCTTTGTTTTAATCTATTTGGAGTTCTTTAGGCTTTATGGATTCAAATCCAAATCCATATAGCCTGAAGAACTCCAAATAAACTAAAGCTAATTAAGTACATTTCCCTCTCCAGATTTTGGAAATTTTTTGCCATTCTTTCTTTCTTTTCTTTTCTTTTCTTTTTTTTTTTTTTTTTTTGAGATGGAGTCTCTCTGTCGCCAGGCTGGATTGCAGTAGTGTGATCTTGGCTCACTGCAGCCTCTGACTCCCTGGTTCAAGCGATACTCCTGCCTCAGCCTCCTGAGTAGCTGGGATTATAGGCACATGCCACCATGCCCAGCTAATTTCTATATTTTTAGTAGAGATGGAGTTTCATATGTGGCCAGGATGGTCCTGATCTCCTGACCTCATGATGTGCCTGCCTCGGCCTGCCAAAGTGCTGGAATTACAGACCTGAGCCACCGTGCCCAGCCCATTATTTCTTTAAGTAAATTTTCTGCCCCTTTCTCTGCTTCTTCTGGGTCTCTTGTAATGTGTACACTGGTTCGCTTAATATTGTGTTCTAAGTCCCTCTTAGACTTTTTTCACTCTTCCTTCTTTTTTCTTTTGGTTTTTGTAACAAGATAATTTCAGAAGCTCTGTGTTTGAGTTTGCTAATTCTGCTCTTGTGTTGAGTCTGCTGTCGAAGCTTGCTGTTGAATATTTAATTCACTCATTGAATTCTTCAGTTTCAGAATTTCTGTTTGGTTCTTTTTTATACTTTCTCTCTTTCTTGAATTCTTCATTTTGTTTATGCATTGTTTTCCTGGATTCATGTTATTTGAGTTCTCTTGTAGCTACTCCTTTTCTATAAGATGATTATTTTTTAATACTTACCTGGCAGTTTGTGTATCATCAGTTGTTTAGTGTCTGCTACTGGTGCTTAATTTTGTTCCTTTGGTGTCCTGTTTCTCTAAATATTAGTGATTTTTGTGGACTTGTTTTATTGTCTTTGCATGTGAAAAAGTGAACACCACTTTTTGTCTTTACAGATTGGTTTCTGTAGGAAAGCCCTTCACTAGTCAGCTTGTCTAGTGGTTCTGGGTAGGCTGTCTTGCTGCTGGAGTCGTTTGGTGTCTGGGTCAGGTGGATGGTCTTGGTTTCTAGGTCCAAGGAGGGCAGGCTTAGTGCTGGGGACTGAGGCCACAGGGACAACTCTGGAGCCTCTGTCCACTGGCGCTGACCTGGAGCCTGTGTCTATGGGGGTGATCCTGAAGGCTGAGTTCATGGATGCCACCTGGCACTGAGGTGGGCCTTGAATTCACCATAGTGGTGGGTCTAGAGCCTGAGACCAGCCTGAGTCTACAGTGGCTCGTTTGGAGTTGAGGGCTGCGGGTGCAAGCCTAGCTCTTGTGTAGGCCTAGAGCCTAAGTCTGCAGGGATCCATCCTGGGGCTGTGGGGGCTGACCTTGGGCTGGGACAGGGCAAGTACTGGAATCTGTGGGAGAGTTGGATGCTTATGCCACCCTTCTTCCATGTGGACAGTATTTCTCTCCACATTGTGCTGCCAGAAGTTGGGGGTGGAATGAAGCATTTAATGAGAAACTTTACTTCCTAGTTTCTTCACTGCATGTTTGTTTGTTTGTTTATTTATTTGTTTGTTTATATATTTATTTATTTATTTTGAGATGAAGTCTCTCTTTGTTGCCCAGGCTAGAGTGCAGTGGTGTGATCACGGCTCCCTGCAGCTTCAGTCACCTGAGTTTAGTTGATCCTCCCACCTCAGTACCTGAATAGCTAGGACTACAGGTGTATGCCACCACACCCAGCTAATTTTTTGTTTTACTTTATTTTTTGTAGACATGAGGTCTCACTGTGTTGCCCAGGGTAGTCTTGAATTCCTAGTCTCAAGCAGTCTGCTCACCTGGGCATCCCAAACTGCTGGGATTACATGTGTGAGCTACTGTGCCTGGCCTGTTTCCTTATTTTTGTTCTCCACCCAGGTACTCTAATCTCTCATTTGGATTCCTTAGCTGTCGTGAAGGTATTTTCAAGTGTGGGCAGTTGTTCAAATTGATACTTCTTTGAGGAAAAAGCAGTAGAAACTGCTATTTTGCCATCTTTCCATCATCAATTTCATCACAGTTGTACTGTTTCTTGCAAAAGCTCTAACATTACAATTATTTGAAAACTTAGAGCCTTTTTAGAGAGTCTGCCCTAGTTGTATCCTTTACTTCATTGTGGTAGGCATTTCAGTATCTATAGTTCTCTCTGTCATTAACTAATATTTTTATATTGTTAGCTAAAAATAAAACAAAAAACAAAACAAAGGAAACTAAAATGATATTAGATAAATGAAGCAGACTATGTGGAATGATAAGGATTTGTTTTCAGTTTTTGTTTTTTTTTAAAGAGAAAGGAACTCAGTCTGTCATCCAGGCTGGAGTGTGGTGGTGCAATCCTAGCTCACTTCACTGTAGCTTCAAATTTCTCTGCTCAAATGATCCTCTCGACTCAGCCTTCTGAGCAGTTGCAATAGCAGGCACATGCCATTGCACCTTGCTAAATTTTTTATTTTTTGTAGAGACGAGGTCTTGCTTTGTTGCCCAGACTGGTCTGGAACTTGTGGCTTCAAGTGGACTTCCTGCCTCAGCCTCCCAAAGTGCTAAAATTGCCAGTGCAAGCCACCATGCTGGACCTGTTTTCACTTTTAAAAGGGACTGTATTCCTCGAGCAATGTGTTTTGTGGTCATAAGTTTTGGGATTGTTGGTTTAAATAAAACCAATAGTTTCTTTTCTGCTGGACTTCTCAGTCTTTTAATATGCTAATATTTATCATTATGAAGTGATCAAAAGGATTTCTTATGGAAACTTAGTTGTCATGGCTTGGGGAGCAGGAACTTTTTGTATTTTGCAATGTGATTGCAATAAATGACCACAAGTTCTTCCCATTACTGTGTGTTTGCCCTTTTATGTTGCAGTTTTGTACTCCTATGATAAAAGAAATGGAATCAGTTTTTGCAGGCTTTAAGTCTGTGCCTGGCCCTATTACTTTCTTTGTCCAGTGTGATATCAGCAATCATGATGCACACAGGCTTGCCTTCCCTTGCTGCTCTTTTAAATCCTGCCTTATCTATATTAAGAAATATTTACTAGCTTCCTGGAGGATAACAGACCCTGTGGAACAGAATGAGCCCTTGTAGCTGAGAATCCTTCTACCCAGCTGTCCTGTCAATTACCAGACATGTGACATCATCCTGGACCATCCTATCCCAATTGAAGTTTATCCACACCAGAAGAATCACCCTGTTAGCTCTCAGAACTGTCAGAAATAATACATGTCTGTTGCTTAAAGTTGCTAATTTCTGGGGTAATTAAAAAAAGCTAAAGGATGCATATACTTGTTAACTTTTTATGTAATACGGTTTTTTGTAAATTTAAGCTGAGAACAATGCTCTATGGATAGGAACATTCTCTAAGGACTTATTGCTAGTTTAAGTTACTTAATGTGGTTTTGAATTCTTTTTGAGACATTTTCAAATTCACTTAAATTTTAATTTAATTTTCAAAAAAATCTATAGCAGAACATGCTCATTTAATGTAAGTAATTTGACAAATGGAATTATGTAATAATGGGTGATTGATGTTGGGTTAGTAGAAACTTTCCTTAGAATTGATGTTATAAAACCTTGGCTGATTATTATGAGTTTTTTAAATTTGCAATATTGACCTGCATTTTATTGCCTACTGTTGCATAAAAGAATGGGTCAGGTAGAGGCCCTGTCATCAAATGCCACATGTCAGAATTTCAGGTGATAAGTTACAAACTACACCAATCAGAAACACTTTCGAGTTTAAAACAGTTTGTAACTAAAGAACATACAGTGAGGTTTTAAACTTAAAATTACTGCCAATGGGGAATGTGTTTAAACAGCATCCACTCTTGGAATTACCAAACTGATTTATTCATCATAGGAACTGGTACTACAACTGCATATTTAATTGCTGTAATGAAAGATTTTTTCCTTTATTTTCCTTTAATACAGTATTTACAATCCATGGACTTGTGCCATTTTCCATTTGGCACTTTATTATTTGGCCTAAGGCCATGGTGTACTGTGATGTTCCTCATGAGCTCTGGAGTGATTAACACTGGTGAAAGTACTTTCTTATACTGCATTTTATGCTTGCTTCAGATAATAAAAATTTTCCTGAGAAGTCAACATTTCTGTAATTGGATTCCTAAAAATTCAGTTTCCTGATTTCTGGCAATTACATCTACAAAAATTTCTCCAGATTATTTCTGCAGATGGTTAATACTTATTTTGGTATAGAAAACCTGTTTCAAATGGCTAATTATCGACATTTAAGAAATAGTATAATGGGCATTTAGCATGTTTTCAGAAAAGATTTTAGTGCGTAAAGTTAAAATTTCCAAATCACACTTACCTACTTATATTTAAGTTTGCTAGAAAGGTGCTAGGATGGAAATATTGCCAGTGAAAATATAAATGTTAATACATTACTAACTTTAGGAGACCACAAGTGTTAGCCACTTACTTAAATGTAATGTTTCCTTCTTTTGGAGCTTCTGAATGGTGATTACAGTAACATTAAGGTCAAATGCATTTTCTTTACAGCATGAATCCTTACAATTTAGGAATATACTAATATTCATTGTGAAATTCCAATTTTCTTATCCAGAGATATCAGCTATTAACATTTTGTTACAGTTCCTATAAGATTTTGTGTGTGAGGGTGTGTATGTATATACGTATATTAGAGATGGAGTGTCACTCTGTCACCTATGCTGGACTGCAGCAGCACAATCTCAGCTCCTTGCACCCTTCACCTACCAGGTTCAAGGGATTCTCCTGCCTCAGCCTCCCGAATAGCTTAGAGTACAGGCACATGCCACCATGCCCGGCTAATTTTTGTATTTTTTTTTTTTTTTTTTTAGTAGAGATGAGGGTTTACCTTGTTGGCCAGGCTGGTCTCGAACTCCTGACCTCAGGTGATCTACTCACCTCAGTCTCCCAGAGTACTGGGATTACAGGTGTGAGCCACAGTGCCTAGCCTTCATTGTATATTTTGATGTAGTTGATCTTAAGATATATGTAGTTTTATATTCTGCTTTTTCTACTTAAAATTATATAGTAAACATTTTACTTTAAAATTTGTTGGCAAAACTTTTTAAATGACTACACTAAAGACTTTTATATGGATAAACTGTTATTGGTTGATCCTCCTTCACTCTCAAATATTTAGGCTTTTGTCTATTTTTCCATACCATTGTTATAAAGATATTTGTGTGTAAATCTTTGCATTTATGATTTTTAGAAATAAAATTATAAGATTGAAATGTATGAATTTTAAAGCTTGTGACATATATCAAGTTTTTGTTTTCAGAAAGGTTATTCTAATTTATGATATATGATAAAAATTTAAAATTATAAAAACCTTAAGCAGGAACTCATTTTCACTTTGATTATTTTCTTTTTACTTTTCACTAGTTTATTTTCTTAACTTTTGGATAGATCTTTATTATCAGAAATTGATAGTGAATAATCTTTAGATAAATACAGATTTTAGAAAGAAAATGAAAAATAATTATGAATTATATATCTTCTCCTTCCTATAAAAGTGTTAAATTTTTAGATAAACGGGTATAGCTGGGCCATTACTTTCAATGGATTTTATAGTACATGACAGTAGTTCTTACCTTTTATTTATATCCTTAGTACTTAGCATATGAATAGCACATAGTATATACCCAGACAATATTTGTTGAGTGAATGAATGAATAACTGCAATTTTCATGAATAAACCCCAAATTAAATGATAAATTTCAGATATATGTGAAAATGAATTTCTCATCCTTCTTCTTTACCAAAGTACAATAAAGTCTATTATTACCCTCATGAAACACTTAGATTTTTCATATTTTATAGAGCAGCTGATTTCTTTTGTGATTTCTAATCCATGTTGAGTGAATTTAACATTTTTAAAATGAAAATGCCTATAATAGTAGTATGCTATCTACTCTGGAAGGATATAAAGAATCTTTTATGTTTTCTGCAGAAATATTTTGCTGCTTTTATCTACTATTAAAAATTCTTATTTTAGTAAGGTAAACAAAAAAATAGTGCTTTTAATGTTTGTATTCATATATTATCATTATGATAAGTTTCTCTATGTGCACCATAACAATTATCAGTGATAAATGGCATTCTTAACCAAATATATACAAATTGAATATCATCAAGTTTAATTCTTTCATGCATCTACACTTGCCTTCCCTCATCTCCATGCTTTCTTATTTCATTTTATGTAGTGTTTTATGTTGTTCCTTATTATTTGGAAGTAATTCATCTTTATACTTTTTGATCTTGTCTTTGGATTCTAGTTTTCAGAATTTGGACATTTGGTTCACAATGAGCTAATGTATAAACCATTAGAGAGGTAGTACTCCATTTTCTTGTGAACCCAGTTTTGTAAAGTGAACTGCAGCCAGAGCCTCAGGACTAATTGCATAACACCAAACCCCTTGGTAAGCTCCAATCCAGGTTAAACTTAGAGGTCATTGGCTATCAAATTGAGTGTATACCACATATCATTAGTTAAATAAACATTTCTTATTTACTCCCATTTTAAAATGTAGCAATTTTCTTAATTATATGAATAATCAAAAGACTCTTTCACTAATTACATATTTAAAATGTACTACTATATTTTCACCTGGCACCTTTTCAGATGAGCCTAGAACATCAGAATGTGACAGTCAGTTGAGTTTCATAGGATGACCTCATTAGCAGTACATTTCTGGTGCAAAGGTTTGAGTGAAGTAGTTTAATTGACTATAATTATATTTTATTCTTCATATGCCCTTAGGATAATTAGAAGAAATTTATTTTAGTTTTTATTCTTTAAACGTAGTACTGCATTTTATATTTTATTTTTTTACAGGCTCAAGCAGTGAGGGTTTCTATGATGCTTTATTAAATAAAAGATTGCTTTTTTTGGAATAAATAGTATAACCTGTGGAAATGCTATTAATTCCATATTGGTTTTTGGCAGGGCTTTTAAATTTGGTTTCTTTTGATTTGCTTTTTGTTGTCTAGACAGAAAAGTGTCTTCTATCACTCCCAAGATCCCAGTCTTTCTTGCCAACTTCTCTTGTGCATTTTTATAGTTTTAAGTAATAGCATTGAACAGGAAAGCACATTTGGGAAAGTAGATTACTTTTTACCAGGAAATAGTGCCAAAATCAAGATTGTAGTTTTAATCTCCTTAAATATTTCAGAAGTTTAACTATTTCATTTCACTTTTCTTTTTATACCTTACTTTTCTTGGGCTTTTCTAAAAGAGGAAAAATGGGAGAGATAGCAAAAGTTACTGGAAGGATCATCAATTCCTGTCCTCAGCTCTGATTCTGATTAACTTTTGGTGAGATCAAATAGCCTTCCTCTCAGACTGTAAATGGAAAATTTAATTTGCAATTTCTGATGGTTATCTTGTTCGGTATTTAGAAATAATGTTGAAGTTGTGATAGAGGCATATGCTTCGCTTCTTTGTACATTTGATCAGTACTCTGTAAATACTTCATGAGTGTTTTCTATAGGTACATATTTTCATATAGAGTAACGGAGATAATAATTTACATAAAGACTAGTACCCACTAGTAGGGTTAATGTGGTTCTTTTGTGGTACCACACTTCATCACTTTACTATATGCAGATATGAAGTAATTGTACACTCATTTGATCTCCCTTTAGTTCACTGGTCCCATTACTTCACAGTGTGATCTTTCCAAAAGAAATTACTAATATAACTTAAAGTCTATCAGCCTAACTGCCTATTGATCATCTCCAGGGTGAAATCTGTGCTCTTTAGTCTTCTTCTCTACTTTCATCTCACTTTATACTCTAGTCTTGTTGAACCACTTCATATTTTTGCACATGCTGTCCTCCCATCTGCCTGAAAAATTATTTTATGACCTCTCAGTTACCAAAGATCCTGTAATGTGTACACCTCATGCCCTTCATACACATGAACTCCAAATACACATATATGCCTTGCGGACATAATTGTGTTTTGTGTACCTTTGTATCCCTAGTGCTTGGCAAATAGTAACAACTAACTTAATGTTAGTTGAATGGCTGAGTGGGTATTTTGTGAAGCGGTTTATGGTAGTTCTGTTTTTTTCAGAAATAGTTATTTTGCCTTTCCATATGTATTAGTCAGGATTCTCAAGAGAAACAACCAATGGGGTGGGTGGATGGATGGATAGATGGGTGAGTGGATGGATGGGTAGGTAGATAAATAGGTAGCTCGGTAGATAGCTAGGTAGGTAGGTAGATGGATGGATGGATGGATGATAAATAGGTAGCTCGGTAGATAGCTAGGTAGGTAGATGGATGGATGGATGGATGGATGGATAGATAGATAGATAGATAGATAGAGAGGAGAGGAGATTTACTGGGGGAAGTGGCTCACACAATTATGGAGGCTGAGAAGTCCCTCATAGGCCGCCTGCAAGCTGGAGACGTAGGGAAGCCTATAGAAGGTAGTGTGACTCAGTCCAAGTCCCAGAGTCTCATAATCAGGGAAGCCAGTGGTGTAATTCTCAGTCTGAGACTGAAGGCCTGAGAACCTGGGGGGCTGCTGGTATAAGTCCCAGAGTCCAAAGGCCGGAGAACTGAGTGTTCCAATATCCAAGGACAGGTAAAGAAGGATATTCTAGTTCCAGGAAAAAGAGCAAATTTTGCCTTTTTACTGCCTTTTTATTCTCTGGGCTCTTAGCTGATTGGATGGTGCCTGCCCACATTGAGGGCTGATCTTCCCTACTGAGTTCATTGACTCACACTATTCTCCTTTGGAAACATCCTCACAGATACACCCAGAAATAATGCTTTACTAGCTATTAGATATCCCTTTATTCAGTCAAGTTGACACCTAAAATTAGCCATCACACCATATGTTTTTGTTGGGTAGCAGCTTTATTTAGATGTAATTCACATACCAAACAATTTACTCATTTAAAGGTACAATTCCATGGTCTTAAGTATATCCATGAAATCAAGTAACCATTTCCACAGTCAATTTGTAAAGATTTTTCACCATCCTAAAAAGAAACGTTGTGCCCTGTACTTATCACCTCCCAACCTGCCCATCTCAATTAGATCATCACTTGGATTTGCCTGTTCTGTACATTTTATATAAATGGAATCATAAAATATGTGGCTCTTTGTGACTGGATTATTTTACTTAGCATAGGTTTTCCAGGTTCATGCATGTTGTAGCATGTATCAGTATTTAATTTTTTAAACTGCCAGATCATATTCCATTGTGTTGATATAGCCCATTTGATTTATCACTTCATCAGTTGATGGACTATTGGGTTGTTTCTACTTTTTGGCTATTATGATAATCCTGCTGTGAACATTCATGTACAAGTTTTTGTTTGAATACTTGCTTTTAATTCTTAAAGTACGTATCTGGAAGTGGAATTGCTGAGTCATATGGTAACTTTATGTTTAACCTTTTGAGGAGCTTCTAGATATTTTCAAAAGTGTCTGCACCATTTTATATTCTTACCAGTAGTATATAGAGAGTTCCTATTTTTTCCACTTCTTTGCTAACACTTGTTATTGTCTTTTTTATTATAGCTATCCTAGTGGGTGTGAAGTATTATCTCATTGTGGTTTTGACTTTCATTTCCTAAATGACTAATGATGTTGAGCGTCCTTTTATTTGCTTATTGACCATTTGTATTGTATCTGCTTTAGGGAAATGTCTAGTCAGATCCTTTCCCATTTTTAATTGGGTGATTTGTCTTTGTATTATCGAGTTGTGAGAGTTCTTTATGTATTCTAGATATGATTCCTTTATCAGATGTGTTATTTGCACATATATTTTTCCATTCAGTTGGTTGTCTCACTTTCTTGATAGGGTTCTTTGAAGCACAAAAGTTAAAAAAAAAATTTCGATTAAGTCCAGTATCTTTTTGTTGTTGTTGTTGAATGTACCTTTGGTGTCACATTTGAAAAACTGTTGTCAAATTCAAGGGCTTTAAGGTTTACTCTGTTTTTTCTTCTAAGAGTTTTATAATTTTAACTCTTATATTTAGATCTTTGATGCATTTTTATCCCCCTAGACAGGGTTAACCCTATTTCTGTGTGTAACCATAGTCTTCTAGAAACTTAGTCTTCTTCCTCCCTTCTTTCTTGCCCATTAAGTTCTCCATGCCTTCAACTATAACTTGAAGTTTTGAGAACTATATATGGGGAAAGTTTGTTTATTTTGACTGTGGTAAAATATGCATAACATAAAATGCACCATTTTTAAGTGCACAGTGTGGCATCATTAAGTGAATTCGTGTTGCTGTGCAACCATCACTGGATCCATCTCCAGAACTTTTTCTTCTTTTCAAACAAACTCCATGCTCATTAAACAGTAACTCCTGATCCCCATTCATCATTAAGTATGATGTTAGCTTTTAATTAAAATGTCCTTTATTGGGTTAAGAAAGTTCCATTATATTTCTAACTGGCTGAGAGATGTTTTTTTTCTTTTCTTTTTTTATAATTATGAATGGATCTTAAATTATTTTGAATGTTTTCTGTGTTATCTATTGAGATAATCTTATGGTGTTTATTAGTCTGTCAGTATGAATTATGTTAATTGATTTTCAATGTTGAATCAGTCTTGTAGTCCTGGAATAAACTCCATTTGAATATAGTATTCCTTTTACACATTGCTGAATACTGTCTGCTAATATTTTGTTGAGGGTTCTTGCATATATGTTCATGAGGAATATTGTTCTGTAGTTTTCTTAGAATGTTTTTGTCTGCTTTTGATATTAGGATAATGTTGGCATGGTGAAATGAGTTGGGAAGTATTCTCTTTAGTTTTTATTTGTTGGAAAAAATTGTGTACTATTAGTATTTTTTTTCCTTATAGGTTCTCCACTGAAATCATCTGGGTCTGGAATTTTCATTATTTGGAAGGCTTATGTAAATTTTAATATTTTTACTAAATCTAGGACTATTCAGGTTATCTAGTTTTTTTTCTCAAGTGAATTTTGGTAGTTAGTATTTTTTCAGGAATTCTGTTTCACCTAAGTTGTTGAATTTATGGCCAAAGAGTCATTCATAGTATTTCCTCATATTTTTAATCTCTGCTGTATCAGTGGTGTGTCCAGTCTTTCATTTTTCCTATTGGTAATGTGTGTTTACTCTCTCTTTTCCCTGGTCAGCTGGCTAGAGGTCTGTCAATTGTATTGATCTTTTCAGATTGGTTTTCTTTCTTTTCCTTCTTTTTTTTTTTTTTTTTTTGAGACAGAGTCTCACTCTGTCGCACAGGCTGGAGTGCAGTGGCATGATCACGGCTCACTGCGACCTCTGCCTCCTGGGTTCACGCCATTTTCGTGCGTCAGCCACTCGAGTAGCTGGGATTACAGGCGTGCACTATCATGCCTGGCTAGTTTTTGTATTTTTACTAGAGAAGGTTTTTCGCTATGTTGGCTAGGCTGGTCTCAAATTCCTGGCCTCAAGTGATCTGCCCACCTCCGTCTTCCCACCTCCATCTTCCAAAGTGCTGGAATTACAAGTGTGAGCCACTGCCGCCCAGCCTTGTTTTATTGGTTTTCTGTTTTCTATTTTATTTATTTCTAATCTAATCTTTGTTATTTCTTTCCTTCTGTTTGCTTTATGCAAACAGAAGGAAATTTCTTCTTCCTCTAGTTTCTTACGGTGGGATATGTGGTTACTGATTTTAGATCTTTCTTGTTTTCTAATACAGGCATTCAAAGCCATAAAGATTCATTAAGCACTGCTTTAGCTGCATCACACATATCTGATATGTGTATTTTCATTTCCATTTAGTTCAATATATTTTAGAATTTCCCTTGGGACATCTTTAAATGATCACAGTCTACCTTTAAGTGTTGTTATACCATGTGTACAGTGTAAGAACCTTAGACCAATATATTTATGTTGTTTCCTGGCCTTTGTGCTATTGTTGTCATACATGTACTTTTACATATATTGTAAACTTCAAAGCATATTATCATCAGTTTTGCACTAAACAGAGTATTTTCTTTTGAAGAATTTAAATATTAAGGAAAAGTGGTCTTTATATGTACTCAATGTAGTCACCATTTCTCCAGTTCTCTTTAGTCTTTTGTGTAGATTCAAGTTTCTGTCTGGTATCATGTTCCTTCCTCTTGAAGCTCTTTAACGTTTCCTGTAATGCAGGTGTCCTGGTCATGAACTCTTCAGTTTTTTTTTTTTTTTTTTAAATATCTGAAAAAGTATTTTGTTTTTGCTTTAGGAAGATATTTTAACTGAATAAAGAATTCTAGGTTGGCATTCCTCCCTCCTTGTGTTCTTTAATGGTTTTGCTCTACTGTCTTCTGTCTTGTATTTTTTTAAAAAGAAATCTGCTTTCTTCATTTTCTTTGTCTTGTCTGTATAGTATGTTCCCCGACCCCCACCTCATTGCTTTTAACATTTTATCATTGGTTTTAAGCAGTTTGGTTATCATATGCCTTGGTAGTTTTCTTCATGTTTCTTGTGCTTTCGGTTTATTCATGTTCTTGTATATATGAGCTTACAGTGTTAGTCAAATTTGAAAAAAAAATTTCTTCAAACACTTAGTGTTTGCTCTTTCCTCTCTCACTGGAGACTCAAATTACACACATATATATGGAGGTTGTGTCTTCTTTTTTACTTTTTTTGTTTGGTTTTCAGTGATCTCTATCTAGTGCTGTACCTACCAGTTCAGTAGCCTTTTGAAATGGCTGGTTTCCTGTTAATTCCTTTCAGTGCCTTTTAAAATTATGGACATTGTAGTTTTCTTCTCTAGAAGTTTGATTTTTATCTTTTTAAAATGTTATACTTTTCTACTTACTGTTTTCAATGTTTCCTTTATTTTACACATAGGTAATGCATTTATAATAACTTCTAATGTCCTTGTCTACTAATTCTATCATCTCTGTGTAATTTTTGGATCAGTTTCAATTTATTGATTTTTCTTCTCCTTATGGGTATGTTTTTCTGTTTCTTTGCATGCTTGTTCTTTTTTTTTTTCCAGTTGCAAAGTTATTTTCTCTTACTCTCTTTTTTCTTTCTTTCTTTTCTTTTTGTAAAAGGAAACCATGGTCTTGGGGACTGGAGCAGGGTTTTGCGTGCCTGGTAATTTCTGATTGAATTCTAGACATTGTAAATTTTACCTTGTTGGGAGATGGGTTTTTTAAATATTCATAAAGATTTTAGTATTTACAAAAATATTTTTGAGTGTAGTTTGGGGTGTGGTTCAGTGTTTTGGTAACAGTTTGATCCTTTTGAGTCTTGTGTTTAAATTTTCTGAGGTGGGACTAAGGCAGTGTTTTGAATAGGGTTAATTTTTCCCCTCTATTGAGGTAGGGCCCTTTTTAGTACTTTACCTAATGCCCTATGAATTATGAGTTTCCACTCTGGCTATTGGGAGGAGGCACTATTTCTGGCCCTTTGTGAGCTTTGAGTATTATTTCCTCTATTCTTTTTAGCTGCTTTTTTTGGTCTTGTGTGTTTTCTTCATGTGTATACACTTATAACAATATTTGGCAACCACTTTTCCGTCACACACGGGGTTTTCTCTTTGTTTGAATCCCCACTCCCTCTGCCTCTGTACAGGGGAGCTGTTTTCTTCCTCCCTTCTTTCTTGCCCATTAAGTTCTCCATGCCTTTATATATATATATGTGGACCTTCTGCAGATTTTAAAGGTTTTCTCCCTGGCAACTTTATTTATTATCTCCAATATTCTACCCTGCAAACTCTAGCCACTTTGACTTCCCCATACTCCTAGCTCTGTCTTCTCAACTTGGAGTTTGTAGGTTCTGCCTAAGGTTTGCATTGCTATGACCTACGAACTTTTTCCAGTCAATAAGTTGGGTGCAGTCATAGAGCTTATCTTATTGGTTTCCCTTCTCTCAAGGGACATTGTCTTTCATTCAGATGTTCAGTGTCCTGAAAGTTGATGCTTTGTATATTTTGTTTGCTTCTTTTAGTTTATTTTTTTTTTCCAGACATGTTTTAGTCCATTTAGTATTGCTATAGAGGAATGCCTCAGGCTGGATAATTTATAAAGAAAAGAGGTTTATTTGCCTCATGGTTCTGCAGGCTGTACAAGAAGCATGGCACCAGCATCTCTTTCTGGTGAGGCCCATAGGAAGCTTTCACTGTGTAGAGGGTGAAGGGGAGCTTGCATGTAGAGATCACATGGCAAGATAAGCAGCAAGAGAGAGATGCCAGGCTCTTTTCAATTACCAGTTCTTATGGGAACTAAGAGTGAAAACTTGTATTTTTTTTTTTTTTTTTTTTTTTAGTAGAGACGGGGTTTCACCGTGTTAGCCAGGATGGTCTCGATCTCCTGACCTCGTGATCCGCCCGTCTCGGCCTCCCAAAGTGCTGGGATTACAGGCTTGAGCCACCGCGCCCGGCCCTAAGAGTGAAAACTTACTCACTCCTGGAGAATGGCACCAAGCCATTCATGAGGGATCTACTCCCACAATCCAGACAGCTCTCACCTAGGCCCTACCTCCAACATTGGGGATCAAATTTCAGTGAGATTGGCAGGACCAAACAAATCGTATCCAAACCATAGCAAGACAGAAAGGTGAATGTTATCTTTTTTTCCTCTATGATCAGAAACAAAGGTCCCTATTTGTCCATTTTTGAAAGTCCTATATTTAATGATTTACAGCCATGCCACAGCATAAGACGTATTCACATGTCCCATGTTAAAATTGCTGTCTGAATTTCATGTACTCTTTAGAGAACTGTTTTGCAGTTTTAAATATGTTTTTAGAAAAAAAAATTATTAAGAATGAAATTTCTTCTGGTTTTGATCCTATAGAAAGAGGAATGCTCTAAAGTAAAATGGAGTATGATGCTAAAATGGGAAAAGTAGGTAGATTGATTAAACTTAATTTGAAAACTAGCAGCATATGTTTAAGAACTCCATCATAGGCCTGAAATAAATTTAAGGATAAGTTTAAAGGTTTGGTATAAAGTTTTCTTTAATGTCCTGGGTTGAATGTAGATGGAGAGTATGGGGAGGTGTGAGTTCTGGAGAACTGTTAATTTGTTTGTAATTTTATTATCTATCTGTCTGTGCATCTGTCTTCATTGGGGTTTCCAAGACCACTCTCAGGCTTGATGATTCACTAGAAGGACTCACTGGACTCAGAAGCTGTTACACTCATGGTTATGGTTTGTTAACAGTGAAAGGATACAGATAAAAATAAGCAAAGGGAAAAGGTGCATGGGTAACGTCCAGAAGAAACCAGATACATGCTTCTAGATGTCCTTTTCCAGTGGAGTTACATGGGAACACACTTAATTCTCCCAGCAACTAAGTGTGACAACAGGTGTGAAGTCACTTCAGTCTTAGTGTCCAGAATTTTACTGAGAGAAGTTCACTTCAGTCTTAGTGTCCAGAATTTTACTGGAGGTTAGTCACACTGGTATACTGCAGTGCTGGCATGACTGACCTCAGCTATCCAGATTCCAGTACTTCCCAGAGCAAAAACAAGCATTCACCATAAATCACACTGTCAGTATAAACTTATCTGGTCAGATTGGTACAGCATGGCCCAAGGTGCTGGGATATTGTACCTGATACTTGTTTTTATATGCTCCAGTACATACATCTCTAGTTTACTAGCTCCATACTTTATTTGGATTGAATTAGTTTTTCCTCTAATGTCCTTTGTTTGAGGATCCCTTGTAGATTTTCACATTACATGTGGTCATGTTTCTAGGTTTTTCTGGGCTGTGACAATTTCTTATTTTTGATGGCCTTGATGATTTTAAGGCATACTGGTCAAGTCTTTTGTAGAATGCTTCTCAATTTGAGTTTGGTTGATGTTTTCTTATGGTTTGACTGGCATTGCCGGTTTTGGGAGGAAAACCAGACATGAAGTTCCAATTTTCATCACAGTCTGACCAAGGTATAATATATATTTTGAACCTTTAAGTATTTCTGAAGGGCTAGGAGACTTTTTAATTAAATAATTAATCAGATTTTAGTCCAATGTGATGCTGATATGCCGAATTTGTTCTCTGTGGCTTTTCTTATCTGGTAACTTTTAATTAATATGCAACCTTCTTTGCAGTGGTATCAGGATTGCTGTGCACAACTTCATATCTTTCTGGAGACAACAGGGAAAGGAAGCCAGAAGGGAGAACAATAATTGGTCAGGTCGCAGATTAGGGAAGCTAAAATTGGCCTCTTTTACTAGATTAGAATCTGGAGTCAAACTCCCGTCTGGTCCTTCAGCATGACTTTTCCATTCTCACATGCCTCTCTTCCTTCTACAAGCCAACTTAAATTTAGTATTGGGGCTCTAAATGGTACAAACTCATTCATTCTCTTTAATTGCTTAACTCCTACTCGTTCTTCATATTGTTGCTTAAATGTCAGATCTTTTAGGAAGCTATCCTTGACTTAAGAGGACCCTCAAGGCCTGTCATGGGCTCTTGTAGTATTCTGTGTAATTTTTTGTCTAGTCCTTAATTTAAGTATTAGTGTATTTTTTAATGTTTTTATTTTATTTTATTTTATTTTTCCAGACTGCAAGCTCCACAATGTAGAGACCATGTCAGTTTTGTTTATTTTTGTATTCTTAGAGCCAGGCCAAGCATTCAACACAGCCATGCAGTAATATGAATATATATATCTGAGTCAATGAGTGAATAAATAATTGAGAAAATTAATGGATATTAGATGTTAAAACCTTTACCAACTCTAGTTATAGCAGCCTGACTCTTGTTAACCATAAATACACACTTGTAACACATGGGCCCCACACTTACCCTAAGTTATAAAAATGGCACAGTTAGATAATTTGTACCCTGAGACAGTCATTTTTGGCCCAGTGATCTAACCACGTAAGCTTGCTTACTTCTGAGACTTGCTTGACCTCTGTCATTGAACTCGCTCTGTGCCTGAGATACATGTCCAATTTCTGAAGGCAAGTTCTTCTTCCAGAATTTTCTTGCGACATACTTTGGGCCCAGTTCCCTAGTTGTTCTGTACCAGTAAACTCATACCCCCAGCTATTACATGTAGCACATTCAACATACAGGGACAAACTTTGATGTAAGTTAAATTTTTTTTTTCTTTTCTAAATATTGCCCACTAAGACTATGTTTTAAGGATTGTTTTCTAATTCCTTCTTTACTCTTTATCAGAGGTTTGTCCTCCTACCTTTTGCCTTCAAACCAAAACATGAGTAACAGTCCTCTGTCCCCAACATCTTTGTTCTCTGGCCAGCACTGATATTCTTCCCCATGGGGGAGCTTACTTCCTAGTCTATACTTCAGGACACAGAATCTGAACTGCTTTTAAAGTTTGCTTATATGAGTTTGCTGAGCTTTCTGACCCAGAGATATCTTCTCTCTTTGCCTCCCATTTAATAAACATCTGGAGCATCCCTTCAGCCAGTCTTGGCAGAGGAGGCTTTTTATTTCCATGTATACAAAAACTTTATTATCAGCTAACCATCAGAGGAGATCAGAGAAAATGGTTTGAACTTACGTCCCAACTATTTGGACAGATCAGGGCTAGGAAATATAATGTAAGGCATGTATATATAGACTTTGTACACTTTTACATATTGGTTTCACTCACATCCGTGTGAAGAGAGCACCAAACATGCTTTGTGTGAGCAACAAGGCTGTTTATTTCACCTGGGTGCAGGCGGGCTGAGTCCAAAAAGAGAGTCAGTGAAGGGAGATGGGATGGGGCCATTTTATAGGATTTGGGTAAGCAAAGGAAGATTACAGTCAAAGGGGGTTGTTCTTTGGCTGGCAGGGGTGGGGGTCACAAGGTGCTCAGTGGGGGAGCCAGGATGAGCCAGGAGAAGGAATTTCACAAGGTAATGTCATCAGTTAAGGCAGGAACAGGCGATTGCCGCTTTTGTGATTCTTCAGTTACTTCAGGCCATCTGGATGTATACGTGCAGGTCACAGGGGATATGATGGCTTAGCTTGGGCTCAGAGACCTGACATTTCTGTCTTCTTACATTAATAAGAAAAATAAAATGAAATAGTGGTAAAGTGTTGGGGTGGTGAAAATTTTGGGGGGTGGTATGGAGAGATAACGGGCGATGTTTCTCAGGGCTGCTTCGAGCAGGATTACGGGCGGCGTGGGAACCCAGACTGGGAGAGATTAAGCTGAAGGAAGATTTTGTAGTAAGGGGTGATATTGTGGGGTTGTTAGAAGAAACATTTGTCATATAGAATGATTGGTGATGACCTGGATACGGTTTTGTATGAATTGAAAAACTAAACAGAATAAGAGAAGGAGAAAAACAGATATTAAAGGACTAAGAATTGGGAGGACACAGGAAATCCAATTAGAGAGTGCCTAAGGAGGTTCAGCATGGCCCCGCCAGCAAAGATTATTTAAGAGTTAAGAGTGGCGGTTTGAGGATAGCACTAGGAGATATCAGCTGTGATGGCTTGGAGAAACAGTGTAAACCAGCAGAGTAAACAAGAGTAGGGCATTTATGAGTAGTTGAGAATGGTGAATAGGAGTATGACTAGACAGAAGATAGTAGGGATGACTAGTTTTTGGGGCTCAGTCCAAGTAGTAGGGGTGACTTCGTAAAGTCCTGTTGTAAAAAGTAGGTAAGGATGAACAGACCTAATAGAATGAAGGGATGTATTAGGTTCATAAGGGTTATTTCCGTTCTTCAGAAATGCGAGTGAGTTTAAGGGCAGTAGGGGAGAGTACTTGCCACTTCCAGGAGGAAGAGGAAGGATTAGGCTGGCTGTCCGACGGACACAGCTTTTTCCTGAAACGGTGTAAGTACCCAGTGGGGAGGATCCTGCAGGTGAAAAGACTAAAAGGCAGAAATGAAATCCACAGGCAGACAGCCCAGGCGGCGCCCTGAGCCTGGTTAAAGATTGACCCCTGACCTAACCGGTTATGTTATCTATAGATTCCAGATGTTGTATGGACAAGTTGTGAAAGTCCCTGTCCTGTTCTGTTCTGATTACCAGTGCTTGCAGCCCCCAGTCACGTACCCCCTGCTTGCTCAATCGAAACCACCCCCCTCCCACCCATGGTTAAGCAAGCAGTTTGTCTAAAAAAAAAAACAAAAAACCCCTAGACGTTTGTAGTTTAAAAAAGGGCGGGAGCCAATCAGAAACTGCCAAATGTTCAAACTTCAAAATGCCAACCAATCCCAATCTTGTAACTGCAAAAATGCCCTAATCTTCTGTAACCTGTTTGTGCCTTACTATAAAAAGTAGGCTTGAGCTGTGCTCGGGACCTCTCTCTTGCCCTCCTGACTACGCCTGTACGGAGAGAGGTCCGGGTTCGAACCTGCAATAAAGTGATCCCGGCCGCTTGGCTTTGACTTCGGTTTCTGGTGGTCGTCTTTGAGGAGGGTCTCTGAACTCAGGGCACAACACAGGCGGACAGCAGTTGGGGTACTATAGATGACTAAGTAGGGTCCGGTCCATCGAGGTTTTAGAATTTGAGGGGTCAGATTCTTAACGAGAACTGATTGTCCAGCTAGGGTGTCTTCCTATGGCTGGGAATCTTCCACTGTGAGTTACCCCAAGCTCGGCTCCGTAATGGTCTAGGGGGCTTCCGAGGCGATCGGGCAGCGTCAGTCTTCAGCCGCTAAGCCGAGAAGATCTGGGAAGGAGCCAGTCAGAGAGCCTTGGGCCAGAGTTCCAGGGGCGCTGGAGGTGGCTGCCAGTTGAGTTGAACAGTCCAATTTTCACTGGGGTACTGCACAGATGGGACACGGCTTAGGAGGAATCCCGGGCTGTGGGCATTCCTTGGCCCAGTGGCCAGATTTCTGGCA
This sequence comes from Piliocolobus tephrosceles, assembly GCF_002776525.5. NCBI lineage: Eukaryota > Metazoa > Chordata > Mammalia > Primates > Cercopithecidae > Piliocolobus > Piliocolobus tephrosceles. The sequence continues at coordinate 66,411,990 of NC_045436.1, read as the reverse complement.
CTTGTAGCAAACTCCTGGGGGAGGAGGTTCTGGAGGAACCCCTGGCAGCTGCGGTTCAGGCATTTGGACTTCTTGTGTGCTGGAGATGTGGCTGGGGTTTGTCTCACAGTGGAGGCAAGAAATTGCAACTCAGAAATACATTGCTACTTGGCTGCCTCTACTCTGTTATTGTACAACTTGAAGGCGAGATTAATTAAGTCTCGTTGTGGGGTTTGAGGGCCGGAATTTAATTTTTGGAGCTTGATTTAATGTCGGAAGCAGATTGGGTAATAAAATAAAATGCATATTGAGAATAAGACAGCCTTCTGACCTTTCAGGGTCTAGGGCTGTAAAGCGTCTCAGGGTTGCTGCCAAACGGGCCACGGACTGGGCTGGGTTTTTGTATTTGATGAAAAAGAGCCTAAACGCTAACTGATTTGGGAGAGGTCGGATAAAGAAAAAGGAGCATTAACCTTGACTATGCCTTTAGCCCCAGCTACCTTTTTAAGAGGAAATTGCTGGGCAGGTGGGGGAGGGCTAATCGCAGAACAAAACTGTAATCTGGACCCGGTGTGAGGAGGGGAGGTGATAAAAGGATGATAGGGTAGTGGAGCGGAGGCTGAGGAAAAATTGGGACCTGGCTCGGCCTGGCAAGGAGCAGCCTGGGGAGGACGGGAGAGGTCAGATGGGTCCATAAAAAGGAAGATTGGAAAGACTCAGCAATGCTTGGGGTTGGGACTGAGGGTACAGGCGGGAGGGAAAGAAGGAAGATTTGGGATGTCTTACATTGGGAACAGAGACTAGGGAGGGACCGATGTGTAAAAGAATGCTTAGATGTCAGGCACCTCAGACCGTTTGCCCATTTACAACAAGAATTATCTAGATCTTGTAGGATGGAAAAATCGAAAGTGCCATTTTGTGGCTATTTGGAACCACTGTTGAGTTTGTACTCGCGTCAAGTAGTGTTGCAGAAGAAAATAAGACGCTTAGATTTTAGGTCAGGTGTGAGTTAAAGTTTTAAGTTCTTGAGAACACAGGCTAAGGGAGAAGAAGGAGGAATGGAGGGTGGAAGGTTGCCTATAGTCAGGGAGGCAAGTCCAGAAGAAAAGAGAAAAGAGAGGGTAGAGACATGGAGAGAAGGTGCTTGCCCCCCAGGAAAGTGGAGAAGGGGTAGGGGGTGCTTGCCTCCCAGGAAAGTGGAGAGAAGAGAGGGTAGAGATGTGGAGAGAAGGGGTAGGGGGTGACTGCTCCCCAGGAAAGTGGAGAAAGGGTGGGTGAGCAGCCAAAGCAGACATCCCCGCAGTTGACTTGCCACCAAGGGAATGTGGGTGAATGACCAAAGCAGGCATCCCCGCGGTGATTAGACACCAGTGAAATGTGGGTGAGTAATCAGGCAGGCGTCCCGCAGTGATTAAACACCAAACAAAAACTGTCTTCCCGAGTCCGTGACCAGCGCCGGAGTTTTGGGTCCACGGATAAAATGCATCTCCTTTGTCTCTACCAGAAAAGGAAAGGAACTGAAATTGAGAGAAGGGAGAGATTGAAGTGTGGTGCCAAGATTGAAAGCAGAAAGAGCTTAAGGGATAGTGAGAGAGGTTGGAGAAGAGAATAAAGAGAGGCCACTTAACCGGATTTAAAATGGGTGAGAAGTTCCTTGGGCTGGTTACTCTGAGGACCAGAGGTCTTTGGTGGATCTTTCATGGAGCAAAGAGCAGGAGAACAAGGGGATTGATCTCCCAAGGGAAGTCCCCCAATCCAAGTCACGGAACCAAATTTCACTTGCTTCCATGTGAAGAGACCACCAAACAGGCTTTGTGTGAGCAACAAGGCTGTTTATTTCACCAGGGTGCAGGTGGGCTGAGTCCGAAAAGAATCAGCTAAGGGAGATAGGCGTGGGGCCGTTTTATAGGATTTTGGTAGGTAAAGGAAAATTACTGTCAAAGGGGGTTCTCTGGCTGGCAGGGGTGGCGGTCACAGTGTGTTCAGTGGGGGAGCTTTTGAGCCAGGATGAGCCAGGAGAAGGAATTTCACAAGGTAATGTCATCAGTTAAGGCAGGAACAGGCGATTTTCACTTCTTTTGTGATTCTTCAGTTACTTCAGGCCATCTGGATGTATACGTGCAGGTCACAGGGGATATGATGGCTTAGCTTGGGCTCAGAGACCTGACAATTGGTAACCTTTTTAACCTGACCACATCTATGGGTTTAATACTAACTCTCCAACTTTTTTCTTTATTTTTATTTTTATTTTAAGTTCCACGATAAGTGTGCAGAAGGTGCAGGTTCTCAGCAAACTAACGCAGGAACAGAAAACCAAACACTGCATGTTCTCATACATAAGTGGGAGTTGAACAATGAGAACATGTGGACACAGGGAGGGGACACAGGGAGGGGGACACACTGGGGCCTGTCAGGGGTTGGGGCACAAGGGAAGGGAGAACATTAGGACAAATACCTAATGCATGTGGGGCTTAAAACCTAGATGATGGGTTGGTAGGTATAGCAAATCTCCAACTTTTTTCTATATTGCCCATCTTAACCTCCTGCCAGCTTGTCTCTCTGCCACTTTTTCCCCTTCTGTTGTTTTATTTGTAAGATAATACAAGAGAAATACGTTTCTGCCTATTAATTTATTTCTTTACCAAGCACCAAACATATGTAATATAAAAGGTACTATGTTAGGAAGGTCCTAGTTTTCATGCGCGTCCGTGTGAAGAGACCACCAAATAGGCTTTGTGTGAGCAATAAAGCTTTTTAATCACCTGGGTGCAGGCAGACTGAGTCCGAAAAGAGAGTCAGCAAAGGGTGGTGGATTATCATTAGTTCTTACAGGTTTTGGGATAGGTGGTGGAGTTAGGAATAATGTTTTGTGGGCAGTGGGTGGATTTCACAAAGTACATTCTCAAGGGTGGGGAGAATTACAAAGAACCTTCTTAAGGGTGGGGAGATTACAAAGTACATTGATCAGTTAGGGTGGGGCAGAAACAAATTACAATGGTGGAATGTCATCAGTTAAGGCTATTTTCACTTCTTTTGTGGATCTTCAGTTGCTTCAGGGGATCTGGATGTATATGTGCAGGTCACAGGGGATATGATAGTTTAGCTTGGGCTCAGAGGCCTGACACTAGTCGTACACACATATACAAAAAATTGTTTATTAATTACTGACGCCTCAAATTATCAAGAAAAGTAATCAAAACTCATTTAAACATTTTTACTATTAAAAACACTTTCTTCTAGTTTTCAGTCATTTGGTTATGTGGCATTCCATATGATTGACTTAAAATTCACTTAAGAAACTTGTTAAACATATGCTTAGCTCCTGTGCTTGGGGGTCAATCAGTAGAATCCCCTCTCTCTTCCCTCTGTTTTTAGTTTCCCTGTTTTTAGTTTCTATATTGTCCATATTCCTTTATCTTTCCTAGTTCTGCTATGCCTTGGTAAGAATTGCAGGAGTTACTGAGCAGTTTTCTTAAATATTCAAAACATTTTCTGGTGATTATAGGGAAGTTATTCAAGGAATTTGGCAAATTAGAAAAAGCAAAATATTTTAATGAGGTATGAAGAATTTTGTAGGCGAGTTTTATGCCATTGTCATGATCTGACTCTTAATTTTTGTTACTTTTTTTAAGTTTCCATTTTTTATGAGGTTTTTTTCTTATACTTCTTCATCTGACAAAAGTAGGTAGTTTTTTAAAAGCTCATTTCATAAATGGTTAACCATTTTTAAGGTGAATTAAGACATACATTTTTGTAATCTAAGGGAAGTTACTTGGGTAATTTATTATATTTATAAGGTTTGACTTCATGCATAGCCAGATCTGAGGACAATGCATAGTAAACTTATTAAAGTGTGATTGTAATGTAATGATATTTTAGAAATTGAGCTAAGATTTGAATGTAACCATTAAACTGATTATTGAAATGTATACAGTTTGAAAAAAATTACCTTTAAGTTGATAATATTTTTCATATTTTTTTCAGATACCTGTATTTTTTAAACTTGAATAATTCCCATCTTAATGTCTTATTAAATATGACATCTATGAACATCTGGCCCTCTTAGCTATTATATGTTTAGTGAAGTTCTCAAGTTATTTACTAAAGAGCAACAAATCCCAACAAATCAAGAGCAATTAGTGGCCCAGTTTTGGTGTATAGTTTCTTATATTCTTTCTAATCTAGTTTTTTAGCTTCCTGTACTCTCACCTGGGAAACTGTTAGATGTTTTCAACCTAAGCTTGCTTATGAAAAATGAAAATAAAACAAAGAGGGGAAAGGCTGAGAGAAAAGACAAGCAAAGACCTCTTTCAATATTCAGCCCCTGCCACTCACCCTGTGCATAGCACTTCTTCACGTTTTTACTTGTCTCCACAGTCTGTTGTCTGCTTTTCATTGCTTTTCAGAGTCCTTGAGAGATTTTTGTGTTTTGTCTGATGTTTTTCTTTTTAATCAACAGGAGAGAGCCTACAGTTGCCTTATGGCACCATAATGAAACTGGAACTTTGACTTCTTTTTTTTAAAAAAAAAACTTCATAGAATGTGTCTTTACAGCAAGGGAATTTTTTTTTTTTTTTTTTTTTTTTTTTTTTTTTGCTTTTCACTACATAAAGCTAATGGCTTTTACTTATTTTCGTTTAGGTCTAAGAACACATTTTAACAGTTACTGCTTCCTAATCTTGCTTTGTCTCTATTAAAGAGGCATTTGGAAATGTATAATTCTTCTTGACCTTGGAGATTGGTTTTCTCAACTTTTTTTTTTTCCTGCAGTATGTGGTATCTTTAATAATTTGGTACATTTATGATTTCTAAACAAAATATGTGTCTTTTGAACATTGTTGAAAAGTTAGTGTATGACCCCACGGAGAATTTGGAACAGGTGCCAGCACAATTGCCACTGCCTGACTTCTTGTCCTTACATTGGGAGTTGTTAGCACGAAAAAACAAAATGTAAAGTGCTCTTTTTCATGGCATTTTCTCTAAAATAATACTTTGAAAATAATTTTTGTCCCTGGTGATATAAAACTTGGCACCGAGCAAGCAAGAGGATCTTGACTCATAGATGTATAAAAACATTGTCAGTCCACCTGGAGCTACGGAATTCCTCTCTCATAGTAATTCTTCTGATGTCTGTAGCTCAGTTCATTAATTTTTGTTTTACTCCCTTGGAATTTGTCCATAAAAGTATTCTTTTTCTATTTATTTTTAACCTGATCATCAACTTCCTTGGCTTATATGGGTGTACAGTTTGAATTTTTGTTGTAGTTGTTGTTTTATTTTGTTTTGGGGTGTTTGGCTAGGAAGAACTAACTATAGGATGTTTGTCAGGGACATGTTCATTGGGAAATTTATCTCACTGCTCTGTGCTTGTTTGACAGCTGTTCTTGTATTTCTAACTTTAATTCAAAAAGTTATAAAGCCATATGTGAGCAGCTGTTCACTGTTTTCATTAGGGCAAAATAAAATCGGGTGCAAATATTATCAGGAATGATTTAGGTTAGATTGTAAAAATAATTTAGACTAGATTGTAGGAATAATTTTACGGTAGTTATGATATATTGTAAATTCTTAAAAAGAAGGATCTTGAATTAAAAAACAATTTTAAGCGTAAAGTAGTATTTGTTGTAAGATGAGAGGTGTTGAAAGATGATATACTGTCTGAACGTAGGATAGTGAAGCAGCTAGCTTTAGAATTCCTCTTCTAGTTCTAGGATTTTATGATTTCATGGTGGTGTTTATCCTTCTCTACAGACTAACTTTTCCCATGACTTCCTGTCCTTTAGAACTCGTCTGTGTAATAATAAGATTTTTTTTTTTGAGACGGAGTCTCGCTGTGTCACCCAGGCTGGAGTGTAGTGGCATGCTCTTGGCTCACTGCAACCTCTGCCTCCCAGGTTCAAGTGATTCTCCTGCCTCAGCCTCTTGAATAGCTGGGATTACTGGCATGCACCACCATGCCCGGATAATTTTTTTTTTTTTGTATATTTAGTAGAGACAGGGTTTTGCCATGTTGGCCAGGCTGTTTAAGCTGATTCATATTTATTTGTAAATTATTACCAGAGCCATAGAAAGAGTAATCATTTATTTGGCTTTCAAGTACTAAAATCAAAATGCAAAATTGGCTTGCCTTTAGTTTAAAGTGATCAGATCAAAAAAAAAAAATAAAGTGAAGGTAATTAAATGTTGCTTATGAAATTAAAAATGTAATGACTTATCTTTTTCAGTAGTCCTCCAGAATATAAACTATTTATAATCATTTCTCAGACATTTAAATAAAGCATCTAGTATTCATTAAATATTTACCACATGCCAGGTAAAGTACAATTAATTTAACATATACTCTCCTGTTTAATTCTCACAATGATCCTGAGACCTTAGGGTTTATTATCCCCATATTATAGAAGAGGAAAAAGTTTAGGGAGTTGAAGTAAATTACCCAAAGTCACATAGTAAGTAGTGGGTCTGAGATTTGAACCCAAGACCATTTTTTTTTTTTTACCAGGTTCTAAATTTTAGAAGATATTTACTATATCAAAAAAGTATGACGTTAAAAGGAATCAGAATGTAAACTTGTGAATATGTTAGGATCTCAGTTAAATCATACACACACATTCACACACGAGTGTTTGCATTTGGAAAGGCCAGAAGGTCCTACACCAAAATATTAACAATGGTTACTTTTAGGTAACAGATAATTCTTACATCCTCCTTTATAAGTTCTTATAGGCTATACTTCTTATATCTGCTATTCTCATAATCAACAAGGTGGGAATTGCTGCGATTTTTATATTCTAAAAACTTGACATCTTACATATATGCAATTTTCAAGTCTATCTTCGCTATCTTATTTGAGAATTGTAAAGCTGTTTTTCAGTAGTTTTTGTATTAATTTGTGTAAAGACAGATATTTTATATATTTAGGCAGAGACTATCTCTTTTAGGATACTTATTTCTCTTTCTAGAGTATAGATTTTTTGCACATTATCGCAAACATCTTTGTGCCCCTACAGTCTCTAGACAAATCCTGCACATAGAAGACATTTCTTAAAATTGATTGAGTTTATTTCAGTTGTAAATTTTAACCACAGTATAATAGGTGGAAAGAATAAATGAATTATAGTTGTAATAATAAAGGAAACTTATGTTGAACCAGGGAGGTGGAGGAAACTTAGGTTAAGAAAATTTCCTAGATTTGTGAATCAGTGATTTCTCTAACTTTGTCACCTAGTTCTACTAGATGAATGGGTGGTTCCCTGACAATGTTGGGGACCCATCAAAGCTTTTTTTGTTTTGTTTTGTTTTTGACTGCACCTCTTAACTCCCCATCTGCATCATACTTTTCTTTTTTTTCTTGACCACAGCTTCTAGGATCTTAGTCTGCCTTCTGGTCCTCATGTTTTTATATATACACACACACACACACGCGCGTGCACAGACACACACACGTATGTATGTCAAATGATAAAAGTAATGATATGATACAGTTTCACTGTAGAAAATTTTCATAATACCAAAAATTATTAAGGATAATATAGAAATCACTTGTATTCCTACCACTTTAACAATAACAATTTTTGAAAATGCATATGTGTGTATGTGGTGGTGGGGTTTTTATTTTTTTTTTTTTTTGAGACAGACTTTAACTCTTGGCATTTAGGCTGGAGTTCAATGGCGGGATCTCGGCTCACTGCAACCTCCTCCTGGTTCAAGTGATTCTCCTGCCTCAATCTCCTGAGTAGCTGAGTTTCCAGGTGCCCGACTCTATGCCTGGCTAATTTTTGTATTTTTAGTAGAGACTGGTTTTCACCACGTTGGCCAGGCTGGTCTTGAACTCCTGACCTGTGTATATGTGTTTTAATTGGGATTATAATGTATTAAAATCTTTATATTCTGCTTTTTTATTACATAAAATTTCAGAAAATATAAAGTAATCTTCTAAAATTTGTTTAACGTCTATATGATTATCCATTCTTTAGGTATTCTATAATTCATTTAATACTTGTTTGATGTTTGACATTGAGGTTGTTTCTAGGTTATTTTCTATCATACAGAGTGTTGTACCATGAATCTTTGAAGAAGAAATCTTTTTGTATTTCCTGAACTGTTTTGCGAGGATGTCTAGGAAGTAATATTACTAGGTAAAAGTGTGTGAACTTCTAAAATATGTTGCCAAGTACATTTAATAAACATTATGATTTGTTTTCTTCTACCAGTGAGTGACAGTGTTCTTTCATTGTATATTACCGGCCTTGAGAAATCCATATTTTACTCTTTGCTAATATTATAAGCTGAAAACAGCTTTTCACTATTTTAATTTGGATGTTTTGGCTTTGATTAGTAGAGAGTTGAGCTTTTTGCCCCCACAGTTTGATTTTGCATTTCTTTTTTGTATCATCCATTTCCTCTTATATTCCATACTTGTAACAGTACCTTTCCTAAGCTAGTTATTTAAACTTTTTTTAAAAAAATAATTTTAATGATTTTTGAAATGGACTCTTCTCTTTGAGCTGTTTATTTATTTATTTTTTACCTTCTTTTCCCTTTTTAAGGTTTTTATTCTTACCTATTAGGAAGATAACAAGGTATATCTAATTACATGACATGCAGTCTTCACCAAGAAGCCAGAATCTTAAATTTATAGCTCACTGTTGCCATCTGAGATATAAGTAGAACTACAGTTACTCTGGTTTACTTTCCATTAAGTCAACTTCCTTGCTCTTCTTAAACTCCACTACTCCTTCTTTAATGATAGCCCTTCTACCAACACATGGATCTTCATAGACTATAAGAATCACTTGATTTATGTTTTTCATTTACATTTTAGAAAACTTCCATAAAAAGTGAAAGCTCTTTCAGTGTGTCTCAGAGAGATTATCTCACAAAGAAATGTTCTTCTTTGAGCACTTTCTTGTATTTCTTCCTGTCTTCAAAATAAGTCAGATCATTTAATTTATTTTAATCTTTTCTATTAAGTGCCAGTAGCACAAAGTCTCAATATAGTCAGCAGTCCTAAACAGCCCAGGAGAGGGAACCCCTATAATAATTAAATGCCTGTAGAATATATATTTATTATGGTTGGAGATTCCTAAGTTGAGAGAGGGAACTTCCTCCACCAGTTAGTAATGAAATGCAGAAGTGAAACTGAGTATCGTATACCTATAATATTTAGTTCTAACTCTTTCTTCACCATTGTCATTAGGAGAGTTGGCATGCAGAAACATCTTGAGAGTTGCATATTTTAATACATTATTTACCTTTTCCACACAGACCTTGATAGTCATATAAATTCAGTCTTGCTCAGAGTTGTCCAATCTTTTGGCTTCTTTTGTCCACACTGGAAGAATTATCATCTTGGGCCACACATAAAATATACTAACACAGGCTCCGAGCAAGATGGCAGCCTCCGAGCCGGTTAGGCTAGGGCTTCAATACCCGCCAGCAGCTACCCTGCACTGTACGGCCTTCCTGGCTTTTGGTTGACTTGAACAGATGCCGAGTCATCACAGATCTCATTAGTCTCATCTGCCAGTGCTTTGGCGTCGGTTCTGGGGCCCTCTGAGGCCTCTAACTGGAGCGGGGGCTCGTGCCTGCAACTGAGAGCGCACGCCTGGTGAGAGACAATGACTGCCTTAGAGTTAAATTAGAAGAGGGAGGAGTTGCTGAGAATTCTGTAGTCATCAGTAACGGTGACAGTATTCATTTATCACTTACAAAAGCAAAAAAGCGGACATTTAAGTTAGAGGAGGATGAAGAAACTGAACCGGATTACAAATATTCAAAGAAGCATTGGAAGAGCCAAGAGAACAATAACAATAATGAGAAGGTCTTGGATCTAGAACGAAAAGCTGTCACAGATCAGACTGTAAGCCAAAAAGAAAACAGAGAAAAAATAAAGCAACCTGTGGCACAGCGGGTGATGATAACAAAGAGACCAAAAGAAAATCACCAAAAAAAAAGGAGAAATGTGAATATGGAAAAAAGGCCAGGAATCCCAACTCTCCTAAAGTACAGGCAGTAAAAGACTGGGCCAATTAGAGATGTAGTTCTCCAAAAGGTTCTGCTAGAAACAGCCTTGTTAAAACCAAAAGGAAAGGTGGTATAAGCGTTTGCTCAAATGGGAGTCCCAGTTCCTCCTCGGAGTCTGAGTCTTGTCATGAATCAATCAGTGATGGTCCCAGCAAAGTCAGTTTGGAGGCCAGAAATTCCTCAGAGAAATTACCAACTGAGTTATCAAAGGAAAGACCCTCTACCAAAAGTACAACTGCAGAGAAACTGGCTACAAAACCTGCCTTTAGCCTTAACGCCCAGCAAGGGCAGGACCTCTGGAACATCGTCTTCTAGTTCAGATTCTGGTTCAGAGTCAGATGACCAATGCTTGATGTCATCGAGCACCCCGGAGTGTGCTGTGGGTTTCTAAAAGACAGTAAGCCTTTTTGCAGGAAGAGGTTGTCCAGGCCCTGGGCTGTCATCACAGACTGCAGGTGCTGCTGGATGGAAGCGTTCTGGCTTAAATGGTGGCAGACAGGCTCTTGGTCCTTCTCCCAGTGTGTCTCTCCCCAGTTTAGGAAGAGGATGGGGTAGAGGAGAGAACCTTTTTTCTTGGAAGGCAGCTAGGGGACGGGGCATGTGGGGGAGAGGTCAAGGATGAGGGCATCCTGTTTCCTGGGTTGTAAATAGAAGCACTGACAACCAGAGACAACAGCAATTAAATGAAGTGGTAACAAATTCATCTACTATTTTCCAGAATCTGGTAGAGACACACCTGAAGGACTGTAATCTGTTACTGCTGTTAGCAGCTGCCCCTCAAATTGGAGAAAAGATTGCATTTAATCTTTGGAACTAACGTCGAGTTACACTCTCCTGATGTCTCTGATTACAAGGAAAAATATTAAGCCGCAATCCAGAGATACAGCAAGTAGATAGAGAAATTCTTTCATCCTTACCTTCCTTGAGAGAACCTGGGAAATTTGATTTGGTTTATCACAATGAAAATGGAACCGTGGTAGTGGAGTACACTGTGATGCAGGAGAGCAAGATCACTGTATTTTGGGGAGAGCTGATTGATCCAAGACTGATTATTGAATCTCTGAGTAATACATCAAGTACAGAACCTGTCTGAATATGACCTCTCCACCACATAGTTTATGAATGTCTTGTTTGTGAAAGTGACTATAACTTGGACTTTTTTTTTTAAGAGGATTTGAAAGTTATATGGATTTTTTTGTTGTCTTCATTTTACTGCATAGGAAACAATCTACCTCATCATTTAAAATGACATGGGTGTCGGTTTTCTAGACCTTTGTTTTTTGTTTTTGTTTTTTATTTGGTCAGGTTTAATTTCAGTTAACAAAACGTAAAACATGACATTCCCTGCAGATATTGTTGTATACCAATGCTTATGGTTTCTTCTGTTTTTTAAAAGTTTTTGACCATGAAGCAGCAGTTGTCAGCAGGAGTTTATAATACCAAGAATGTGCTGCATATCTTGTCTCAATAAGTTTTAAGTAACATTTAAAAATATTAAAGCATAGTACTTGACCTAATTTTTTAGCATTTGAGTTGTTCCGTTAAATGGAGCATCTCGTAAATTTCAAGTATTTTATACTTGCAATTGTTAAGAGTTAAAAGGTAGTTGGATTTGTCACAGACAATGAGTTAAGGAATCCTTCACGTTTTTCCCAACTGAGCTTCAGGCCAGGAAATGTGTCATCTTGCCAAGCACCTGGCTGAGTGTGCTGGAGTGAGGATTTGAACAGAAACTTCCTTTTCTGTTATTATTTGCCACTAAGCTAAAATGGCCAAATATATACTGTGAAAATTGGTTTCTTTTAACAAAGGATCAGATCCCTCTTTCAGTTGTACATATTTTTAAATAAAATCATATTAAACTAAAAAAATATATATACTAGCATGAACAATAGGTGATGAGCTAAAAAAAAATGCAAAAAAACTCATAATATTTTAACAAACTTTACCAATTTGTGTTGGGCTGCAGGTTGGACAAGCTTGGTCTAGCTTAAGTTTTATGGATTACTTGTACAATAGAATTGAATTGATGTCTACAGTATTTTGAAGAGTGTGAAAGTGGTTTTTTAAATTTGTACTGTATGTTATAAAGCAGTATGAGTAACATACTTTATGTGTGAGACTTTACATGCCTAAGAAATATTTTTGTTAAGAAGGGTTTATATTTATGGTGGAGTATTTGTTACAACATGGGGTCTATACATACTTGTAAAGAAATTAGGGATAGAGAATGCATCACTCAGGCCCCAGACAATCTTTCCATTCATATGGATTGATTAGTCATCACATAGTCCATATTTTTCTACTGTATTCAAGTCCCAGTTGATACTTTATGTATCATATTGCTTAGTTCCCAAACATGTTCCCTTCTTTCTTTTCATGTAACTTTTAATTACTCATTTGTCCGAGTCTGAATCCCGAATATTGCCCTTGATTCCATTTTGTTTCACCACCCCTTTCCAAATGTAGCTTTAAGTTTTTCCTGTTTCTTTTTCTACTCCCAGAACCCACAACTATAGCTCTGAAGTATGTTTCCAGTGAGTTTTCAGTATGTGCATGTGTTTACTCTAGCTCAAGGTGTGTTTTTTTTTTTCTGATATTTATGTCATTAATTGATCTCTCTAATGAATCTTGTCAGAGAAGTCTTACAGAAGGACATTTCAGACCATATTTCTCTCTAGATTAAAAAAACCTTCGAAGACTTCCAAGTATGTACGAAGAGTTCTCTTGAATTCCTTCATCTGGTCTTCAGGGTCTATGCTATGACTTCAACTTTTCTTTATTATCCTCCCTCAAATATTTTTTCTCTTATCCTTTTTATGCTTCTTTCCTTCTGAGCTTTCTGTCATTTTTTGGCCTGTACCTACCATTTCCCTGTTCTCGCATTTCCAAATATCATCTATCCTTCAAGAGTTGGCGTTTAGGTTTGTCTTCCAGCTAGAAGTAATCTTTTCCTCCTGGGAACTCCCAAAGGCCTTTTCTGTTAGTTATTGTACTTAGTATCCTTTCTGTTGAACTGTGGTTGTTAATGGTTACTGGTTGTTATAGTTGGTTCTTTAACGTGTGGATTCCTGTCTCCTTATTTTATTTCTTGTGTACGTTTTCTGGTACACGTATATTCTTAAGACATATGCAGTTCTGGGGGTATTTCTTAGTGGAGAAAAATAAAACCTTGGAGATACTTTATATGCCAAAGATAAAAATGATTGTGTGTTCTATAAAGATCTACAAAAATATGCTTGGAAGTAGTTTTGCTAAAAAAAGAGGTATAAGAAATTAGATACATAGATGAGACCTTGGATGACTGACTCAAACCACTTTCAGACAGATGAAAACTAACTTCTAAATCTTTCTAGAAGGTTAGATGTAATGCTTTGTTCAATCATTTAAACAGTTATTTATATGAGACTTACAAGCAGAATTTTTTTTTTTTTTAGTATTTTTACAATATGCAGTTCACTTTTTATGTACTCCTAATTTACTTCTTGATACTCCTTAGAATTTTTTAAAGGATTTTCCTGATTCTTAAATGGTTCTATTCTTTTTTGCACTTCTTCTGTTAATGATGTGTTTTATTTTTTTTAGTTCTCTGTTTGTCCTGGCAAAACTTACATTTGGAAAATGTTCTATTTTTCAGGTATCCTGGTCAGATATAGGAGGACTGGAAAGCATCAAACTGAAGTTGAAACAGGCTGTGGAATGGCCCTTAAAACATCCAGAGTCTTTCATTCGAATGGGTATTCAGCCACCTAAAGGAGTTCTTCTGTATGGGCCACCTGGGTGCTCTAAAACAATGATAGCAAAGGCTTTGGCCAATGAGAGTGGACTGAATTTTCTAGCTATAAAGGTAGGATATTAAATTTTTTAGCGGCTACTCTCTCTTGGCCTCCGCCAATGCCCATCCTCTGACTCCTACTTTTAGGAGAATGAATAAAGGCATCTTAACGAGCAGTGATTCTTTTTTTTTTTTTTTTTGATATTGATGGTGATATAATATAGGGAGATGAGTGATAAGAAATAAATTTGTGTGAGTAATCAGCAAATCATGGTAGACATCGAGAAGACTGCTTTATTTAGTTTCTTGATTCTGATATTTCTTATATCCATGTGTAACAGAAACTAATCTTTTTTTTTGTTTGTACATTTTTAATTATAGACTTTTACTTAACCAGGATTTAAAGATAAACGTGATAACGAATTCAATATTTATATACCTAGAATTTTCAAATGAACAAAGCACTTGTATACTAAATTCTTTAAAAATACTTTTCCAGTCAGAAAGTATATGTTCATTGTTTTTATTCTGAACCACACACACACATTTTATTCGTTCATTGCTCTGCTCCCATTAACTGGGATAGATAATCTTTCATGATATGTAGTTGTACACTTACTTTAGGACCAGATATTAATTTTATGTAGCATTATGATGTATCCAGGTACTTAATCCACACATATAAAACCGTAAATCCATTTCTGTGGACTGTATCACAAAAATATGTACCTAAATAGATTTACTATCCATTCATTTCAGAAAAGGCACACGATCATCTGTTTTGATATTACCAGGGAATTTTTTGCATAACAGAATGCATTTTCTATCTTAGAACATTGAAATCATGGGCAGTTTGAAAGCATAAAACTTCAGAGTAGTTTGTCAACTTTTGGCTTTACTTAAGATTTATATAGAATGATACTTAGGTGTGATTAAGCTGTTTGTTCTTTAAGAGTATCTTCAACATATTTTTTATTTTCTGGAAGATATTGGAGAGTAAATATAGGGGGAAGAGACCATTTATAGCATGATCACTTATGGGGAATCACAACTACAGTTTTAAAGGTTGCAGGTTTAGTTTTTATTTTTTTGAGACATGGTCTCACTCTGTGGCCTAGGCTGAAGTATAGTGGTGTGATCATAGCTCACTGTAACCTCAAATTCCTGGGCTCAAGCTATCCTTCTGCCTCAGCCTCCTGAGCAGCTAGGACTACAGGTGTGAGCCATCACACCAGCTAACTTTTTAACATTTTTGTAGAGACAGAGTCTCACTGTGTTGTCCAGGCTGGTCTCAAACACCTGGCCTCAAGCAGCCCTCCCACCTTAGCCTCTCAAAGCTCTGGGATTATAGGAGTGAGCTGCTGCACACAGCAAAGGTTGCAGTTTTAAGGGTTGAAGTAACGAGTGATTTTGAAATTTCCCGGGACATCTTGATTTCTCCTTGGTCCTTGTCCTTTTATCAAGTGGTAATGGGGATGGCTGTTTACTGGCATTTTCTAGTCTTTTTACTGTCATCTCCATTTTTCTGTTCTTACCTTGTATATTTTACAATTGTATATTCATAGTCTTAGAGTGTTTCTTGTCTACTGGAAATCTAAAACTTACTTGAGAACCTGTGAGCCAAGTCCTCATCAAATAAGTTTTAGACTTGACTCTTAAGAGCACACTTATTTTCTTACAAACCAGTGTCTTACTTTTTTTCTGATCCAAGGTAATAATTTTAGGTACTACCAAGACTGCTTTCTGGACTATTCTAGAATTACTTAGAAATATATTTATTATCTTTTTTGAACATAAACATTTCATAACCTTAGACAATTTCACTTTTAGTCTTTTTTTCACTATGAGGAAATCGTAAATGATTCTTTGAAAGGTTTAACTTTGTCCACTGTTATATAAAATAACCAGGCACACGTTCACTTATTTGAGCTTTTTCATTAGATTTTTAGGTCACAGACAGAAAAGCCATGTGGTGTTAACAAATTATCTTAATTGAGTTCGTAACTCAGAGACTATTACGTGTCCTAGTTACTAATTTTTATTTAGTGTGGTTTTTTATTCAGTTTAGAATTTAGTGTAGTTTGACAATATTATTCAAGTTTTGAATCTGTGTGAAGGATATACTTAATGGATGATGGGTTTTTATTTTTCAAATTGAATATCCCTTATCAAAATGCTTCGGACCTGAAGTGTTTAGATTTTGAATTTTTTTGCATTTTGAAATATTTGCATTATACTTCTCAGTTGAGCATCCCTAATCTGAAAATTTGAAATCTAAAATGCAAAGTGGGCATTTTCTTTGATTGTCATGTTGGAGCTCAAAACGTTTTGAATTTTGGAGCATTTTGGATTTTTAGATTTAGGGATACTCAACATGTACTATTCATTCAACTCTCCTATATGTTTAAAATTTTTTTAAATACAAAGTTGGGAATATGAAAATAATTTGCCTTCTACTAGCATTTTCATTGGTCCTGTTATTTTCATCTATTCAGTGTTTGTGAGGAAAGTTTTAAAGTAGCAATACCATACAGCTTATGTATGAGAAAATGGAGCCAAAGAAGTTGGGAATTCATATTCTGTTCTCTTTTTTTTGAGATAGAGTCTTGTTCTGTAGCCCAGGCTGGAGTGCAGTAGCACTATCTCGGCTCACCACAACCCCCACCTCCCAGGTTCAAGAGATTCTTGTGCCTCAACCTCCTGAGTAGCTGGGATTACAGGCATGCACCACCACGCCCGGCTAATTTTTTGTATTTTTAGTGAAGACAGGGTTTCACCACGTTGCCCAGGCTGGTCTCGAACTCCTGAGCTCAGGCAATTTGCCTGCCTCACTCTTCCAAAGTTCTAGGATTACAGGCATGAGTCATTGCACCTGGCCCTGTTCTCTTTTATTTTAACTTCCTGTTTAAAAAACTTGGCAACTTTTGTTCAACCTACATGTTTGGTTTCAACCTATGTATTTGTTTTCTACAGGATTTAAGTGTTACAAGTTAGTTTGAAATTTTGAAATAACAAATCTTACACATTTTTAAAGTGATCAGAAAAAATAGACATACACTAGAATTCTCTAGCCAGTTAGGAAACACAAGTATTTAAACAGACTGAAAGGAAAAACTCCCTATTGCTTTTCACAATGGTAGTTACTTTTAATCTTAAAGATATTTTGATAGATTTACACTTATTCCTCTAAGTTTATGAAAGAACATTTTAGCTTCCTCTATGCATCTTTTCTGAACAGGGATTAAAAGATATGTACTGTATTCAGGGTGGAGACTTCACCTTGGCTTGTGTGGGCTCTTAATGCCCTCTGGCATATATATGTGTTTTCGTGTAGATTGTGACTTTCGACATGTTGTGTAAGTTTAGTTTGTTATCTGGGCTGATTACGTCAAATACTTTTCAGTTGAAATTTCCTCTCTGCTGCTTCTCTCTTGCTTTTGTCTGAAGTGCTACAATAGATTAATTGCCCTGGGATAGCTGCATTTCTTTACTATATGAAGAACTGTCACTAATTCTACAAGAAGTGTGGTTAGGCTTCTGACAGGGATTTTCAGCAAAAAATTATTCTGGTGAATACAGGAATGTAATGAGCTTAGTATATCCTTGACTTTTTGGGAAATTTTCTTCTCTATACTTGTCTCAGAGAGGAATTGTATAAAATAGATTTCATTTCTGGAAAAACCTGTGGTTTGTTCAAAGTAGTGCACGATTCAGAGTACAGGTGCTCCCCAATTTAAGATGAATTTACTTAAGTTTTTGACTTTACAACGGTGTGAAAGTGATATGCACTCTGTGGAAATCATAATTCGAATTTTAATCTTTTTTTTCTTGAGACAAAGTCTCACTCTGTCGCCCAGGCTGGAGTGCATTGGCATGATCTTGGCTGACTGCAACCTCTGCTTCCTGAGTTCAAGCAATTCTCTGCCTCAGCCTCCCAAGTAGCTGGGATTACAGGCATCCGCCACCACACCCGGCTAATTTCTGTATTTTTAGTAGAGACGGGGTTTCACCATGTAGGCCAGACTGGTCTTGAACTCCTGACCTTGTGATCCACCCACCTCGGCCTCCCAAAGTGCTTGGGATTACAGGTATGAGCCACCGTACCCGGCCAAATTTTAATCTTTTACTGAGCTTGATATGCAGTACAGTACTCCCTCATGATGCTGGGCAGTAACAGTGAGCCACAGCTCCCAGTCAGCCATGTGATCATGAGTGTACATGGCCAACATTTTACAATGCACTGTGCTGCCACATGTTTTTGTCCAACTATAGGCCGTGTAAGCATTCTGAGCATGTTTAAGGTGGGCTAAGCTAAAATGGATGTTCAGTAGGTTAGGTGTATTAAATGCTTTATGACTTAGGATATTTTCAATTTTTGATGAGTTTATCAGGACATAACCCCATTATAAATCAAGGAGCATCTGTAATTACTATTTGTCATTTACTAGATATATTAATATTCTCTTATCAAAGGTACAAGATAATCTGAAATTTTAAAATTCCAAATTCATCTTTAGACTTCTGTTTTTAAATTTTTGCATGGAAAACTGCATAGCTACCTCTTTTAATTACAGAATGCTTTAAGATTACAAATAAGGATAATGATTTTAAGAAGTTAAGTGACTTTTCCAAGGTCTAAGTGGTGGTGATGGCACTGAAATTTAGTCTCAGAACTTTCTGAATCGAGTCTGAGCTCTTAACCACTGTATTATATGCTCTTCCATTTTTCTTTTTGTTTTTTAAAAAAATAAAACTAGTGTCCGATGGCTTTTTTCATTAATTACACAAAGTTACCAGGGAAGGTAGTTTAAGTAGTTTCTGTAGGGTAGGTTCAGAGAAGTGGAAAGATGTTAATATGTTTCTGGGAACTGGTTTGAAAAATAATTTTGTTTCTCTAGGACAGAGAAAACAGAAAAAAAACATGGCTTTGGTCTAGGAGTAGAAGTTAATAGGAAAGGGTTATCACGGCCAAAGATACAGGAAACTGTGGAATGAAATAGAAGTGCCTAGAAAAAGACTGATAGTGGGATAATGTAGAGCTTAAAATTTACCTGTTAGTATGTAATTTGTGCCCTTGATATCGAGTAAGTCCTGATGAAAAGAACACTAAGCTGGAATTCACATAGCTTGGATTTACTTCCTAACCTTAGCACTTTTTAGTTTTGCAACCTTAAGCAAGTTCTGTAAGTCTCATTTTTTTCATCTAGAAAAGTATAACATTTGTACATTATAAACTTTGGAGAGCATTATATTTAAAAAGGCAAATGAAAAAGTTTTAGGGGGGTGTAACACCCCACTCCTTGGGTGTGGACTTCTTTCCAAAGAATTTCATATGGAAAGAGGAGACGCGAAGAGCTACTGTACAGTGGTGAAACCTGACAAACCATACCACAGCCAGATGATCAAAGTTAACATCTTCAGTGATAAGTCATGTAGACAGTACAGTTGACGCTTTGAACAACAAGGGCTTGAACTCAGTGGGTCCGCGTATATGCACTTTTTTTTTTTCTTCAATACGGTTGGCCTTCCTTTTTGGTAGGTTCCACAACCAAACACAGATTGAAAATACAGTACTTGTGGTATATGGAAACTCCCAAATAAGGCGGGTTAACTATGTATCCTCAGGTTCCGCAGGCTAACTATGGGACTTGAGTATGTGTACATTTTGGTATCCGCAGTGGTCCTGGAACCAGTTCCCGTGGATACTGAGGAATGACTATATATACCCTTAGATAATGTGGTGAGAATAGCACTTTACTTCTGTCGTCTTCCTCCTGAGTATTCGTAACCCTTATCCAACCATGAGAAAAACTTTAGGCAAATCCAAGTTAAAAGACATTCTGTAAAATCACTAACTAGTACCCTCAAAACTGAAGGTTATCAAAAACCAGGGAAGTTTGAGAAACTGTCACCACCAAGGAAACATGATAGCTAAATGTAATGTTACAATATTCTGGGTAGGATGCTGGAATGAAAAAAAAAAAAGGACATTAGGGAAAAACTAAGGAAATCTGAATAACTGTGGTCTTTAGTTTAATAATAATATATCAATCTGGGTTCATTGATTGTAACAAATATACCATGCAAATAGGAGATAGTAATAATAAGGGAAACAGTGTACTGGGGTGGGTGGGCATATGGGAGCTGTTTGTACTATATGCTCAATTCTTCTGTAAATCTTAAACTTTGCTAAAAAAAATATATATTTAAATAAATTTTGAGGTCAGTATCATAGATCTGGGCATATTGTAGATGAAGTAATTGAAGTTTAAAAGGCTAACTCTGAGTTCTGTACTGCAGTGAACGGATGTATGGAGTAAGGCAAAGAAGAATCATGAAGAAGATTGTGGATTTCATGGGTGAGGGCTTTGATGACCTCTCCTATTCATAGTCCCCCTGCCCATAATGATACTGGAAAGTTACTGGGAAAAGCCCTGAGAGGAACTTGGCTGGGGAACCTCGGTTTGGGGCTGCCCTGAACTTGCCTGTTTCACTGCACTTCTCAGTTGAAGCCTATAAAGGTGTGTGTTAGTTCTGGCCCCAAACCCAGACCCCAGCGCTATAAAGAACTCTTTCTCTTAGTGTTTTGGTTATTTTTTCTTTCACCTTGGGTGCAGCTTCCAGTTTAGTCTCACCAGGAACTATGTCATTTCATGCCTTTTGTGGATCCTAACTCTATATTCTCCTTCTATAGGTTTATTACTATTCGGGCTTATCTAGAGTCTGAAATCTTTTGAGTTTCCATTTAATTTCCTTTAGAGTTTTGTTTTGTTTTAACTTTAAAAATTCCCTTGACTTCACCAAATAGTGTTGTATTATCTGCCTTATTTGCTTAAATTGGCAGTTATTAATGTCCGTATTAAACAAAGACATATACTTAGTTTTATCCCTGTTTGAATGACTATTGGAGAATAATGAATAGTAACCTGTAATTATTGGGACAAGTGGAATAGTTATTGTGCCGTTGTCAGTTTTACAAGGTTATGAAGACATTAGATCAGATTTACTGAAATTTGTCATTATTTATACAGGATACTATGTTAAAGTTGTGGCATCATATGTTAAGACTATATATATGTTAATTATGTGAGTTGGGCTTTTATCAGTTGATAAAGCTGATATATAAAAAAAGATGTTTGATATGAAAATATCCCATAAATAACATTTATCTAAAAGCAGAAAATGACAATAAGAACTATAACAAAATCTTTAGCGTTTGGAATCTAAGAAGACGTAGAGAGATTTGGAAAGAGAAGAATAATTTTAGACTTACAAGAAGTTTGAAAATAAGCAAATTTTATTGTTGGTTTTTTTAAATTCATGGATAAATTAGCTAATGGAGAGAGACTAGTTTTTTTTTCCATCTTAATTCCTTTTTGAATGAAATTTAGAGATGAAATAAATATTACAATGTCATGTCTGTAACACTTTAAAAAATATTTATACAAGTTTTACAACTGGAATAACAAAAATGTGTTAAGCACCTTCTCTGTGTGTCAGGCACTGTACATAGTAAACAAAGATATATTAGATGGGCTCCTCGTTATGTAGCAACTCATAATTTAGTGGGGGAGATATTTGACTCAACAACTAATATGAAGAAACGGGTAACATGTAGAATCTGCAGCTCTTGGTTGTTGATTGTATGTGAGAAATGAGAAAGAAAATAAGTCAAAGGTGATAAAAATTTTTACTGTCAATGACTGGCAGATGGAAATATCCTAACCCCAGGGAGAAGAGGAGAAACAGGTTGGAGGTGAGAGAGAAAATACCTGTTGAATTTGAAATGCCTTTGGGACAAAATGTTGAATATGGCTTAAAGGCAGTTGTTGGTATGGATTTGTAGCTCAAGAGGATCATCATTTAGAGAGATGAAAATATGGAAATGGAGATGAAAATATGGAAATTGGAAACCAGTGTTTGAGATTCTGCGGGGAAGTCAGTAAAGGAGACTGAGAGTGACAAAAGTAGTCATTAATAACAGAAGGGGATTTCATGGGCATGTATATATGTGTAAATGCACATTTTACAACTTGCTTAATTGTAGCCAGCATGGTCCCTGCAATGTAAGTTCTGAAGGAATGTGTCATTTTTCTTTTTCCTAAATAGAGTGAATGAATTTGGGGAAGGATTGTATTATACTTTTTGAGAGGAGCAGTTCGAATTCTGTTCTCTTTCCTGCCAGCCCCTCTTGCATTTTAGGGTTTTTACTTGCCCACAGCATTCTTGCCTAGTAATTAAAACCTATTTTCAAACTCTTTGAAGTGCTTTCCCAGAATGGCCTTCTGTATGTGCTGATACTGTACTTTTTATTAATTTTCAAGTTCTTTTACTCACATTACATATATGTAATTCTATCTCATGTGAGTTTGGGTTTTTATGAGCATATTCCATAACGTTTAACCATAGTTAACACTTAGGTTAACTTGCCTTCCCTAGACATTTTAGAACTTATAAAAACTTCATTTGAATTGTAATAGCTAAAGGCACCAGGCAGGTGTCAGACACATTTAAAAAGCCTTTGGGAGGACTGAAAAAAACCCGGTGGTGATTAAAGGGGCAAAATTGTAAGAACAGAAGGTGTAAATATTATACTTGAGTTTGTGACTGATATGGTGTAAAATAATGAAGCACAGTAAAAGATAAGTCAGGTTTACTTCTCACTAGATTAATAGAACAGCTGGACAAATATTTTCACATGTGTTTATGATATTTTTGTTATTTTGTAAACTTGGATACTTGAAATATTGGCCATGGAATTTTAAAAATAATGCTATTAAAAATAACTCAATTAATGGTACTTATTAATGGCAGTTTTTCTTGATCATTCTTATCAGTAAAGCACATGCTATCTAGGAGGTAAAATATGTGGCAAGACTAACATACATTTTTTAAAAGTAACATAACTTGTGAGCAAATATGGGACTTAGACTATACTATATATACCTAAACTTTGTAGTTAGATATAAACGGTCTCTTGTTTATAATGGGTACTAATAAAATTCTTATTTTCCAATTAGCCTATGCTACCATCTATTAAGAAAGAATTAGACTTCACCATTGCCACTTGATCTGCTCACCAGAAATACATTTGAATTTGAATTGCTAATAATGTGTAAAATCTTGTGTTTTAAATTTTAAAAATTATTTTTAGCAGCCAGCTTTGTCTAGCCCCAAATTAACTTTCATCTAAAATCTTGAGACATTTCATGCCTCTTTTAAGGACTTAGAGAGAACAGGACATCATAATTTTTAGAAAGAGTACTGGTTTGGAAACCACAATTCTACATTCTTATTATTTCTGCCATTTAACTTGCTCTAGGACTTTTGACTATTACTCACCTTCTTTGTACTTTGCCTCAGTTTTAGGTGAGTAGGTTAGACTAAGTGACTCCTAAAGCCCTTCTGCTAATAATATTCTATGAGTAGTCATAGTACTTGTACTTTAATCTGTTGCGTTATCTTTTGTGCAGATGGTGGCCAAATATTTGGGGCAGTTTCTCTGTCAAGTGTAACAGTTGAAAGACTTGTATCCCAGTTCTGCCATTTGCTAAGCTGTGTGACTTTGGAAAAATTACTTCACCTCTTTGCACTTAATATTTTTTTCTGTAAAATTGTAGTAACAGTATACAACTCAGAAAACTGTTGCACAGCAGTAAAAGGGATAAGAGGTAATAAGCATATAGAAAGAGTCCACAAAATTAGTACATGCTGATTGCTGCTCTCTTCATTTTTAAGAAATTGATGTATGTTTGACCTCAAATGGAGCAAAAAATATGGCATCACAGCTTATGATTCCTTAAGTTTTCTGTTAGTAGTAAAGTGTAATATTTATCTTTGAAACTGAATATAGACTTTTTAACTCTTTGAACCAAAATACGGTGATTTTTGGCAACTTAAACTTCAAGCTGAAAATAACTTCCCTTGGTAATGAAATTGCTCTGACTTCTCATAAAACTCGAGACCAATGCAACATATGAGTTCAGCTACTTGGGTTGCATTTTGCAGGCCATCCAGGTAAGATTCATCAGTACATAGTTCTTTATAAAGTCATATTTTTTGGGGACCCTGCAGTCTTTTCATTATGCCTTATTAGTAACACTTGACTTGAATTATTGCAATGCATATTTTCTTCACAGTGCCAGATTTTCAAGTTAGAGTTTCAACTGTCTTAAATTTTTTTCTTTCTGTTTTGTTTTGTTTTGGAGGAAAAAGCATGGTTTCATTCTTATCCACAGGTCCTGTAGTCCATCTTTCTGTGGCAGTGGAGTGACCCTTCAATCAGTTGAGGCTTTATACTATATTTTCACATTTTCAAACAAAATATCAAGAATGTTTACCTCTATGTTGGATATTTATTAATAAACCATATTAATCTTTCTATTGATACCGAGATATTGACATTGTACTCAGCAGAGAAAAAATTCATGAAATGACCATAATCTTGTACTTTCTAGCATTGATGACTAGGTTGTCTTCGTCATTTACAGAGAACAATGACCATTTTTTCCAGGTTCTCTAACCTCTTTCCTTCAGTTAAGCCAGATAATTAAAAAGCAGTATATATACATTGAGTTATATTGCCTGAATAAAGAAATCTCTTCACTGGATTATTATTTTATGCCATATCCTTGACTTTTGCAGACAATTGCTGTAAGAACAACAGCAATAATGTATAGTTGGCATGATGGTAATTGCAGTAAAAACAATGACCCCATCAATTTCCTTTCTGATTATTGTCAGGCCACAGTTTGCCTAGACAGTTTCTCTAAACTGAATAAAATCTGCATCAAAATTTGTTACCACCCCTAACCCCTCAACAAAAACACACTTTGCTATTTATCTAAAGCTTGTTTCATTGGGTGAACCCTGATCCTTGTTTTAGTATTCACTTTCTTAATTCCTTGTCCACAGTCCCCTTTGTGTAAAACCTAATTTACCACATGTAAATGAAAAGTACTAGTTTTGTTTATTTGACTTTATATTATGTTATGAATAGACATTTCTTGCTTTGTACTACAATCATTTGCACTGTAGTACAAAGCAAGAAATGCCTGTAGAACTATTAATATTTGCTTTATATATTTGGGTGCTCCACTGTCTCCACTGTTGGGTGCATGTTTTTAGTTTTGTTATATCTTCTCGCCACATTGACCTTTTATAAATCATTATATAATGACTTTCTTCGTCTCTTTTTACAAGTTGTGACTTAAAGTCTGTTTTATCTGATATGAATATAGCTACTCCTGCTAGTTTTTGGTTTCCATTTGCATGGAATATCATTTTCCATTCCTCACTGTTAGTCTATATGTGCTCTTATAGGTGAAGTGAGTTTCTTCTAGGCATCATATCAAAGTTGAGTCTTTTTTTTTTTTTTTTGAGATGGAGTCTCACTCTGTTGCCCAGACCGGAGTGCAGTGGCACACTCTTGTCTCACTGCAACCTCTGCCTCTTGGTTTTAAGAGATTCTCCTGCCTCAGCTTTCTGAGCAACTAGGATTACAGGCACCTGCCACTATGCCTGGCTAATTGTTTTAGTAAAGATGGGGTTTCACCAAGTTGGTCAGGCTGGTCTCGAACTCTTGACCTAGTGATCCACCTCTCTCAGCCTCTCAAAGTGCTGGAATTACAGGTGTGAGGGTCTTGTTTTTTACTCCATTCAGCCACTCTTGGTCTTTTAAGTAGAGAAGTTCGTTTATTTACATTCAATTTTAATATTGATAGGCAAGGCCTTACTTTGACCATTTTGATACTTTTTTTTGGTATTATGTAACTTCTTTTTGTTTCCTTCTTTCTTACTCTCTTCTTTTGTGGCTGAGTGATTTTTCTCTGGTAGCATGTTTTAATTTGTCCTTTTTTATTTTTAGTGTATATATTACAGTTTTTAGCTTTGTAATTTCCTTGAGTCTTACAAAAATATTAATTATTTCAAACTGGTACCAATTTAACTTTGATGGCAAGATAAGAAACAAATGAAAACAAAAATTTGTACACCTTAACTTCCTCTTCTCCAACATTTTGAATTTTTGATTTTACAACTTGCCTTTTTTATATCGTCTCTTAACAAATTGTGCTTGTAATTATTTTTAATAGTTTTGTATTTTCTTTTTACTAAAGATATAAGTGATTTGAGAACCATGATTATCATATTAGTATAACAATAATGTTCTTTCCTTTTGGTTTGAAGAACCCTGATTAGCCTTTTTTAAAAGGACAGGTCTAATAGCGATACATTTCCTCAGCTTTTTTTTTTTTTTTTTTTGCCTGGGAAAGTCTTTATCTTGTTTCTGAAGGATAGTTTTGCTGGGTACACTATTCTTCATTAAGTATTTTATTTTCTTTCTGCACTCTGAAGCATTTCACTCCCTCCAACCCTAAGGTTCCCACTGAAAATTCTGCTGCCAGGTATATTGGATCTTCCTTATACGTTATTTGTTTCTTTTCTGCTTTCAGGATCCTTTATCTTTGATCTGTGTGAGTTTAATTATAAATCTTGGGTTGTTTTTATTTTGGAGAGGGGAGGTTGAGCCTGGTTGGTGACCTTTAACCTTCATGTATGTGGATATTTATATCTTTTCAAGCCTTGGAAAGTTTTTTGTTTTTCTTTGAATAAGCTTTCTACCCCTTTGTCTTTCTCAGTTTTTTCTTTAACTTCAATAACCTGAATATTTGTTCTTTTGATGATGTCTCATAGCTCCCATAAACTGTTCATTTCTTTTCATTCTTTTTGCTTTTTTCTCTGTGTGTTTTCAAATAGTTGGGCTTCAAGCCCACTGATTCTTTCTTCCTTTTGATCAATCCTGCTGTTGATATTCTCTATTCCATTTTTCATTTTGCTCATTGTATTTTCTAGCTCCAGAATTTTTGTTTGGTTTTGTTTATGATTTCAATATCTCTGTTAAATTTCCCTGATACATTTCTGAATTGATTCTCTCTGTTTTCTTGAAGTCCATTGAGCTTTCTTAAAACAAGTATTTTGAATTCCTTGTCTGAAAGATCACATATCTCTATCACTTAAGGGTTGGCCTCTGGTGCCTCATGTCCATTTGTTGAGATTTTATTACCCAGAATCTTTTTGATGCTTGTGAAATTGCAGGCTGTCTGTGCATTGAGGGATTATGTATTTAGTTTAGTCTTCACAGTCTTCCTTTGTTTGTGCCTGTCCTTCTTTAGAGACCTTCCAAGGATTCTAAGCCAACTGAGTATTGTGTTTCCTGAGCCTGTGACCACTTCAGCTATCTAAACACTAGGAGACTGTATTAGGGTTCTCCAGAGGGACAGAACTAATAGGATTATGTGTATATGAAAAGGAGTTTTTTAAGGAGAATTGACTCATATGATCACAAGGTGATATGAGTCCAAAAATTTGCCATCTATAAGCTGAGGAGCAGTGAAGCCAGGAGTGGCTCAGTTCAGGTCCCAAAGCCTCTAAGTTAGGGAAGCTGACAGTATATCCTTCAGTCTGTGGCTGAAGGCCTGAGAGCCAATGACAAACTGCTGGTGTAGGTCCAAGACTCCAAAGGGCGAAGAATCTGGAGTTTGATATTCAAGTGCAGGAAGCATCCCACACAGAAGAAGGATGAAAGCCAGAAGACTCAGCAAGTTGGCTTATTTCATCTTCTTCCGCCTGCTTTTTCTAGCCACACTGGCAGCAGATTGGATGGTACCCACCCACATTGAGGGTGGGGCTTTGTCTCACAGTCCACTGACCCAAGTGCTAATCTCCTCCAGCAACATCCTCACAGACACAACCAGAAATAATATGTTGCATCCCTCAGTTCAATCAAGTTGACACTTAATATTACCATCACAGAGACTCTCTGAGTGCAGGCTTGCCACAAATCTCACAGGGTCTCTTTAGTTGATATGGCTTTCTGGCCCAGATGGACCTGGAGTAGACCCAAGGCAGATACTTGGGCTGCATGGAAATGCTGGCCAGGGATCTGAGTCCAGAAGACTATCCCAGTCGCCCAGATGAATGTGCCTTTCAGCATATTTCTGCATAGGCAGGATGGGCTGCTAACTGCAGTAAGAAGGCCTAGAGTTGAGCCTGGGCTTTTTTGGGATCTGCTGTGTGAAGGAGGTTGGCCCCAATATATTTGCTCAGATCAGCATGCATCACTCAGCTGGTCACTGCAAAAGTGCTTGACTGTAACAATGGGGGCTGTTACTGAGACGGGGCTCCCTTGGAATCTGCAGTGGGATGGAGGTTGGTGTTCTTGTCACATTGGCTCAGATGAGCATGTGTCTCCCGGAAGGTCCCTACATAGATGAGATAGCTCCCAGACTGCAGCAGGAGGGGCTGGAGCTAAGACTGAGTCCCCTTGGACTCTGCTGTAGGGACAGATTTGGGAAGCTTGTCTTGTTGGCTCAGAGTGGCATGCATCTCCCAGCAGGTCTCAGCACAGATAGGATAGTTCCTCTACTGCACTGGGTGGGGCTGAGACTGGGTCTTCTCAGGGTATGTTGTGGGATAGAGGCTGGTGAGCCTGTCAGGGAGGATCAGAGTCCTGGGCCATGTGATTTGTGTGAATCTCCCCCTGGGTTCTTGTGTAAGCAACTATGAGCCAGGATCTCAGCTAGGGAGGCCTGGAGCGGTGCCACAGTTCAACGTCCAGGTTCACTACTGAGATGAATATCAGCAGACTGATGAGCTTTTCTGCCAAGTCATTAGTATGCATGATTTCTCTGAACTCTTTGGCAGTTGATTTTGGTTGCAGGCTCAAAGTCAAATGGGGCTATAGTCAAGACCCTTGAGGGACAGGGGTGCTTCTGGGCTTGAATGCAAAAGCAAGCTTAGTGGAGCAGA
The DNA here is from genome assembly GCF_002776525.5 of Piliocolobus tephrosceles. Lineage (NCBI taxonomy): Eukaryota > Metazoa > Chordata > Mammalia > Primates > Cercopithecidae > Piliocolobus > Piliocolobus tephrosceles. Next base: position 66,383,402 of record NC_045436.1, on the reverse strand, counting down.
TCAGCCACTTAGGTGTTAGTGTACCCTCTCTAAGTGACCTTCCTATGTCTTAGGGTTTCACAGTTATGGATGGATGGATAATTCTTTTTATTGGGGGCATATATGAGCAGGTTACCTTCTGTTTCACCAAGACGTCACTCTATGAACTACATACTTAAGATAAATTGCTACACTGAATATGTTGAGCATCCTTTTTTTTTTATGGATTAAGTCATTATTGTGAACATTAAAAATAGTAATGTTACTTTGGGAGGCCAAGGCGGGCAGATCATGAGGTCAGGAGATCGAGACCATCCTGGCTAACATGGTGAAACCCTGTCTCTACTAAAAGTACAAAAAATTAGCCAGGTGTGGTGGCGGGCAACTGTAGTCCCAGCTACTCGGGAGGCTGAGGCAGGAGAATGGCGTGAACCCGGGAGGCGGAGCTTACAGTGAGCCAAGATCACACCACTGCACTCCAGCCTGGGCGACAGTGCAAGACTCTGTCTCAAAAAAAAATTAGTAGTTTTAAGTCAAATTTGAATTATTCTGTACCCCACTCTCTCTCATCTTCACATTTTGCTATCCACAACAAATTAATTTAAATTTTTGATTGTTTTTGTGGCTATCTTCTCATTTCCATTGCACTCATTTGTCTTAAACTTGTTCCTCATTATTTTTCCCCTTTACTATTCTAAACATTTTATAACTGGTCTCTCAACTTCTGGACTCTTAATGTTCCTCCTAACCATCTTTTATACTGTGGCTAGGATCATCTTTCATTAATATCCCTGTTATCACTTAACTTTCATAAAACCCTTCCTATGGCTTACAGAATAAAATCTGAACCCCTGCCTCCCACTTTAAGTAGCTTTATTGATTGCCACAATCTCCCTGCACCCTATGCTTCATGTATAGTAAATTCTTATATCAGTTCTGTTCAAGTGTATTTGTTGTATGTAATTTAAAAGTCAATGAACTGTGCATAAAGACCTTAAGAGCTCTTCTACAAGAAAGTTCATATAGTAACATCTATTTTGGCACATCAGAGATCTTTTTGATTTCTTCCTGGGTCTTGATGTATTTCATATTTTGAGGGTGTGAATAAATCAACTGAGGACTCACCTGAAATGTTACTTTCTCTAGGAACATTCCTTGATTCTAAGGAGTTTCTTCTGTATGTTTTGATGATACCTGTGCATTGCGCTATCATAGTACTTGTCATACTGTCTGCTAATTTTCCTTGTAATATGGTGTTTATATGAAGCCAAATACTGCCTATACCAGTTTGGGATTAGTTAACATTCTGCTAGGGTTTGCCTATGTGTTTCAGTCAGTCAGATTTTTAAAAATTAATATAAATTGTTTAGGAAATACTTAAGTCAGTGTCTGGTTATATCCTCGGAATTGGCTGGACCCGTGATCTGCATGGAATAGAATGTGAATCTTGTTCAAAGTAAGGGTGTGTGTGTGTGTGTGTGTGTGCATGCATGCTCGTGCACACACCGTGAGAGGGAGAGAAACACACACACATGTCTGTTGTTCTTTGGGATGTATGAGGAACTGTGTCAGAATAGCCAGATGCTGGGAGAAACATCCCCACAGCTGAGGTCATCTATCATTATGGGACAATTTAATTCATAACTTCTTGGGGTGACAATGTATCCTAAGAAAGTAGTTATGTATGTGGTAAAAAAATAAAGTCTCCTGTGTTTCTTACAGTATTTCATATTCTAGGTATTTGAGAAATAAGAAAAATATTAAAGCTCAGAAATATTAATGTCAAAATATGCACATCTTCAGATCTGATAAGTAGACTTGCTTAGAACTAGCCAGTGGTTCGGTCTGGGAATATGTGGATGTTACCTATTTGTTTGTCTTCCAAATGGCTGTTCCATCTTCTGTGCCTAGCACCACATCTGATTTAGTGTAAAAATGGGGATAGAGTTATAGACAGATGATGAATAAGTTGTTAAAATATTGTGATTAGTCACAGCCTTTCTTTTGTATTGATGTGTGGTTTTTGGAACGTAGAATGGCTTTCACTTTTAAGGCATAAATAACACACAGAGAAAATAAGCATACTAAAGGGATTAATAAGCAGATTTTGTTTCTTTTCTCTTTTGTATATATTTTTTCTACTTCATTGGAAGAACTATACATGATTGCATTTATAAAGACACTGAACAGTTGTTTTCCTTTCATGCAGGGACCTGAATTAATGAATAAATATGTTGGTGAATCTGAAAGAGCAGTTAGAGAGGTAAGAAATTGTGCCTTTAGTGGCACTCAGCACAGGAGAATCACACTTCTGTCCTGTGCGGTTTCCCTTTTGTTTTAGGTAACAGACTTTGGCATTTCCAAAGCCAGATCTTAGTGGTTATTTTTTTTTCTTCAGGTGAATATTATTTTATTATTTAAAAATGCAGTTTTGATCATCTGCAATACTTCAGTTTTGTTTTTAAACATCATATTACCAGCCCTTATTTTTACCAAATAAAGATTTTTTTAAACTATCATTTTTTTCTGATGATAATAGCCAGCATTTCTGTTAAAATAGTTAATGCTGTTACTAATAGTTAATAATACCTATCATTTATTGAGCTCTTACTGTTTCAGGCATTGTGCCAAATGCTTTGTGTTCTTTTTTAAATTCAGTTATTAAAATAACTTTCTGAGGTAGGTGTTTGTTATCATCTCCATTTTATAGATGTAGAAATCGAGGCTTACAGAAGTAAAGCTAACTGCTGAAAGTCACATAGTTACTAGTAGTGGAGCTGGGATTTTAACTGAAATTTTCTGATTGCTTAGCTGAATTGCCTGCTTCACACCTATATGAATATGTATTGGTAGTCTTGTCTCTTTAAGTACTGTTGAAGGGGATACTTTTACATCCATTATAAAGTTCTGAGCATCTATTATAAGGTCTATACAAAGTGACTAGGCTTGTTGACTTGTACCTAATAAATATGGTTCTAAATATAGTTTTAAAACACAAACCAACTACAGAATTTTCTAGTGTTTGCTTATCTTTAGCTAATTTGGCACTCTTTCCCCCAGACCTTCCGAAAAGCAAGAGCAGTGGCACCTTCCATTATTTTCTTTGATGAATTGGATGCCTTAGCAGTTGAAAGGGGCAGGTAAGTATTTAATAGCACTGCTGTTATAGAATAATATGATGTTACATAATGATAGCAATTATGGTATAAATAGCATTTCGTATACAACTTTTATCTATTAATACATTTAGCCTAAAACAGTTTTCAGTTTATGTAATTTTTTCCTCTTATACCCGTTAAATTTTATCCATATTGGATAAAAGCCACTGATACCTGTTTGGGCATTTGAGTTAATTTTTATAGTTTATATCAACAGATTCTTCTGAGTATTGTCTATCAAAATTAGGATTATTGTAAACATACAATTAAAACTGTAAACAAAACTGGATTAATCATAATTCTTGTAGTAGAACAGAATTATAATAAAATATGTTATACAGATTTTAAAATTCTCTGGAATAAACATTTCCTAAAATAAAATTAAATAGAATATTAATTAATATTAGTATTAATAGTTTTGCTCCAGAATCTCAGGCAGTAAAGAGGATTATCTATGATGTCATTTCAAACAAGTATATATATATGAACATACACACACACACACACACATATATCAGAACTATTCATAAGTATATGTTTTTTTCCTCTACAAATGTATAGCGGTCCTTTAATTTGTACTAAAAGTGGTTCATATTGGGTAACATAAATTCATGTACTTTGTGCATAGTTTCTTGATGTGTATATTGATTATGAAATTTTTTACTGATGGTAATTACAGTGAAGGGTGAAGACAACTTACAAGTGTCATTAGTGTGATATGAAACATTGCTCTTATCATCCTTCTTAGAGCTGCCTCATATGATGAGAGTATAAATTGTCATTAGGAACCTATCATTAGGAGGTAGACTGCTATATTAGTCCATTTTCATGCTGCTGATAAAGACATACTCGAGACTGGGTAATTTTTAAAGAAAAAGAGGTTTAATGGACTCACAGTTCCATGTGGCTAGGAGACCTCATAATCATGGTGGAAGGTGAAAGACATCTCTTAGATGGTGACAGGCAAGAGAGAATGAGAGCCAAGTGAAAGGGGAAACCCCTTATAAAACCATCAGGTCAGGCCTCGCGGTGGCTTACACCTGTAATCCCAGCACTTTGGGAGGCCATGGTGGGCGAATCATTTGAGGTCAGGAGTTTGAGACTAGCCTGGCCCATATTGTGAAACCCTCTCTCTACTAAAAATACAGAAATTAGCCGGCGGTGGTAGTGGGTGCCTGTAATTCCAGCTACTTGGCAGGCTGAGGCAGGAGAATCACTTGAGCCCGGGAGGTGGAGGTTGCGATGAGCTGAGACTGCGCCATTGCACTCCAGCCTGGGCAACAAGAACGAAACTCCATCTCAAAAAACAAAACAAAACAAAACAAAAAATCAGATCTTGTGAGACTGATTCACTACTACGAAAACAGTATGGGAGAAACTGCCCCCATGATTCAGTTATCGTCCACTGGGTCCCTCCCGCAACATGCGGGAATTAAGGGAGCTACAATTCAAGATGAGATTTGGGTGGAGACACAACCAAACCATATCATTCTGCCCCTGGACCCTCCAAATCTCATGTCTTCACATTTCAAAATCAATCATGCCTTCTCAACAGTCCCCCAAAAATCTTAACTCACTTCAGCATTAACTCAAAAGTCCACAGACCAAAGTCTCATCTGAGACAAGTCAAGTCCCTACCACCTATGAGCCTATAAAATCAAAAGCAAATTAGTTACTTCCTAGACATTACAGGGGTACAGGCATTGGATAAATACACCCATTCCAAGTGGGAGAAATTGGCCAAAACGAAGGGACTAAAGGCCCCATGCCAAGTCCAAAATCCAGCAGGGCAGTCAAATCTTAATGCTTCAAAATGATCTCCTTTGATCCATGCCTCACATCCATGTCACACTGATGCAAGAGAGGGGTTCCCATGATCTTGGGCAGTTCTGCCTCTGTGGCTTAGCAGGGTACAGCCTCCCTGCGGTTGCTTTCATGGGCTGGTGTTGAGTATCTGCAGCAACACAGTGCCACAGGCACATGGTGCAAGCTGTCAGTGGACCTACCATTCTAGGGTGTGGAGGATGGTGACCCTCTTCTCACAGCTCCACTAGGTGGTGCCCCAGTGGGGATTCTGTGTGGGAGCTCAGACCCCACATTTCCCTTCCGCACTACCCTAGCAGAGGTTCTCATGAGGGCCCTGCCCCGACAGCACACCTCTGCTTGAACATCCAGGCATTTCCAATATCTTCTGAAATCTAGGTGGAGATTCCCAAACCTCAGTTCTTGACTTCTGCCCTCCCACAGGCCCAACTCCACATGGAAGCTGCCAAGGCTGGGGCTTGCACCCTCTGAAGCCACAGCCTGAGCTTTACTTTGGCCCCTTTTAGCCACACCTTGCGCGGCTGGGATGCAGGGGACCAAGTCCTGAGGCTGCACTCAGCAGCAGCAGGGGGGACCCTGGACCTGGACCAGGAAACCATTTTTCCCTCCTAGGTTTGCAGGCCTGTGACGGGAGGGGCTTCTGGGAAGGTCTCTGACCTTCCCTGGATACATTTTCCCCATGTCTTGGTATTAGCATTTGGTTCCTTGTTACTTAGGCAAATATCTGCAGCTGGCTTGAATTTCTCCCCAGAAAATGGGTTTTTCTTTTCTACTGCATCTTCAGGCTGCAAAATTCCAAACTTTTGTGCTCTGTCACATCTTGACTGCTTTGCTGCTTAGAAATTTCTCCCACCAGATAACCCCAAATCATCTCTCTTGTGTTCAAAGTTCCACAGATCTCTAGGGCAGGGACAAAATGCCGCCAGTCTCTTTGTATAGCAAGAGTAACCTTTACTCCATTCCCAACAGGTTCCTCATTTTCATCTGAGACCACCTCAGCCTGGATTTTGTTGTTCCATATTGCTGTCAGCATTTTGGTTAAAGCCATTTAACACGTCTCTAGGAAGTTCCAAATTTTCCCACATCTTCCTGTCTTCTGAGCCCTCCAAGTCTCTAGGGAGTTCCAAACTTTCCCACATTTTCCTGTTTTCTTATGAGCCCTCCAAACTGTACCAACCTTCACCTGTTACTCAGTTCTAAAGTTGCTTCCACATTTTTGGGTATCTTTACAGCAGCACCCCACTCTACTGTTAACAATTTACTAGATTAGTCCATTTTTATGCTGCTGTGAAGAAATACCCAAGACTGGATAATTTATAAAGAAAAAGAGGTTTAATGAACTCGTAGTTCCACATTGCTGGGGAGGCCTCACAATCATTGAGGAAGCTGAAGGAAGAACAAAGGCATGTCTTATGTGGTGGCAGGCAAGAGAGCTTGTGCAAGGCAACTCCCCTTTAGAAAACCATTAGATCTTGTGAGGCTTATTCACTACCACAAGAACAGTGTGGGGGAAACCACCTCCATGATTCGATTACCCCACCTGGCCCTGCTCTTGACACATGAGGATTATTACAATTCAAGGTGAGATTTGGGTGGAGACACAGGCAAACCATACCAACTGCCCTGTGTTCCACCCCCCTCACATTTGGTATTCCATAAATACTTACCAGTCTTTTTGCTTTATGAAGTGAAGCACTCAAGCCCTCTTATTACTTACATTTTAAGATGGCACAGAGTGTTACAAAAACTCAAGTTTACATAACTACAAGAGAAGAAAAGCCAGATAAATTTACTGAAGTAGCGTGACCTTCCGCATTTATGTGACATCAGAGACGTCTGGTTTTGGATCCCAAAAAGGAACAGGTGGGATAACCTGTTAAATATGAACTAGATGGGAGGTCGAATATGTAGCAAAGTTCTCATAAAATGCCACTGAAATAAAGTGATGTGAGAAACCAGACAAGGCACGTTGTAGAAATACCTTGCTTTTATAGGAGTTTAGCTCAGTAGGAATTACCAGATACATTAGAGATACTAATGATTTGTAACTTCTGGATATCATTTCCTCTGGTAGTCTTCATCAAATTGAACTTTCGGAGAACACATGTGTTTAATGTATACCCCCCTCTCTCAATGGCTTGTCGTGTGTTACTTAATGATGGGGGGCGTTTACGTACTGAGAAATTCAGTCATTAGTCAATTTCATTGTTGTGCAAACATCATAGAGTATACTTACTTATAAACCTAGATGGTGTAGCCTTCTACACTATATACCATATGGCCTATTGCTAGATAGTATAACAATCATCTGCAGCGGTACTTTGATTTTGTTTTCAAACGTCAGATTACTAGCCTTTATTTTTATGAAATAAAGGTTTTTTTAAAACTATCATTTTTTTTTCTGAGAATAATGGCCAGTATTTCTGTTAAAACAGGCAATGTTGTTAGTAGTAGTTAATCATACCTATCAATTATTGAGCTCTTACTATGTAAGATATATGTATACCAATAAGCCATATGGTATAGCAATAAGCTATATTACCTATACCAGGTAGCCTGTTCCTAGGCTACTAACTTATACAGCATGTTATTGTACTGAATACCATTGTAGGCAGTGGTAAGAAAATGGTTAGATTATAAACATACAAAAGTTAGAGTAAAAATATAGTACTATGATCTTATGGTACCACCTTCATATATGTGATTGCCATTGACCCAAACTTCATTATGTGGCACATGACTGTAGAAGTAAAGTCTATGCAATTTCTTTTCTACAGAAACATTTCTGGTCATAATTTATCAAGTTAGTTGACATTTCAGAAAGCAAAGATGAAGTTCCATTTGAGGAAATACAGTGCTGATGGGTCTCAGTTAAAGAGTTTTGGTTGTACTCTATTTGCACTGAATCTTATATAGTTTGTTTTTTGTAACCATAAAACTCTCATAAAGTGACATTCTGTTTTCAGGTCTTCGTCTTTTTTTCCTAATTATATGATGGATCAGTATTGCCTATAAGTGATTGTTTTATCTAATTAGCTTGCTGTTACTTGAAATCTAAAACAAAGCTATTTTGTTCATTTTTTTGTTCTTTGGCTGTTTGAATTAAACACAATGGAAACTGAGAAACGACTACTGATAGATATACCAGAAGTATAAAATTCCCAAGATACTAAACCAATTTTATGCATTGTTAAACTACTCATGGAATAGGAAAACAGAGAAAAATTTCATAAACTAGGAGGCATTTCTGTATAATATTAGGCTATAAACAGTCACTGATTTCATTTGTCCAAAGCTATCATTTGTTTTCTATAACATTCAGGTCAAATCATGTAACTAGTCCCAAAATAACAATGCATAAAGATGAATGTTTCTGGGCTGGGCACGGTGGCTCACGTCTGTAATCCCAGCACTTTGGGAGGATGAGATGGGCGGATCACGAGGTCAGGAGATCCAGATCATCCTGGCTAACAGCGTGAAACCCCATCTCTACTAAAAAGATGAAAAACTAGTGGGACGTGGTGGCAGGTGCCTGTAGTCCCAGCTACTCGGGAGACTAAGGCAGGAGAATGGCATGAACTCAGGAGGCAGAGCTTGCAGTGAGCCGAGATTGCACCGCTGCACTCCAGCCTGAGTGACAGAGCGAGACTCTGTCTCAAAAAAAAAAAAAAGAAGAAGAAGAAGAAAGAATTTAATTTCCAAATTCAGGATGTTTAACAGTGGAGCAAAGAATTATGATATTTGCTAGTCTTTACTCTCTTGCTCATGCTAAATCAAATCATTTTGACTATTTTAAATTACTCAAAAGATAAGACATGGTAAATCAGCCATGAAACAGAGGATTACAGCCAGCTCATTGTAAGTAGAGCATATATATACTATTTGCTTATTAGCCATTGAAGTCTTTGTATTTCAAAAGAACGGTATATTTCATGTTTATGAAAGTATCTAATTATAACCAATATTTTATCCTCTTCTTTGCCCTGTTTAATAGACTCTTTGGGACTTGAAGAATAAATAAGCCTGATATTTACTTCTCTTCTTCTGTGTGTTCATTTAAATTATGGTACCTTTGAATAAGGATTTTTGTCATGTTTTATATTATAAGTTAGAAGAAATTCTGTATGACTCTTTTTTCAAAGTGTTTTACTACATTTGGCAAAATTAAAAATGCTGTTAAAGGTAACATAGCTCTTTGGAAAATGGATAATATGATAGGGAGTGAGACATTGAGGGAGGAAGGGGAGTTGAATTATACTGGGCTAATAATATTAGGTAACATTCCTTTAGTTCTTATTACATACTAGAAACTACTTAAATTGCTTTACAGTGAAGAAAAACTCACAAAAAGGTCCCTGCATTAATGCAGAGTAGGATATTATACAATTGGCAGTTGACTCTAGTACTTTGTCTTACCTCCTGACTAGCTTACGTTTTTACCTTTTTCAAGGTTATGATGTGGTGAGGAGAGCAAACTGGGTAATAAATTATTAGTCAACCTTGCTTTGGCAGCGGTCCTGTCATCAACAGTGCAGCCATGTAGGGTCGGCCCAGTCTCGTCTGACTGAGGAAGTGAGTACTGACTAACCTATAGATTTCCTATAACAACTTCCGTTGTCCAGGACATTTCATGGGGTCCTGAGATCCTGAATCATACTCCTTAGCTGACAGTGATTGCTTGGTAGTGCCAAACTTCAAGCAGGACTAGAACAGATTTGGAACTAGGAACACATTCCTGAAGCTTAGGGTCATTAACTAGAGAGGCTCATCTTTTTTACTTAACTTCCAAGTAATGTGACTTCTTTTGTTTGGACCCCACTTAGTGTATTATGCCCTTTTGTTGTATTAACTCCTAATCGTTGTCTTTAGGTGCTATTCTCATCTTCCTTTTACAGGTGAGAAAATGGGACTATAGACATCTAAGTAACTACTCAAGGGCATGCATCACTAATAACAGAGCTGGGATTGGAATTTAGATATATTGACCATAGAGCAGATACCCTGAGCCACTTTTTTGTTCAACTACTGTACCACATAGCCCAGGATTCCAGGTCTAGGTAGTTAACTAACCTTTCAAGCTTGTTTATCTTGCATTTTCTCTGTGACTTACATTATAATGTTTATCTTGCATTTTCTCTATGACTTACATTATAATGATTCTGTTCGTCTAACTGAGCTGTTTTAAGTCTCCTTTGAAGCATTCATTCATTCAGTAAACATTTATTGAACATTCTCCAATAGGCTTTGTGTTGGGGATAAAACAGTGAACAGAACCTAGGGCAGGTTCCTTAATCTCTCTAAGCCTTAGTTTCTTCACCTGTAAAGTGGACTTAATAATAGCAAATTCTAGGTTTTTGGAAGTAAATACATATTATAGTGCTTAACATAATACCTGGCATTTAGTAACTACTAGAAAAGTTCAATGTTTCTTCTTACAGTAATTTTTGTAAGATATTCTTATAATGATTTCCATATAGGTTGAAATATAGTAATTGAGATTGAAATGAATCTACCTCCACAGAGTTTATGTACTAGTGAAGGAAAACTGATTAAATAAAACATTTGGGAATTAGAAAAAATATTCTACAGTTGACTCACAGTATGGCGTTTTGTCACTCTAAGATGCCATCAGTTATAAGATACGTCATTATTTTATGTAACTTACTGAAGAAATACGCTGAGAAAATGGTGCTGAGAAATCACCAACTGCAGGAGACATTCTGACTTCACAAATTTAAAATATGAAAAAAATTATCCTAGATATAGGAGAAAATTGTTGTTTAGGAGATAGGGAAGATGATTTATTCTGTTTTGTAACACTAAAGCTATATATAATGTTTCAGGATATTGTTTTATGACTAGAACATAAAAAGATGATTAAATATGTTTTAAAAAATGAAAAAGGTTAAGTGCTCAGTTAAAAGCTGGCTGGTATCTTCTGTGTAACACCAGAGAATCTATATTAATAACTGCTTTCTCTTATAGCTGTTTCTGCACTTATAGTCCAGAATTGGTTTCCACTTGGAGAGGTTAGGGAAAAAAATTAAAAATTTCTGAGCTAGCTTTCATTGAAAATGAAGATCTCAGGCTTAGTGGCATTCTGAAAAGAGGTCTGAGTTTTAAAATAATAATCAGTAAATGGGGTACCCTCTTTTAAGCAGTAGCAGCATATCCAGATTTTAGGTAAATTCAATAACTTCATGATGCTATGCACTGTAAAGGAAATTTTTGTAGACATCATTTCTCTAAATGACACTTTTCAAGAAGGGTTATAAATTTTTTAATGTGATTTTTATGGGTTTTTAAAATTTCATAAAATCATAAAACTTTATAAATGGAAAAGTTCTTAGAAGTCATCTAGTACAACCTTTTATTTTTCAGAAGAAACAGATACTCCTAGAATTTAAGAGACATGTAATTCTTTTGTGGCCTAGACAAGACTAGAACTCATGTCTTCTGATTTAATGCTCTTTGAACTATACTACTACTGTTTCATATATTATCAGGATTTAGGATAGAAAAAGTGCATTTATTTCAGGGTAAAAATTCTCATGTATCTAAATATTTATGAAGAATTTTTTTTATGTTTTAAGAAACTCTAGTAGTCACAACTTAGATACTTTTAGCCACTATTATTTGTATGTCTATTTTGAAAGTTGCTAAAATCAAGGGCATTTTTCTGGTAAACAGTTTTTCCCAGTTTATACCTAATTGCCTTATATATAACATAGTTTCACATTGGTAAATTTTAAAAAGTAAACAGTAAATAGAAATGCTGAGGAAAACAAAGCAAAAGAAGAAATGGAAAATGTGTAACAGATTTTCTCTTAATAATAGTTTTATGTGGTATGAGAGTTCTATGAATTTTTTTATTTGTGTTTTGTCTATAAGTTGTGACTAAGTACTATAGCATACTTTTTCAAAGGCATGAGATGAGTTTCCTTAGAGAGATGGCCTGTTGCAGCATTTTACTAGGAACTGGGAATTCTTTGTTATTGTTGTAGGACACATAGGTTTCTTACTGTAGCTATCTCGCCTTTAAAATCAAAGTTTGCCTGCATTTTACATGTACCATGAAAATTATCATAAGTAGTGCTTTAACTCAGAGCAATATATGTTGGCTAGCCTTCTTTTTTGGGCTTTCTTACAAGCCAGTTTTGACTGTGGGTGTGTGAGAAGGTAGATTTTAAGAAAATGAGGCCGGGAGTGGTGACTCAGACCTGTAATCCCAGCACTTTGGGAAGCTGATGTGGGTGTATCACGAGGTCAGGAGATCGAGACCATCCTGGCCAGCATGGTGAAACCCTGTCTCTACTAAAATACAAAAAATTAGCTGGGTGTGGTGGCGCGTGCCTGTAGTCCCAGCTACTCAGGAGGCTGAGGCAGGGGAATCGCTTGAACCTGGGAGGTGTAGGTTGCAGTGAGCTGAGATTGCGCCACTGCACTCCAGACTGGGCGACAGGACGAGTCTGTTTCTCAAAAAAAAAAAAAAAAAAAAAAAAAAAAAACAGCAAAAAAGTGAACAAATTTACGTGGCTACCATTTGGGACTTATTATGATATTTAAGATGTATACTAGGAAAAAATATTTTAAAATTAAAAATGAATATATAAGATGCTGGTGTATAATTTGGGTAGGGCATTTTATTTTATTGGAGGAGTTAGTAAATTCATGTATTCTGTGAAATTTTTAGTACTGAAAAATAGAACCAGTATAATAATTACCATAATGGGAGTGAGGTTTCTTAAAAATAGGGATAAGCAAATTTTTTTCTGAAACAGGCCAATTAGTAAATGTTTTCAGGTTTTTGGGCCATATAGTCTGTGTTACCACTATTCATCTCTGTTGCTGTAGTGCAAAAGCAGCCATGGAAAATATGTAGTCAAATGAGAAAACGGTTGGTCAGATTTGGTCTGTGCCTATAGTTTGCCTACCCCAGTTTTAAGATATCATAATATTCTTTTGATCTGTGGTCCTATATGTCTTTTGAATAGGAATAATTTGGAAAGGGGGCTTGACTTTTGAAGGGAAAAGAGAGTTAATGCTTTGGGAATCCCTGGCTTATATAGTAGCTGAACATTTTCCCCTACTGTGTTGCCTATGTCTAGCAGATAATAAAGTTTTATGAAATCATTTCATTATGTTAGTGATTAAACATTTGTATTTAAACTTTTTCATAGAGTTGTTTTTGATTTCCTAGGATGTCAGTTTTTATGGATTTTGTTTCCTACTGAAGCTTTGAAAGTCAGCCAAGAATATTTCTCAGTTCATAAAACATTTTCACTATGCTTTTCTCCAGCTAGCTTTCAATGATCTGTGGAAATGAAGAACAAAGACAGTATGGGTAATAGGAGTGCAAAGAATCATTATCACTTAATCTTCAGCATTAATTACAGCCACTGTTTTCCTCTACAACAAATAGCAAATTGGAAAAGTTTGAGTTTCACTGCCTTTTATTTAGAGGTACCTGATTGGAGGTGTCAATAATACATTTCTAAATATGAATATTTATTAAAAGTAATGAATTAAGTAGCTGCACATAGATGCTACATAATAACAGCATAGAATCACAATTTTAAAACTCAAAAGGACCTGTGTGTATATTATTTAAAATTGCTCCCTCATTCATACCTGCTAATAACAAGAATGAAATCTTCAAGGAAATGAAAATGTTTTCATCCTCTTACCTCAGATGTCCACGACAGCACCTAGCAAAGGTGCACACAGGTGGTTTTTTGAATAAGGGAATAGAAACTCAGAGAAACGAGAGATTATGATCACTCTGCTGGTTATTCAGAGTTCGACTTAGTACCATATATGAACAAATTTTCTTTTAAAATTTGAGACTTTTAAAATTTAAACTGAGACTCTTACAGAATTTTTTCTCCTGCATTAATGTTCATAGAAGCATTATCCTCTTCATGGTAAGGAATCATTGGTAAGCTTTGGAATAATTCACCTCTCAAAGAACTCCAAAAAGAATTAATGAAGTGCCAAGCAGTGTTAAAAATATTTAATGGTTTGTGAACACACTAAATTTAAAAGTGAGTTTGACTCACAAAACTTTGGCAGTGCGCCAAGTATACAGAAATGATAGATATTCTTTTTAATGTGGCTGTTAGCAGCAGTAATTAAAGGCCAACAAAGGATAGCAGGAGTGATGAGCATCATACATTTTAGGCCAGTGAGAACACATTTTGAAAAAGACTGCTGCCATCCATGCTATATTAATTAATTTGTAGAAAGGTCTCCATGTTACTCTCTGCACTAAAGGCCATTCAGTCACTCTTATTTTATTGTAGGGTAATTTAACAGTCTTTTTTTTGCGTAAACAAGCACCTAAGTCAGTAGGTTCCAAATCCTGTGTTTCTACAACCATACTTAAAGCACATAAATAATGATCCTGTATTATCCAGAACAAATGCTGTATAGAATCCTGTGGTACCCTCTTCCCAAACAAAAGCTGAGTTGACTGGGAATACACAAAGAAAGAGGGTAGGTAGAAAAAAAAACAGCTGAAGAGAACTTTTGATATAGATTCAAGAAACCAAAGAAATACAGATTTTCTTTTTATTGGCCTATTTCCTGAGTCAAGCATTTCTGCATCTGAGCACAGAATCTTACAGTATGTTGTTAATAATATTTTGTCTATTTTAGAAGGATTTACTTAAAACATTTGTTTAATTATAAAAATATCTGAAAAGTATAAACATATTCTTATCTGGAAATTTTAGCTATGTAAAATGAATAATTACTTGAGGAATTTGAGAAGCTAAGCAATTACTACATTTGAACAACTAAAACAGTTAAAACTAAAATGTGAAGTACTCTAATTACCAATGTCTTAACAATCTCCTAGTAATATAGTAACAAAATCTCTATTAGGAGTGTATTAAAGGCTGACTGTTCTGGGCATGCCTCATAGTTATGAAGTATATCAGAGGAGCAGTTCTGATCTTAGTATTTGCTTGATGGTTTTCATGGCAAAATTTAAAGAAGTTTGATACTTTGAACCATATTGTAAGTAAGGCTAAGTAAGGAACTGACTGTTAATCTGGATGCATCTGTTGACCTGTGCTGTTTGACACTTCTGAAAATCTTCTACCAGATATCACATTCTTGCTTTATTTCAGCAAATATTTATGTGTCACACACCTGTTAGTTTAATTTACAACTTTAAAAGATTTAAAAGGTATCTTCATTATGCCAATTACAGTGCTGACACAATGACTGAAAATTAATAATTAATTTTTATAATTATAATTATTATAATGCCCCCAAACTGCTATCTATTGACATTTTCTTTGTGCTAAGTACTATGCTAGATCCTTTATATGTTGTATTTAATTTTGAGGAAGTGTCTTAGTCCCCTTGGGCTGTTATAACAGCATAGTTTAGTCTGAGTGGCTTAGAAACAAAAAGTTTGTTACAGTTCTGGAGGTTGTGAACTCTAAGATCAAGGTGCTGTCACATTTGATATCTGGTGAGGGCTGCTTCCTTGTTTATAGAATGCCATCTTCTCACTGTGTCCTTACATGGTGAAAGGGGCCAAGGAGCAGTCTGGGGACTTTCTTACAAGGATACTAATCCATACATGAGGTCTCCACCTTCATGACCTAATTACCTCCCAGAGATCCACCTTCAGATACCATCACTTTGGGGGTTAGATTTCAACATAGGCATTTTGGGAAGAGACAAATATTCAGTCACAGTCACTAGGCAAGTATGATACTTTGCATGTTTTGACTGAGAAAACAGGCTCACAGACAACAAACAAGGTGAAAAGTTGCCGTTTGAACCCAAACATATTAAATATCAAAGTCCTTTCCCAAATTCAAAGCAACCTTCCCAATGAGTACTAGTCAATGAAGGTTTATTGGTTTTCTTTGGGTTATTGTTTCTTATGATTATTATAGATTCTTATTTTTTACTTTACTATTTCTAGATCTGTGATATTAGGAAAATGGCACATTTAAAAGCATTTAATCTGTTTAAATTTCTAGATAGTTTGCTGTCAGAAAATAAGTTTGAATTGACATATATTAATTTTCCTTATTTCTTGTGTTGGATTATGTTCATGATATCAGTGCATGCAGGTTCAGGATTGGGAAAAAAATCTTTTCAAAAAATGTCTTTTGGCCGGTGGTAAATTGAACTCTGAGTTTAAGAATCACTTGTTTCTCGGGCCGGGTGCGGTAGCTCACGCCTGTAATCTCAGCACTTTGGGAGGCCAAGGCAGGTGGATCACCTAAGATTGGGAGTTCAAGACCAGCCTGACCAACATGGAGAAACCCCATCTCTACTAAAAATATAAAATTAGCCGGGCGTGGTGGCAGGCGCCTGTAATCCCAGCTAATCAGGAGGCCGAGGCAGGAGAATCACTTGAACCCCAGGAGAATCACTTGAACCCAGGAGGCGAAGGTTGCAGTGAGCCGACGTTGCACCATTACGCTCCAGCCTGGACAACAAGAGCGAAACTCCGTACCCCCCCAAAAATAATCACTTGTTTCTTTTATCCTGTGTTTGAATCAAAACTATACAAATGTAATGAATATTGTCTGTGTTAGTGTGGAATTTTTGCTGGGAAATCATGGCAAAATGGAAAAATACATGCTTTTATGTCACTCCCTATGTTAACAGTTTATACAAATCTGCAGTTACATAGAGCGCATGCAGCTTTTACATCTCTATAATAGCTGACAAAGGTAATTTGTGTGTCTTTCTGCCTTTATAGGATATCTTATTAATCTAAAATAGGTTCCTGCTGAATGTTGATGATAATCTGAAATCTAGTTTATCATGTAGGTGATAAGCCAGATTACTCAAGACATTATTGATTTTGGACACGTATCAAATGGTTTTTGCTTTCATATTTTTCAAGTTTCGTTGATTATTTCTTCATTGTTAAATATTTCTTCAGTACAGCTTCCTTTCAACTGTAATAAATAATGAGCTTTTGTTTTTCTTCTAGAGTACTGATTAAAAGATGGCTATTTATATAGGTAGTCTTGAATTTGGATACTGCCAGTCCTGCAACTTTGTTCTTTTCCTTCAATACTGAATTAGCTATTCTGGATCTTTTGCCTTTCAGTATAAACTTTATAATGGATTTGTCAGTATTCACACAATAATTTTGTTGGGATTTTGGCTGGGATTGCATTGAATCTATGGATCAAGTTGAAAAGAATTGACATCTTAACAGTGTTGAATCTTTCCGTGAGTGTGGAATATCTCTCCATTCATTTAGGTTTTCTCCATTTTTCTTTCATTAGTGTTTGTATTTTTTCTCATATAGATTTTGTACAAATTTTGTTAGAGTTATAGCTCAGTTTTTTGTGGTGCTAATGTAAATGATAATGTGGTTTTTTTATAATATGTTTTTAATTTGAAACGCTTTTTAATTGCTGATATATAAGAAAACAGTTACTTTATGGGTTAACCTTGTATCCTGCAACCTTGCTATAATTGCTTATTAGATTCAGAAGTGTTTTTGTTGATAATTTCACACTTTCTACATAGATGATCACATCATCTGCAAAGACACTTTTATTTCTTCCTCCCCTATCTGTACCTTTTATTTTCCTTTCTTTTATAGTGTGCTGTTGAAAGGAATGGTCAGAGGGGTCATCCTTGTCTTGTTCTTAATCATAGCAGGAAAGCTTCTAATTTCTCACCATTAAGTATGATGTTAGCTGTAGGTTTTTTGTAGCTGTTCCTTATCAAGTTGAGGAAGTTCGGCTCTATTCCTAGTTTGCCGTTTTTTTTTTTTTTTTTTTTTTAAACCAATATGGGTATTGGATTTTGTGTCAAATATTTTCTTCATCTATTTATATGATTATGAGATTTCTTTTCCTCAGTCTGTTGATGTGATGGATTAAATTAATTGATGTAATGTTACATCAGTTGTAACATCAATTGTAATGTAATATTTTCAAATGTTAAACCAGTCTTGTGTACCTGGAATAAATCCCACTTGGTTATGGCATATAATTATTCTTTTTTTCTTTATATTATTTTTTTAAGAGACAGGGTCTCAGTCTGTCGCCCAAGCTGGAGTGTAGTGGCACAATCATAGCTCACTGCATTCTTAAACTCCTGGGCTAATGTAATCCTCACTTCATAATTATTTTTACATGTTGCTGGATTTGATTTGGTACGATTTTGTTGAGGATTGTTGCATCTATGCTTATGGGCAATATTTGTCTGTAGTTTTCTTTTTTTTGTGATATCTTCGTTTGATTTTGGTATTCGCCTAATTGTGGCTTCATAGAATGAGTTAGGAAGTATTCCCTCTGCTTCTGTTTTCTAAAAGAGATTAGAGAACCGGTATAACTTTGTCCTTAAATGTTTGTTTGAATTCACCAGTAAACTATCTGGGTTTTGTGCTTTCTGTTTTGAAAGGTTATTAATCATTTATTTAATTTCTTTAACAGACACAGGACTATTCAGTTTGTCTATTCTTGTGTGGGTTTTGGCAGATTGAATTTTTTAAAGGAATTTATTCATTTCATGTAGGTTATCAAATTTTGGGGCATAGGATGTCTTCGTTTTTTAAAATTATCCTTTTAATATGTGTAAGATCTGTAGTGATGTATCCTCTGTCATATCTGATATTAGGAATTTATATCTTTTCTCTTTTTTTCTTAGCCTGGATAGAGGCTTATTGATTTTATTGATTTTCTGAAAGATGCAACTTTTAGTTTCATTGTTTCTCTTTTTACTTCCTATTTTAGATTTCATTGATTTCTGCTCTAATTTTTATTATT
This sequence comes from Piliocolobus tephrosceles, assembly GCF_002776525.5. Taxonomy (NCBI): domain Eukaryota; kingdom Metazoa; phylum Chordata; class Mammalia; order Primates; family Cercopithecidae; genus Piliocolobus; species Piliocolobus tephrosceles. Next base: position 66,364,675 of record NC_045436.1, on the reverse strand, counting down.
TCTTTCATTCTGCTTATTTTAGTTTGCTCTTCTGGTTGCTTAAGGTGAAAGCTTAGTGTTGATTTTAGATCTTCTTCTCTAATACATACATTAAATACTGTAAGTTTTGCTTTAAGTACTGCTTTCTCTGCATCGATAAATTTTGATAAGTTCTATTTTCTTTATCCATATATTTATAGACAATAGAACTTTGATAAGTTCTATTTCTTTATATATTTATAGATATATATCTGTAAAACTAAATAGTGTATCTATCAATGTGTGCGTGTGTGTGGTGTGTGTGTGTGTGTGTGTGTGTTTATATATATTTAGAGAGAGAGAAAGAGAGACAGACAGGTTCTTGCCCTGTTGTCCACACCACAATGTAGTTGTGCAGTCATAGCTCACTAAAGCCTCAACATCCCTGGCTCAAGTGATCCTCTGTCTCAGCCTCCCAACTAGCTACAACTACAGACATGCATCACCATGCTCAGCTGCATTTATTTTATGTTTTATGGAGATGGGGTCTCACTCTTTTGCTAAAGCAGGTCTCGAACTCCTGGCTTCAAGAAATTCTCCCACCTCGGCCTCCCAAAGTTCTGAGATTACAGGCGTGAGCTACTGTACCTGGCCTAAAAATATTTTAGAATTTATCTTGAAGTTTCTTTTTTGTCCTATGTATTACAAGGGTGTTGTTCAGTCTTTAAGTATTTTGGATTTTTTTTTCTTTTTAGCTGTTTGCTGTTAACTTTTAGTTTAATCCTATTTTGGTGTGAAAGCAGACATTCTATGATTTCTTTTAAATTTGTTCATGTGTGTTGTATGGACAAGAATGTGGTCTGTCTTGGTGAATGTTCTGAGTTTATGAAGAATGTGTTGGCTGTTTATAGATATAAGTTATATCCAGTTGAATTGCTATTTAGTTCAACTATGTTCTTGCTAATTTTTTTTTTCTTTTTGGCCTGTTGGATCTGTCTATTTCTAATAAAGGGATGTTGAAGTTTTCAGCTATAATAGCGTATTCATCTGCTTCTCCTTGTAGTTCTATTGGTTTTTGCTTCACATGTTTTGCTGATTTGTTTTTAGATGAATACACATTAAGGATTGTTCTGTCTTCTTACAGTTTACTCCTTTATCATTATATAATACCCCCTTTGGTCTCTGAGAATTTTTCATGCTTAAAGTCTGCTGTGTCTGGAATCCATACAGCCACTCCAGCTTTCTTTGGTTTAGTGTTAGCATTCTACGTCTCTCTTCATTCTTTTATTTTTAAACTATATTTGTTTTTTATGGTAAAGTGGGTTTCTTGTAAACAATATATAGTTAGGTCTCTTTTTTTTATTCATTCAATCTCTGTTCTTTAATTGGTGCATTTAGGCCATTGATGTGTAAAGTGATTATTGATATAGTTGGATTAATATCTACCGTATTTGTTACTGTTTTCTATTAGTCGCCCTTGTTCTTCATACCCATTTCTTCTTCTTCTCTTTCATGGCTTTAATTGAGCATTTTATGTTATTTTATCTCTTTTCTTAGACTGTAAAGTTTTTTGGGTTTTTTTTGTTTTTCAGTTGTTAACCCTAAGTTTTGCAATATATTTCTACTTTCAAATAGCCCTGTTCACTTCACAGGTAGTGCAAGTACCTTATAATAACAAAATATTCCTAAGTTATCCTTCCCATGTCTCTTGTATCATTTTTGTCATTCATTTCACTTGTCCATAAACTATAGGTATCAAATACATTGTTGTTGTTATTTTGAACAAACTTTTGTTAGATCAGTTAAAAGTAGGAAAAATTAAAGTTTTTATCTTCTTTATTTCTTCTTTCTCTTTCTTTATATAGATCAAAATTTCTGACCTATATATTAGTTTTCTTCTTTCTGAAGAACTTTAAACATTTCTTGCAAGGCACGTCTACTGGCATCCAATTCCTTATTTTTATTTGAGAAAATTTTTCTCCTTCACTTTTGAAGGATGTTTTTGCAGGATATAAAATTATACATTGGTGGGTTTTTTTCTCTCAATAATTTAAATATTTCACTTCACTTTCTTTTTGCTTACATGGTTTCTGAGGAGAAGTTAATGTAATTCTTGCTCTTCTGTAAGTAAGGTGGTCCCCAACCTTCGACATGTGACTTCTTAAAGGTTTTTGAAAAACCTTTGATTTTCTGCCTATGTGTAGCTTTTTTTGTTTGTTTGTTTGTTTTTACATTTATTCTGCTCAGTGTTCCCTGGGCTTCCTGGATGTGTGTCTGACATTAATCTGGGGAAATTCTCAGTGAATATTTCTTCAAGTATTGGTTCTGTTCTTTCTTATTTTGGTGTTCCTATTACACATGCTACACCTTTTGTATTTGCTCCATAGTTCTTGGATATTTTGTTGTGTGTGGTTTTATTATTATTTTTTAAATCTAGTCCAGTATTTTGTTTTTATAAAGTTTTCTTTATACTTGCTTTACAGTTTTGGAAGTTTGTACATACATATCCTTAAGTACAACGATTCTTTCCTCAGCTGTTTCCAGTTGACTAATGAGCCCATCAGATGTAATCTCTATTTCTGTTACAGTGCATTTAATCTCTAGCATTTCTTTTTGATAGCATTTCTTTTTGATTCTCGCTTAGAATTTCCATCTCTCTGCTTACATTACTTATCGTTTCTTACTTGTTGTCTACTTTGTCCATTAGAATCCTTAACATATTAATCATAGTTTTTAAAAAACTTCCTGATCTGATACTTCTAGTGCTTCTGCCACATTTGAGTTTGGTTTTGATGTGTACTCAATTTCTTCAAACTGGGGTATTTCCCTCTTAGTAGCTAGACATGATATACAGGATAAAATGAACTGCAGTAAATGGGGCTTTAGTGATACAATGTTAAGGTGTTGGGGAGAGTATTTGAAGGAGTGTTCCATGGTCCTATGATTAAAATGGTCTCAGTCTTTTAGTGAGTCTTGGACTGTGAACTTCACAGTTTTCTCCCCTTAGGTGGGACAGGATGGCTAGATGGAGCTGGTTTTTTATTTTCATTCTTTCATGGGAAAGGCTAGAGAGGGCTGAAGTTGGGTATCTCTCTTCTTCTGGGTCAGTTGGTCTCTAATAAAACCTCAATAACATAAGCTCTGGGAAAACATTTTCTCCTGAGGAGCAGTCCTTTTTAAGAAGAGAGTGCTCTAGTGTATTTCACAATGGGTATTTTTCCTTCCCCCTGCCCAAAGCACAGGGGGATTTTTCTCAGATCTTCACTGTGCGAAGCTGGTGTAGTTCCTGAAGATAAAACTCACAAATGTGTGAAGGACCCCGCTCTACGACTCTCAGACTTGTCAAACACTGAACCCCCAGCAGTTTGTTAATTACATTTCTGGTTTTCCTACCCTGGCACTGGCTCTCATGGAGGTTTCTCTTTGTGGGTTTCTGCTCCAGAAAGTTGTGATTTTCTGTACCTGGGCTGTCTGTCTCTCCAATTTTGGGGGCAGTGATTTGCCCTGTGACTTTACTAATATGATGGATCTAAGAAGAGTTGGTTTTTCAGTTTGTTCAGCTTTTTACTTGCTCTTAGGACAGAGTGAAGACTTCCAAGCTCTTAACATTCTGGACCAGAAATTGGACCAATACTGTCCTTTTATTGTCTCTTCTCTACACTGCAAGCAACCATGGTGTTTCTCAAAAACACAGATGTGATTAGGTCATGTCTCTAGTTGAAACATCTCATTAACTGTAGCGTAAAATCCAGACTCTGTGATTTGGATAACAAGGTCTTTGTTATTCAGCCTTGGTTTATTTTTCTATACTATCTTTTATGTTTTCACTTGACTGTTATGCTGAGCCATTGTGCACTTTATCCAGTTTTTAGTATCCTGTGTTCTCTCTCTTTCCCTCCTTTCACCCTTTGTTTGCCTGATACCCACCAACTTTTTAGGTTTTACTTAGAAACCATCTTTCTTATGACAGCCCACCTTGACTCTCCTGAGACCAGTCCATATCGCCTTCCTGAGTTTTTTCTGGTATAGAATCACAAGTGATTCACAGAGTAGATACAATTAAAGGCCTCTGAGGTAATTTATTGGCAGCCCGCAGTATTTACTATGCTTGTAGTAATTATGAAAGACTTCCTAAAGCTTTTTGCCAACTGTGTTTCTACTTGACAGTTAAACTCCCATGTGGAAAAGTTATATTATGGAGAATCTTTTGAAGGGTGTTGATAGTGTTTGGCTCTGCGTCTCCACCCAAATCTCACATCAAATTGTAATCCCTGTATGTTGGAGGATCTAAGAAGATCCTCCTGGTGGGAGGTGATTGGATCATGGGGGCAGATTTCTGCCTTGCAGTTCTCGTGATAATGAGTGAGATCTTATGAGATCTGATGATTTAAAAGTGTGTGGCACTTCCCCTTCTTGCTCTCTCTCTCTCTCCTCCTGCCATGTGAAGAAAGTCCTTGCTTCCTCTTCTCCTTCAGCCATAATTGTTAGTTTCCTGAGGTCTCCTGGTCATGCTTGCTGTTAAGTGGAATTGTGAATCAATTAATACTGTTCTCTTCATAAATTACCCAGTCTCAGGTAGTTCTTTATAGCAGTGTGAGAACGGTCTAATACAGACATAGAATCCATTTGTTTATAGTGTTCAATGTTTATTCTTACATACAGTCAAATAAGCAAATTTGTGTCTGGCAGAGTAGCTACTTGCAAGAATTAGTGCCCAAAACAGTTCTCATTGACTTTGCAAGTACTATTTAGTCCCATATATTTTAAATACTGGAGAAAACCATGTAAATTAATAAATTAGCATTGTGATTTGTATGACAACTTCATGTGCATTTGGTAAGTGTGAGTTAGAGGCTACTCTCCTATGGATGCACTAAGTCAAATTTTTGAACTTATAATGCATGTTGAGGTCTAAATACTGTCATTTAGAGGTGCTGATTACCTTATTATTAAATATAGTACATGATGATTATACTGAGGTACCCTTCTTTGTCACAGGTGCTAACAAAGCTATTGGGTGTGTCTCCTTCTACTTTACGTCCTCTTCCACCCAAGTGCATCTGATTGAATTTACATGTTTAATACACGTACAATACTGTGTTACTCTATAGTTGTCCACTCAGTTGTTTATTACATATTTATCAATTCCAATTGGTCTTGGAGGAAATCTAAGCTATTGCTAATGAGAATTGTTTTGCACATTTTGATTGTGTCATACAGGGTTTTGTTCATTAGTAGGATCTGTTGAGTTTACTTCTTTTTTGGGGGAGGGGTGGGGACAGAATCTCACTCTGTTCCCCAGGCTGGAGTGCAGTGGCATGATCTCTGCCTACTGCAGCCTCCACCTCTCAGGTTCAAGATATTCTCATGCCGCGGCCTCCTGAATAGCTGGGATTACATGTGCATGCCACCACACCTGACTAATTTTTTTTATTTTTTTTAGTAGAGATGGGGTTTGGCCATGTTGGCCAGGCTGGTCTTGAACTCCTGGCCTCAAGTGACCCACCTGCCTCTACCTTCCAAAGGTTTACAGGCGTGAGCCACTGTGCCTGGCCCGAGTTTATTTCTTAAAAACTTTAGTAATTTTTTTGTGATCAAAGGACATGAAGTTAAAGGATAATGTGTTTAGAACTGTCTTTGTAATTAACTTGGTACATAAACCAAAGGAAAAAACCTAGCATGCTTTCTTTGCCTATTTCTCAAAAAATGGGGATTGTGGTGATTACCTACCCTCGGATGTATTTTAAAAATATTCTTAATATTTATGAAGAAACATCAGAAATATCCTAGTTGTTATGGATGTGTAATGAGTTCTTTATTTCACATAGACTTTAGGTTTCATGAGAGGAATGAGTTTGCATCTTACTCAGTTTTTTATTCCTAATTTCTGTCAACATATTTACCATGCAGAATATAAACATTGATTGAACAATTCTCTATGTATTTGATGAACTATTTTAAATAATCTTATATTTTGTTTTTCAATATTTATTTAAATATTTTAGTTTTGGAATGAAAATGAACATGGTTGATGATAGAGGAAAATAAATGATTTGAATACAGTTTGTTTTGGGATATGATAATACAGTAAAGTCTCAAAGGCATACTTCATATTTGAAAATAGACATGGTTTTTCTTGTTATAGACTATAGAACCTTTAAAAATTAATAGATACAGTATTTGAAGATAGGTTAAAGATCTTTTTTAAACTGTATTTTCAAAATCAGTTCTTTAGGTGCTGGGAATGTGGCTGATCGTGTTTTGGCTCAGCTCTTAACAGAAATGGATGGGATTGAACAGCTAAAGGATGTGACCATTTTGGCAGCTACTAACCGCCCAGATAGGATAGACAAGGTAAGAGAGAAGGCATTGTGGATATTATAAAATCAAGAACTGGTTCGTTTGATTTTATCAGGTTTTTGTTTTTGTCAAATTACTTTCTAATTGGTATTTCATTTAGAGGATATTGAAGAATGTGAAGCAGGTTCACTGTGGACTGGTTACCATTTTGTCTGAGTCTGGTAAGACAGAACATTCTTGCATACAAGTTATACGAAGCAAGTTTACCACTTACTGATAGGCAGCAAGATACAACAGAAGCCTAGGATTCATTGCAAGCCAGTCTCTCAAGATTCAGGAAAGCTGCTCTGGGTGAATGGAATCTTGACTGCATGTGCCCCACTTGCACTGCAGCTGAGAGCCTCTGGAAGGCACCCTGTTCTGGGTTTTATACACTGAGGATGTGAGACTCACTGGGCTAAAGTGTTGGAGTTTCTAGGGGAGGACTGGAGTAGAACCTGGATTTTTCCATCCAGTCCCTCCCTGTCTCAGGATGTTGCATTTCCTGCACATGCTACAGTTATTCTTGAGAGCTATGAGGGGAGAGAGAGAACTGGGTCATTCCAAGACCACCCAGAGAGCTGTCCTACAAAGGATCTTAAACTAAAGGAAATTAAGAGAACAAAGGAAAGCTTTTATTTCATTTTTATTTCTTATAGTTCAGTAAGGACCATTTCTTGTGGTTCATAACTCTTCAATATCTACTCTCCCATCTGGTATCTTACTTTTAACATATTTCTCTAGAGAATTGAAGTTTTGGATTTCTTTGGAATTCTTTGTTTCATCTAATTTATTCTTCCAGAGTTTTCAACATTTTCATCTATATGAAGGTACATTCTAGCTATTTAGCAAGTGCTAGTTAGACTCCAGTTACCATCAACATAGTAACTTTGAAGAAGTACTGTCCTGATTGTTGTTTTTAAAGTAATTAGAATAAAAATAATGGATTCTTCTATTTTTTAAAGAAGTTACTCAGCCTGTTACATTAAATTAAGTAATATAGGTGCAAAGCCAATCCTTTATTTATTTATTTATTTTTATTATACTTTAAGTTCTAGGATACATGTACAGAACATGCAGGTTTGTTACATATGTATACATGTGCCCTGTTGGTGTGCTGCACCCATCAACTCGTCAGCACCCATCAACTCGTCATTTACATCAGGTATAACTCCCAATGCCATCCACCCTCCCCTCTCCCCACAATAGGCCCTGGTGTGTGATGTTCCCCTTTCTGTGTCCAAGTGATTTCATTGTTCAATTCCCACCTATGAGTGAGAACATGCGGTGTTTGGTTTTCTGTTCTTGCGATAGTTTGCTGAGAATGATGGTTTGCAGCTGCATCCATGTCCCTACAAAGGACACAAACTCATCCTTTTTTATGGCTGCATAGTAATTCATGGTGTATAGGTGCCACATTTTCTTAATCCAGTCTGTCACTGATGGACATTTGGATTGATTTCAAGTCTTTGCTATTGTGAATAGTGCCGCAATAAACATACGTGTGCATGTGTCTTTATAGCAAAAGCCAATCCTTTTAAACTGTTACTACCACTTTTTCCCTAGGTCATAATTTAATAAAGGAGTTCAGTAATTTAAGTACCTCATTTATATCTAATATGTAATATTTTATAAGGATTTAAGTTGAGTAAACATTTGTTCTCAGAGCATGAACCAGTTTCCCTTTTTTGTTATTGTTAGCATTATTGCCTTGTGTATGACTTTATGAGCTACTTTCTTCCTGTGTACATATACACATACTTTCAGTTTTAAAAATGTGATTTTTAAAAAAGACCCCTTTGAATGTAATTATTGTGTGGCAGAAAACCTTGCTTTGGTTAGGTATTTTGCTATGTGATAAAGATCCTTTGGTTAAATGAAGGAAAGCTTTGGACCTTAAAAAAAACATTCCCTTACTGATGTGGTATTTTATTAGAAGATAGGTGAGTTCTCAGTATTTATGGAAACTGGGTTGGTGTTAAGGCATCTCTGAAGTCTATACAAAGTATAAGACTGTATCTTAACAAGGACTGTAGAAACTGCTGAAAGAGCCTTAAAGTTTACCTAATTCTGCCTCTGGTTTCACAAAGGTGCTGAATCAAAAATCTTTCTCCTGGTAAGAGTTCATTGTGTTTTTCTGATATTTATTTCCTGGTTTCCCTGTGGTTAATAAGCTCTAAAATGTCTTAGGATTTTTGTCACTACGGCCTAATCTGATAGTAGCCTTCTTTGACTTCCTAATGTTGGATGTCCTGGATATTAGATATATTTCTTTAAGTAGGATGTAAGGCTTACAATAAACTTAACTTCATTTTTCTAAATCAAGCTGTCTGACTTGCCCTGTTTAGTGCTTGCGTTGTTGTTTTCTTGCTGTGTAACAAATTACCCCAAATTTAGCAGCTTCACACCCATTTGTTAGTTCACATTTCTTAGGTTAGAAGATGGGCACCTTATGACTAGTTTGTCTGCTCAGGATTTAAACTAAAGACCGAAAACACAGTGTTGGCTAGAGTGCATTCTCATTAGGAGTTCATGTTTCTACGCTCACATGATTGTGGCACAACTCACTTGTGATTGGGGCTGAGGACTGAAGACTGAATTATCTTACCTGATGTCAGCTAGGAGCCACTCTCAGCTCCTAGAGACTACCCACATTCCTTGCCACACAGCCTCCTCCACCATCAGAAACAGCAATGGAAAATCCATTATGTTTTATCCCTGTCACACTTCAGATTTCCTTTGCCAGGAAAAGCCCTGTCCTTTTGGAGCGCTCCTTTGATGAGGTTAGTCTTATTGAGAAAAAATCTCTGGACCTTGAAGTCAGCTGATTCAGGATCCTGCAAAAGCCCTTCACGGTAGCATCTAGATTAGCATTTGATTGAGTAAGTGGGAGAAGGTATGTTTCTATCAGGGTGTTACAGGACAGGCCGGCCCCAGAATTGGGGCATAGCCTAGGAGAGTTCTTGGCTACACCCAGGAAAGAATTCAAGAGCCCACTGGTGGTATTATGACAGCAATCTTTTATTGATTGGTACTGCCCCTTATAGTGCAGGGCTGACTCATAAGCAGTGCACCCAGAGTTGGCAAGTTATGGGCTTTTGGCAACTGTATTTATACTCACTTATGCCCACTTTCATTTACATGCAAATTAAAGGGTGAGTTAACACAAATTGAGTCTACGAAAGGGTAACTTCTGGGTCACTGCCATGGAAAAGGGTGGTAACTTTTGAGTCGCTGCCATGACATTTGTTAACTGCTGTGGTTCTTGTGGCAATGTCTTATGCCAATGAGCATTGAGCTCCGCTAGAGATCGCTTTTGTTGCCATCTGCTGGCTTTGGCCAGTTTCTTCACTTTGCCCCATCTGGACTAGATCTTGTTTTGTTCAGCAGAGTTTTCACCAGAAAACAAGTCCTATTGGTCTCCTACCTCACCCCCCCCTCAGATTAGAAACTCCTCCTTAATCTTTAAAGGGCTGTAAATGGGCACAGGTCTATCTTCTGTAAATGCTTCCTGCTGATTTTATAAACATAGGCACTGCCTAGCATGGGAGGAGTAAAAATCTCCAGATACCTGATGTAAGGAGCCCAACAGCAGGATGTTTTCATTTTCTGGGTCAGAAGATAAGATGAGTTGGAAGCCTTGTGCCAGCATCATCTTTATGTTGACTTTAGAAGATACAAACTTTACTAGGAGGTAAAACAAGAAAATTATAATTAGAAGGAAGAGAAAACTTAATGCTCCTATGCCCACCCACAGCGTCACATTATTTATCTGTGTGTTTGTGAAATAATAGCTTTAAGTCTTCTAGAGGTTTGTAAGGATTACTTATGGTGTCTTCCTCTTATGCCTGCAGGGACTTATAAGAAACAGGGTTAGTCCCTGGACAGCTGTACCCAGCTAGTGATCCTCTAATGTTTGATAGCAGTGGAGGTCCTTAACAATAGCTGATAGGGGTCCTTCCATTTTGGGTTGCAATTGATCATCAGGGGATCTTCCTTTTTAAGTTTTTACTAAGACTAAGTCTGGTTAAACAGAGGAACTCTTTTTTTCTTTGTGGGAAAGGGCAACATTTTATTTTCATAATTTTGAAAGACCTTTTGAACCTGGCCTAAATTCCAAGAGCAGGGGTGGCATAGTGAAGTGTGTCCAACTCCCTATTTCCCATCATGGCCTGAATTAGTTTTTTAGGTTTCTGTAGGATTTCCTTTGGCCAGGGAACTTACAAATCAAAAGACTTATAGCCAATTAAATATTTTAGGCCAGAGAAGAATGGAGGTGGCTTAAAACTATTTTAAGCAATATAGGAGTCAAATATTAAAAGCTAAAAATAAATATATATATCAAGAAAAACCAAGAGTATCAAATCAAGCTATGGGGGGGAAAACAGTGTTCCTGTAGACCTCTGAGGCAAAACACTTTAGTATCAGGCCATAACAGCAGTCAGAACCAGAGAAGAAACAAGTCACAGGAGCTGACAAAAAAGCTAAAGGAGAGAGTTACACAAATCTGAGAAGCTTTCAAAAGAAATAAATCACAGGATTGAAAAGCAAAAATTCTGGTAAGTTAGCAAATTAATACCTTAAGCAAAGCTGGCTCTAACACCTAGACCATTTTCTAGAAAGTCTACCGCAAACAGTTTTCCTTCAGTCATAGCCAGCTAAATCACACTCAAAACTCTCCTCACAAATTCCCTTTCACAAACCCCATTATCACCCACACAGACCATCCTTGACATGTCTGGACCTTGTGATCTGTCCTACACCATCTCCCTCTCAAACAACCGGTTACTTTACTCTAGGACAGGAATCTACCATACAGGGTCCCTCATACAAAATCACTTTCTTTATATTCCTCCCCCCTCAAAATACATACATATATATATGTATCTTTTATCCATACTTTCCTCACATCCCTCTTTTTATTCACTGATTCCCTCTTATTTTGAACCATCACCTAAATGTGCTGCATATATTCTGTAGTTATGGTGGGGAAAGTGCTTTCAGTATTTAGTGATAATTGTAAAAAAGTTTAATATGTAATTCATTTCTGTTTCAGGTAGAACTCCATGTGGAATGTGAATTTTTTTAAACTATAGTTTTGTTACTACTCAGATGATAAATACTATATCAAAAGTGTATGTCCTTGTCAAGTCCTCTAAAGTTTGTGAAATACAAGAGAATATGCAGTAAAATTTTAAGTCTTATTTCCTTTCCAGTTACTTTTTCTCTGAAGAACTACTGTGGAACATTATTTATGTTGTTTAATAGTACTATGAAGTTGTTTCCACACTTGTGTGATTAGCACATAATATTCAAACTGTGCCGTGAATGTGCCAGTAGAAACAAAACGGTTTTAAGGACAATTGAAACAACATCCTGTTATGAAATAGACACAGTTTTTACCATCTTTATTGTCTGGAGGAAACTGTAGTAGGAATAAAAGAGGTGACAAAGAGTTAAAGTACACTTTATGTTTTTAGGCTAAAACTGATTTTAAAAAGATCATTGTAGGGTCAAAGAAATATATATATATAGTATAATTTTGGCTACATTAAATCCAGGCATTTGGCCTTTTAAATTAGCTAGCATATTTTACAATGTTGTTGCCTGTTACCCCACAACTTCTATGTTATGATGATTTTAAGTTAGTATGTTAAAACAAGGAGAAATCCTGGACTGTCACAGGAGTGAAATTGATATCATTGTGTTACCCATGTGTTGTGCATATTTAATGTCTCTTTTTGACAATATTTCAGTTTCATGTCTTCTGGGGAGACTAAAGCCAAAGTTTCTTGGGGATTCTGGTGTTTCATCAAAGAAAGTGAGACACATAGCTCAAAACTGCATTATTTTACTCCTTGCTATGTCATATTTACATGTCAGACTCATTTGCTGTGATGTAGCACACTAGGCTGAGTGAAATAATTGCTTGTGATGTCCCTAAGTCGCCTAGGCTTTTTCCTACCTCCTGCTTAGATAGTGAAGAGAAGTTGAAGTTGCATCCTCTAGTGTTCATTTTGCGTAAGAGTAACAGGATGTGGTAGGACAGATGAAGATTAACGAGATTGTGTGATGTCAAGTAGGCTCATTGTCTTTAGATTGATTGCTGATGGTCTGGATTTCCTTAGCATCAGGGGAGTTTAGAAACAAACAACTAATTTATTATTCATCCCCAAATAATAGTTAAATGCCCAAACTTTTGGAGTTTATGTTGTTTATTTCATTGTTAACAACTGCTGTGTGGCCCCTTTACATGTACAAAATGTACAGAAAGTCCATGATGTTTTGTACATTTATGTTGAATCTTAAGGAAAACATGGTCATGTCTTCTTTCTCAGGTAATAATTTAACTCTGTGAATATATTTGAATTCAGTTTATTTGGGTAATGTTAGTACTGATGCCTACTATATAATAAGCTCCTAATAAGAACTATTAAATTATAAGCATTATTCCTAGCATATAAACCTAGTTTTCTTGTAGTAGGAAATTGGAAGGACTTCAGAAATTTTACTTTAAGCCATCTATGGAAAAGATTGCCCAATTGAGGAAAATTGTGAAAGTTATGTGGAAGTCTTGAATAATTTGGTTTCAGGATTATTTTCTATTGTTGTGTTAGACTCATGGAGGTAGCAAATTGGCATTAATTTTCCTTACAGTTTTCTAGAAGAGGAAATGTGCTTAATGAGCTAAACAAGGCATAACATTTTGTTTTCTTACATTGTTGCAAATCGAAGTTGGGTTTTGTTGTTTGTTTTGAGATGCAGGCCTGGCTGTGTTGCCCAGGCTGAAGTGCAGTGTCTATTCACAGATTGTAAAGTAGTGCAGCCTTGAACCTTTGGACTCTAGCAGTCTCCTGCCTCAGCCTCCCAAGTAGCTAAGATTGTAGGTGTGCACCACAGCATCCAGCTTAAAATTTAGTTTTCTAGAAAGTTTTATGACATGGGAAAAAGTTAATTAGCAATATTTAGAAATGTCCACAAATAAAAAGCTAAATATACGTATCTTCCAATATTCAAATGACTAGTGTTCCAAAAATACCCTCAGAAGAAAGGCTACAAATGTTTGTTCATTCTCTATTTTTTTCCTCGTTATAACTATTGCTCTTCTCATATTACTCTTCTCAGCTAAGTCAGAACTAAAAAAAAAGCGGCAAGGACTAATTGACATTAATAGTTCAAATGAATCATAATTCTTTATTTTCCCAAAAGTATTTAAGGAATGGATGCCGGTTAATCTTTCACATTGTTTATCAAAATGATGTGAAGAGTCTTTGGTGAGCCATCATAAGATCAGAACTGAAAAGTGTCCTCTACGGTTGTTTTCCAATTTCAGCTTTACAATCTTTACACAAGACTCTCATAAGTGTTTTTGTTATTGTTGCTGGATTTTTGTTTTGTTTGTTTTTTAAAGCTCCAAGTGTTTTAACTTGTATGGCAGTTACTCTTCTTTATCTTCTATGGCAGCCCCTTACAAGTTTTGGCTTTGGGGATAGAGACTTGGGAGAGATCAGAGAAGAGAGACTGGTTAGAGTTTGTATTCATATATGGGTCTTAACTTCATTTCGATGTTCATAAGATAAAGACTGTATCTCAAGATTTGGCAAACTATGGCCTTTAGGCCAAATGTGACCCACCATGTGGTTTTGCACATCCCATTGTCTAAGAATAGTGTTTACATATTTACATGATTAGGAAAATAAAAGTGGTTTTTGGTGACATACGAAAATTATATGAAATTCAACTTTCAGTCCCCATAAATAAAGCTTTATTAGAACACAGCCACACTAATTTGATTATGTTTTGTATATTACTGCTTTTGCACTACTGTAGTAGAGTAGTTACAGTACAGACTTACGGCCTATAAAGCCTAAATTATATACTCTGAACCTTTACAGAAAAAGTTTGCTGACTCTTGATTTGTCCTTTTAAGTTTTTAGAAGATTAGTAGTCTTTAATGTCTGTTGTTCATATATGAGCCTCACGTTTTCTTTTTAAAAAAGATTATTTATTTTAATTGACATAAAAATTGTATCTGTAGAGTACAACATGTTGTTTTGATAACTGTTTATACATTGTGGAATGGCTAAATCAAGCTATTTAACATGTGCATTACTTCACATCTTATTTTTTTGTGATGAGGACACTTAAAACCAACTCTCTTAGTAATTTTTAAGTATACAATATATTGTTATTAACGATAGTCACCATGCAGTACAATAGACCTCTTGAACTAATTCCTCCTGTTTAACTGAAGGTTTGTATCCTTTGACCAATATCTCCCAACTCCCTTAGACCTCCAGGCCCTGATAACCACCATTCTACTTTCTGCTTTTATGAGTTCGACTTTTTAAGACTCCACACATAAGCGAGATCATGCACTATTTGCCTTTCTTTGCCTGACGTATTTCACTTAGCATAATGTCCTCCAGATTGATGCATGTGGTCACAAGTGACAGGATTTCCTTTTCATAAAGGCTGAATAGGATTACCTTCTGTATACACACCACATTGTCTTTATCCGTTTATTCTTTGATGAATACTTAGGTTGATTCCATGACTTGGATATTGTGAATAATGCTGCAGTGAACATGGAGTGCAGATGTCTCTTGGACATACTGGTTTCATTTCCTTTGGATATATACTCAATAGTGGAATTGCTAGATAACAAGATAGTTTTATTTTAAATTTTTTAGAAACTTCCATACTATTTTCTGTAATATCTGAAGTAATTGGCATTCCTACCAACAGTGTACAAGGGGTGTCTTTTCTCCACATCCTCACCAACATGTATCTTTCATGTTTTTGACAATATCTATTCTAACAGGTATGAAATGGTATCTCATTGTGGTTTCCATTGGCATTTCTCTGATGATTAGTGATGTTGGGCACTTAAAAAATATACCTGTTGGCTATTTGTATGTCTTCTTCTGAGAAATGTCTATTCAAGCTTTTTGCCCATTTTTTAATCAGTTCATTTGTTGCTGTTGAGTTCCTTATAAATTTTGGTATTTTAGATTTTAACACCTTATCAGGTTTGGTTTACAAACATATTCTCTCATTTTATAGATTGTCTTTTCACTATGTTGAGTGTTTCCTTTGCTGTGCAGTGGCTTTTTAGCTTCATGTAATCCCATTTGTCTATTTCTTCTTTTGTTGTCTGTGCTTTTGAGGTCGTGTTCAAAAAATTATTGTCCAGGCCAGTGTCATGGAACATTTTCCCTGTAACTTCTTTCAGTAGTTTTTCAGTTTTAGCTCTTTATTCGTCTTTAATTCATTTTGAGTTGAATGAGCCACAGAGTTTTCTTTAAAGATTGTTTAAACATGTTTAACACATAAGTTTTCTGAAGATACCTTATATTATAAATCATATATGAGTAAAAATTACACTGAACTTAAATAATAGTAGGGAGGCTGAATTAACTTATTTCAAGTATACACCATCCCCTCTTGAAAGTTCTCTTAATCTTCAATTTTTTAAAATACATTTTCTTCCACTAAATACTTACTTTTTTCCAACTGACTGACTCCCTAAAACCTGTAAATCTACAATTCTTATTAC
This sequence comes from Piliocolobus tephrosceles, assembly GCF_002776525.5. Taxonomy (NCBI): domain Eukaryota; kingdom Metazoa; phylum Chordata; class Mammalia; order Primates; family Cercopithecidae; genus Piliocolobus; species Piliocolobus tephrosceles. Next base: position 66,348,819 of record NC_045436.1, on the reverse strand, counting down.
ATGAGTAACGTAAATATTTATTCATGGCACCTGAATCTTAAAGTTCCATTGATTATTAGCTTTTTGTAGTTGTGAGTTGTATGCCCTTTTTAGTATATAGCATCATTGGGATTTTCAGGCTTAGATTTCTAAATTTTGAAAGATTTTGTGTTCAAATATATTTATTTAGTAAATAATATTTGATGTCGTCAACATGAATTGAAGTATGTTTAATATTAGAGAAAGTAATACCCTTATAAAATACATGTTGCTGTCAATACCCAAGGTCTAAAAGAAATTGGTTTTTTCAAGATTAGAGAGGACATAGAAGGCTCCATGGTCTAGATGACCCATCTGATGCATTGACACCTGTCGTAAAATCCCAACCCATCGTTTCTTCATCCTTTGCTTATTCACCCACACCGATGGGGAACTATTAACTCACGAAGTAGATCATTTCACTTTTGTGTCAGACTATTAGGAAGTTCTTTAATCTGATGAACCAGCAGCTGTTTGTCTCCCCAAACCTTCTATACATCCACCTGATTTTATTCCAAAATCTGTAAAGAACAGTTTTTAATCCTTCTTCTGTATGGTGTTCCTTTATTTTTTAAAGCTGTTTGGTATCTTGACACTTTATCTCACTACCAGTCTTTTGTTTTTCAGGCTTGACATTTTGGATTATTTCATATGCCATTCTTTTTCCGTCTAAAGCATTCGCCTCCTTTTCTTGTCCTTTTCTCTCTGAAGTTGTCACATCCATGAACAAATATATAATGATTGTTTGTGTTCTGATCAGTACAGAACTTAGTGAGACTCCTGCTGCCTCTACTCTGAATATTTTGCTTCTACTAATGCATTCCAGGATTTTGTTAGCTTATTTGTTAGCTGCACATTGGGATTGCTGTTGAATAAAGTCATCAAGAACAACGACAAATGTGAAAAGCCCAGGTCTTTCTTCAAAAGTCTTCTAAATAATAGTTTTCACGCCTTGGGCTTGTGCAGTTAATTTAAGTTTCAGCAACTGAGGCACAATATATACCAGGTATAGAAGTCATCCTCCAAAATTAGCTCCTCTAAGTTTCTCCTACTTTTCACATGATTCCCAGATATTCTTTTCTTTAAGTCCAAGTAATTTCCCAATTATTTCCATGGCTGTGGCTACAAAGGCTTTAGGCTACAGGAATAGAGGAATTTATTCTTACCAAATTCATCTTATTAGATTTGATTAATCTTCCCAACTTATCAACTGTGGGATATGTATTTCTTTATTCATTGATAGCAAAGGCACTATATATCTTAAATACCAAGAAGAATTGATATAGCTTTCTTTTTAAAAAATAGTTTAAAGTATCTAGTTCAAGATCCCCAATCTAGGTGAACTTTGTGGAACATTTAATTGACATGGAGATAATTAGGGGATATTCTGAAGAGTTACCAAAGAGAACTCCTAAAGGGAAACTAGATCATTGAGATTATTTATGGAGGAAGAACAGATGAAAGTAAAATTCTTCTGTTAAGAATAGTATCTGGGTAAAGAAATGCTTTCTGCTTTCTTTGATGGAAATAGACAAAATAAGAGTGAACAGACTTATATTTCAATTTCATTGAAATTCAGATAAATTCAAAACCAAGATTTTATTATATATATACTGTTAAGGTGAAGAGTTCAACACTAATCTAGTTTGAACTCTGTAGATACTTAAAACCAGCTATTTTAGTTTCTTTTTGGTTTAAGACAGTGCTGAAATATGTACTTAATTTTCTGAATACTTTGCTCCTTACAGCTGCAGTTTCATGAATTTGTGATATTAGACTTACTGTATGAGGAGTGTTGTATTTTTCTTCTTTGAACTTTTTGCTTATAGTCCTTTGGGCATAGAACTTAGGATTTCTGGATGAGATTTTGGAGAGTGCACAGCATTGGAGAGGAGCTTTTGCATAATGCCAACAGTGTAGCTGAGGAAATGGGTCTTGAGGAAAATGGATTTGACACCTGTAATGGAGGATAAATATGATAGGGGCTGGAGTGGCTTATGCAGAGTGTGATAGAAAAGCTCAAAACTAACAGAAACAAGCAATGGAAGAGTTAAGGCAGACAGACGCTTGCAGAGATGATGCCAGCTTTGTTAACAGAGAGTGTATTATTTGAAATAATTCATCCTCACTGAGCATCTGTTTCTGTACCTGTGAAAAATGTACTAGATAATCTTTGACATATCGTTCAAGCTCTACAATTATCTTCTTTTGTGACACAGAGACACAGACAATAATAGAGATTCTCAATGCTATATAAAAGGATGTTATTTACCAAACAAGTTTCTGAGGTTTTTGTTTTATGTTTTCTGTTTGTTTTGTTTCTTTTTAGGTATCGCCTTCCCAGACTTTCTTGTTATCGTAACATTTATTTCATCAAACAGATCTTAAAGCAAGCAGATATTATCCAGGTGTGCAAAAGTGATTAACCATGTGATTTTCAGAAAAAAAGGAGAAAAAGCAATCAATCAGCCTTTAAGGCCGTTGTTGTGTAATAAAAACCTTGCTTGACAGTTGAAGAACACCTTAACTTTTTCATTTAAAATTTATTACTCTTTGAAAAAGGAGAACTCGTTAAGCAGCATACTTGCTTCTTTCACAGATGTCTGATTAGCCTGCAATATTTTGGTTCTATTTAATATACTTCTAACTATTTTTAATGAATATGAATGTAAAAATAATGTTGAGTTAGAATAGACATATCTAACTGTATGATTAAAGTTGAATCACTTTTAAATTTGAAAGTTTCTTGTCTTCTATTGTTAATCTCATATTTGGGAACTAATGTTCAGTGTAGCCACAACCTAAATCTGGAGCTATATATTGAATGTTGTAAAGTCAGTAGAAGGGCAATTTGGTGGCTAATTTTAAAGTACATAGAAAGTATTAACAATAATGAAGTGTCATTTTGTTCCTGGCATTCGGGGTGTGTGTGTGTGTGTGTGTGTGTGTGTGTGTGTGTGTGTGTGTGGTCAAAAAAGTATCTGAAGGGGCCTGTAATAGAAAACCTAGTTCCTTTATGATATACACAATCTAGTTTGAAATTTTAACGCATAAATTCATAAAACATGAAGAGTTTAAGCTTTGCAACACTTAATTGATACATGCATCAGAATAAATTTGGAAAACAATGGACCTTCATACCTTTTGACTTCTGTTTTCTATTTGATAACTCTGGGATTGCAGTTACTCTTTTTTGACACAAGATGGTGATGTTCACCTGAAATGTTTCCTGAGTACAGGCTCTACTGCGTTTAGAGGCTCCCCCTCATTTATCCAAAGAGCCGCTTAAAGAAATGAATGAAGCTTGCTTTGCTTTAAGAGATAATAGTTGAAGAGAGACAGAGAATGTGTCCATTTTATAACAGATTTAACAAATAATGATTCAAATTTAAGTGTGGGTTTGTGTGAGTTGAGGATTGGGGAGCTGAGAGCACTGGGAAAAAGGAAAGTTGAACAGTGGAGAATTAGCAGTCATTAGGTATGCACTATGCATTAAATTTATGCTATGTGTTTTACGTATAATATCTAGTTAATTTTAGTCAAGTATGAGCACTTTACATGTATTTTACACAATACTAGTACATTCCTTGTTTAATTGTGCAAGTTTAGAAGTGTGGTGTGTGTGTGTTCTCTCTTAAAAAAATTATGACGTATCATCAGCCAGTGTAGTAGCTTCATTCATAATTTAAGTGATAGTATCTGTTTCATTTTTAAAAATAAACAAGTTTCTTATATATAGTTAAATACATATTTAATGTAGTATCTGGCAATCTCAGTCCTAGGTATTTACCCAAGAAAAATGAATAAATTGTCCAGCAAAGACCTGTTCGTAATGTTTATAGCAATTTTATTTATAATACCTAAACAACCCAAATGTCTATCTACATGAATGAGTAAGTAAGCTGCAACATGTCCATACAGTGAAATACTACTCAGTCATGAAAAGGAACAAATTATTCATATATGCAAAGATGGATAAATCTCAAAAGCATTATGCTAAGTAAAAATAGTCAGATATAAAAGACTATACAACATACTGACATTGTGAGGATTGCAGGGACAGAAATCAATTCGGGGATCTGAGGGAGGAAATTCACCACAGAGCAGCAATGGGAACCTTTTTGGAATGGTGTAGATATTCCATATCTTGGCTGTAGTGGTGATTACAGGACTGCATATACAGGGACCCCTCATTTTATTGTGCTTTATTACAGTTTGCAATTAGTGTATTTTTTATAAACTGAGTATTTCTGGTAACCCTGCAAGTCCATTGGTGCCATTTTTTCTTTTTTCTTTCTTTCTTCTTTTTTATTATACTTTAAGTTCTAGGGTACATGTGCATAGCGTGCAGGTTTGTTACATATGTATACTTGTGCCATGTTGGTGTGCTGCACCCATCAACTCGTCAGCACCCATCAATTCATCATTTATATCAGGTATAACTCCCAATGCAATCCCTCCCCCCTCCCCCCTCCCCATGATAGGCCCCGGTGTGTGATGTTCCCCTTCCCGAGTCCAAGTGATCTCATTGTTCAGTTCCCACCTATGAGTGAGAACATGCGGTGTTTGGTTTTCTGTTCTTGTAATAGTTTGCTAAGAATGATGGTTTCCAGCTGCATCCATGTCCCTACAAAGGACGCAAACTCATCCTTTTTTATGGCTGCATAGTATTCCATGCTGTATATGTGCCACATTTTCTTGATCCAGTCTGTCACAGATGGACATTTGGGTTGATTCCAAGTCTTTGCTATTGTGAATAGTGCCGCAATAAACATACGTGTGCATGTGTCTTTATAGCAGCATGATTTATAATCCTTTGGGTATATACCCAGTAGTGGGATGGCTGGGTCATATGGTACATCTAGATCTAGATCCTTGAGGAATTGCCATACCGTTTTCCATAATGGTTGAACTAGTTTACAGTCCCACCAACAGTGTAAAAGTGTTCCTATTTCTCCACATCCTCTCCAACACCTGTTGTTTCCTGACTTTTTAATGATTGCCATTCTAACTGGTGTGAGATGGTATCTCATTGTGGTTTTGATTTGCATTTCTCTGATGGTGAGTGATGATGAGCATTTTTTCATGTGTCTGTTGGCTGTATGAATGTCTTTTGAGAAATGTCTGTTCATATCCTTTGCCCACTTTTTGATGGGGTTGTTTGTTTTTTTCTTGTAAATTTGTTTGAGTTCTTTGTAGATTCTGGATATTAGCCCTTTGTCAGATGAGTAGATTGCAAAAATTTTCTCCCATTCTGTAGGTTGCCTGTTCACTCTGATGGTAGTTTCTTTTGCTGTGCAGAAGCTCTTTAGTTTAATTAGATCCCATTTGTCGATTTTGACTTTTGCTGCCGTTGCTTTTGGTGTTTTAGACATGAAGTCCTCTCCCATGCCTATGTCCTGAATGGTACTACCTAGGTTTTCTTCTAGGGTTTCTATGGTAATAGGTCTAACATTTAAGTCTCTAATCCATCTTGAATTAATTTTCGTTTAAGGAGTAAGGAAAGGATCCAGTTTCAGCTTTCTACCTATGGCTAGCCAATTTTCCCAGCACCATTTATTAAATAGGGAATCATTTTAATAAATTTCTTGTTTCTCTCAGGTTTGTCAAAGATCAGATGGCTGTAGATGTGTGGTATTATTTCTGAGGACTCTGTTCTGTTCCATTGGTCTATATCTCTGTTTTGGTACCAGTACCATGCTGTTTTGGTTACTGTAGCCTTGTAGTATAGTTTGAAGTCAGGTAGCGTGACGCCTCCAGCTTTGTCCTTTTGACTTAGGATTGTCTTGGCAATGAAGGCTCTTTTTTGGTTCATACAAACTTTAAAGCAGTTTTTTCCAATTCTGTGAAGAAACTCATTGGTAGCTTGATGGGGATGGCATTGAACCTATAAATAACCTTAGGCAGTATGGCCATTTTCACGATATTGATTCTTCCTATCCATGAGCATGGTATGTTCTTCCATTTGTTTGTGTCCTTTTTTATTTCATTGAGCAGTGGTTTGTAATTCTCCTTGAAGAGGTCCTTTACATCCCTTGTAAGTTGGATTCCTAGGTATTTTATTCTTTTTGAAGCAATTGTGAATGGAAGTTCATTCCTGATTTGGCTCTCTCCTTGTCTGTTACTGGTGTATAAGAATGCTTGTGATTTTTGCACATTAATTTTGTATCCTGAGACTTTGCTGAAGTTGCTTATCAGCTTAAGGAGATTTTGGGCTGAGACAATGGGGTTTTCTAAATATACAATCATGTCATCTGCAAACGGGGACAATTTGACTTCTTCTTTTCCTAACTGAATACCCTTGATTTCTTTCTCTTGCCTGATTGCCCTAGCCAGAATTTCCAACACTATGTTGAATAGGAGTGGTGAGAGAGGGCATCCCTGTCTTGTGCCAGTTTTCAAAGGGAACTTTTCCAGTTTTTGCCCATTCAGTATGATATTAGCTGTGGGTTTGTCATAAATAGCTCTTATTATTTTGAGGTACGTTCCATCAATACCGAATTTATTGAGCGTTTTTAGCATGAAGGGCTGTTGAATTTTGTCAAAAGCCTTTTCTGCATCTATTGAGATAATCATGTGGTTCTTGTCTTTGGTTCTGTTTATATGCTGGATTACGTTGATTGATTTGCGAATGTTGAACCAGCCTTGCATCCCAGGGATGAAGCCCACTTGATCATGGTGGATAAGCTTTTTGATGTGCTGCTGAATCCGGTTTGCCAGTATTTTATTGAGGATTTTTGCATCGATGTTCATCAGGGAGATTGGTCTAAAATTCTCTTTTTTTGTTGTGTCTCTGCCAGGCTTTGGTATCAGGATGATGTTGGCCTCATAAAATGAGTTAGGGAGGATTCCCTCTTTTTCTATTGATTGGAATAGTTTCAGAAGGAATGGTACCAGCTCCTCCTTGTACCTCTGGTAGAATTCAGCTGTGAATCCATCTGGTCCTGGACTTTTTTTGGTGGGTAGGCTATTAATTATTGCCTCAATTTCAGAGCCTGCTATTGGTCTATTCAGGGATTCAACTTCTTCCTGGTTTAGTCTTGGGAGAGTGTAAGTGTCCAGGAAATCATCCATTTCTTCTAGATTTTCTAGTTGATTTGCGTAGAGGTGTTTATAGTATTCTCTGATGGTAGTTTGTATTTCTGTGGGGTCGGTGGTGATATCCCCTTTATCATTTTTTATTGCGTCTATTTGATTCCTCTCTCTTTTCTTCTTTATTAGTCTTGCTAGTGGTCTGTCAATTTTGTTGATCTTTTCAAAAAGCCAACTCCTGGATTCATTGATTCTTTGGAGGGTTTTTTGTGTCTCTATCTCCTTCAGTTCTGCTCTGATCTTAGTTATTTCTTGCCTTCTGCTAGCTTTTGAATGTGTTTGCTCTTGCTGCTCTAGTTCTTTTAATTGTGATGTTAGAGTGTCCATTTTAGATCTTTCCTGCTTTCTCTTGTGGGCATTTAGTGCTATAAATTTCCCTCTACACACTGCTTTAAATGTGTCCCAGAGATTCTGGTATGTTGTATCTTTGTTCTCCTTGATTTCAAAGAACATCTTTATTTCTGCCTTCATTTCGTTATGTACCCAGTAGTCATTCAGGAGCAGGTTGTTCAGTTTCCATGTAGTTGAGCGGTTTTGATTGAGTTTCTTAGTCCTGAGTTCTAGTTTGATTGCACTGTGGTCAGAGAGACAGTTTGTTATAATTTCTGTTCTTTTACATTTGCTGAGGAGTGCTTTACTTTACATAATCCCATACTTCTTGCAGGCTTTGTTCATTTCTTTTTCTTCTTTTTTCTTTTGGTTTCTCTTCTCGCTTCATTTCATTCATTTGATCCTCAATCACTGATACTCTTTCTTCCAGTTGATCGAGTCGGTTACTGAAGCTTGTGCATTTGTCACGTATTTCTCGTGTCATGGTTTTCATCTCTGTCATTTCGTTTATGACCTTCTCTGCATTAATTAGTCTAGCTGTCAATTCTTCCACTCTTTTTTCAAGATTTTTAGTTTCTTTGCGCTGAGTACGTAATTCCTCCTTTAGCTCTGAGAATTTTGATGGACTGAAGCCTTCTTCTCTCATCTTGTCAAAGTCATTCTCTGACCAGCTTTGATCTGTTGCTGGCGATGGGCTGCGCTCCTTTGCAGGGGGAGATGCGCTCTTATTTTTTGAATTTCCAGCTTTTCTGCCCTGCTTTTTCCCCATCTTTGTGGTTTTATCTGCCTCTGGTCTTTGATGATGGTGGCGTACTGATGGGGTTTTGGTATAGGTGTCCTTCCTGTTTGATAGTTTTCCTTCTGACAGTCAGGACCCTCAGCTGTAGGTCTGTTGGAGATTGCTTGAGGTCCACTCCAGACCCTGTTTGCCTGGGTATCAGCAGCAGAGGTTGCAGAAGATAGAGTATTGCTGAACAGCGAGTGTACCTGTCTGATTCTTACTTTGGAAGCTTCCTCTCAGGGGTGTACTCTACCCTGTGAGGTGTGGGGTGTCAGACTGCCCCTAGTGGGGGATGTCTCCCAGTTAGGCTACTCAGGGGTCAGGGACCCACTTGAGCAGGCAGTCTGTCCCTTCTGAGATCTCAACCTCCGTGTTGGGAGATCCACTGCTCTCTTCAAAGCTGTGAGACAGAGTCGTTTGCATCTGCACTGGTTGCTGCTGCTTTTTTTGTTGTTGTTATTTAGCTGTGTCCTGTCCCCAGAGGTGGAGTCTACAGAGACAGGCAGGTTTCCTTGAGCTGCTGTGAGCTCCACCCAGTTCGAGCTTCCCAGTGGCTTTGTTTACCTACTTAAGCCTCAGCAATGGCGGGCGCCCCTCCCCCAGCCTCGCTGCTGCCTTGTGGTTAGATCGCAGACTGCTGTGTTAGCAATGAGGGAGGCTCCGTGGGCGTGGGAGCCTCCCGACCAGGTGTGGGATATATTCTCCCGGTGTGTCCATTTGCTTAAAGCACAGTATTGGGGTGGGAGTTACCCGATTTTCCAGGTGTTGTGTGTCTCAGTTCCCTTGGCTAGGAAAGGGGATTCCCTTCCCCCTTGCGCTTCCCAGGTGAGGCGATGCCTCGCCCTGCTTCAGCTCTCGCTGGTCAGGCTGCAGCAGCTGACCAGCACCGATTGTCCGGCACTCCCTAGTGAGATGACCCCAGTACCTCAGTTGAAAATGCAGAAATCACTGGTCTTCTGTGTTGCTCACGCTGGGAGTTGGAGACTGGAGCTGTTCCTATTCGGCCATCTTGCTCCGCCGCTTAAAAGCTATTGAGTCCCTCCGCCATGAAGGCATGACCCATTGGTGCCATTTTTTCAACAGCATATACTCACTTCACATTTTGGTGATTTTTGTAATATTTCAAACTTCCTCATTATTACTATATATGTTATCTTGATCTGTGATCAGTGATATTTAACATTATTATTGTAATTGCTTTAGGACACCATTAACCACACCCATGGAAGACAGCAAACCTAATAAATAAATGTTGTGTGTTCTGACTGCTCCAACAGCCAGCCATTTTTCTGTCTCTCTTCCTCTCTTTGGGCCTCCCCACTCCCTGAGACACAACAGTATTGAAATTAGACCAAAGAATAACCCTACAGTGGTTTCCAAATGTTCAGATTAATAGTAGAGTCTCACATCTGTCACATTAATCAAATGCTAGAAATGATTAAGTTTCATGAGAATGGCATGTCAAAAGCTGCGAGAGGCCAAAAGCTAGGCCTCTTGTACCAAATGTTTAGCCAAGTTGTCAATGCGAAGGAAAAGTTCTTGAAAGAAATTAAAAGTGCTCCTTCAGTGAACACATGAATGATAAGAAAGCAAAACAGCCTTATTGCTGATATGGAGAAAATTTTAGTGATCTGGACAGAAGATCAAACCAACTACAGCATTCTCTTAAGCCAAAGCCTAATTCAGAGCAAAGCCCTAATGCTCTTCAATTCTGTGAAGGCTGAGAAAGGTCAGGAAGTTGCAGAAGAAAAGTTGGCAGGTAGCAGAACTTGGGTCATGAAGTTTAAGGAAAGAAACTGTCTGTGTAATATAAATATGTAAAGTGAAGCAACAAGTGCTGATGTAGAAACTGTAGCCAGTTATACAGAAGATCTAGCTAAGATAATGAAGGCGGTTAACTAAACAACAGATTTTTAATGTAGAAAAAACAGCCTTATATTAGAAGAAGATTGTAATCTAGGACTTCCATACCTAGAGAGGATAAATTAATGCCTGGCTTCATGCTTCCAAGGACAGGGTGACTTCTGTTAGGGGCTAATGCAGCTGGTGACTTTCTGTGGAAGCCAGTGCTCATTTACCATTCTGAAAATCCTAGGGTCCTGAACAGTTTTGTTAAGTCTACTCTGCCTGTGCTCTATCAATGGAACAACAAAGCTGGTTGACAGCACGTCTGTTTCCGGCACAGTTTTCTCGATATTTTAAGCTCATTGTTGAGACCTACTGCTGAGGGAAAAAAAATTCCTTTTGAGATGTTACTGTTCACTGACAATGCACATAGTTACTCAAGGCTCTGATGGAAATGCACAAGAATTAAAGTTTTTGTGTCCGCTAAAACAGTATCTGCAGCCTCTGGATCAAGGAGTAATACTGACTTTCAAGTCTTATGATATAAGAAATACATTTTGTAAGGCTATTGCTGCCGTAATAGTGGATGTGGGCAAAGTAAACCTCCTTGAAAGGAGTCACCATTCTAGATGCCATGAAGATCATTCATGATTTATGGGAGGAAGTGAAAATATGTCAACTTTAGCAGGAGTTTAGAAGAAGTTGATTCCAGCCCTCATGGATAACTTTGATGGCTTCAAGACATCAGTGGAGGAAGTAACTACAGATAAGGTAGATATAGCAAAAGAGCTAGAATTAGAAGTGGAGTCTGAAGATGGGAGTGAATTGCTGCAATCTTATGATCAAATTAGAATGGATGAGGAGTTGCTTCATATGAGCAAATAAAGTGATTTCTTGAGATGGAATCTACTCTTGGTGAAGATGCTGTAAATATTGTTGAAATGGTAACCAAGGATTTAGAATATTTTATAAGTTTAGTTGATAAAACAGCAGGGTTTGAGAGGATTGATTCCAGCTTTAAAAGAAGTTTTACTGGCTGGGCGTTGTGGCTTATGCCTGTAATCCCAGCACTTTGGGAGGCCGAGGCAGGTGGATCACGAGGTCAGGAGATCGAGACCATCCTGGCTAACACGGTGAAACCCTGTCTCTACTAAAAATACAAAAAATTAGCCGGGCGTGGTGGCAGGCGCCTGTAGTCCCAGCCACTCGGGAGGCTGAGGCAGGAGAATAGCGTGAACCCCGGAGGCAGAGCTTGCAGTGAGCCAAGCCGAGATCGTGCCACTGCACTCCAGTCTGGGAGACACAGCGAGACTCCGTCTCAAAAAAAAAAAAGAAAGTTCTACTGTGGTTTACCCTATCAAATAACATCACATGCTACAAAGATATCTTTCATGAAAGGAAGAGTCTGTTGATGTAGCATACTTTATTGTTGTCTTTTTTTTAGAAATTGCCACAGCCACCACAGCCTGCAGCAACCACCACCCTGATCAGTTAGCTGTCATCAACATCAAGGCAAGACCTTCCACCAGCAAAAAGATTATAACTTGCTGAAGGCTTAGATAATCATTTGCATTTTTAGCAATAAAGGATTTTTAAATTAAGGTGTATCCTTTTTTTTCCTCCCAGACATAATGGTATGCATACTTAGTAGACCATCATATACTGTAGACATAACTTTCATATGTGTTGGTAAATTTAAAAATTCTTGTCACTTGATTTATTGTGATATTAGCTTTATTGTGATATTAGCTTTATTGTAGTGGTCTGGAACTGAACCTGCAGTATCTTGGAGGTATGCGTGTATTTGTCAGAACCCTTCTAGCTGTAAAAGTAAAGAGATTGAATTTTACAATATGTGGGGTATACTCTAATCCTGGCCATTAAAAAACCACACTAAAAAAATTGTTTAATTCGGAACACAAAGGAAAATGTCAGCTTTATATTTCAGCAACAGTTTCTTTTCACTTGGAGGTAAGGCCTCTTGCTTCTCAGCTCTTTTACCAGCCTTTGACTATCTTTTACAACCCATTTACACAGACCTGCATTGTTATTGCCTCAGTGGGCTCAGAACTACCTCAGCAAAGAAGGGGGCTTGGAGTGTTGCTTCACCAGCTGGAAACCTCCATGGCCAGTGGCGCCTTTTGCCTGAATACTGCTCACACCCACTGAGCTTGTCCTGCCCACTTGGCCCAGCAGGCTGCACTCCGCTCATGCTACTGGCCTGGATCCCACACCTGCCAAGGACGAACCAGGCATGGAGCGGTGAGGGTTGTGTGGGCGAGTGAGCCCAGGTTCGGGCCACTGTGCACAGCCAGGCACACAAGCTGCTGCATGGGGTGGGCAGCTCCAGGCACTGATAACAGGTACTGGCTCCATGTAAGGCTGTGGCTGGACCAGATGTACCACACACAGCTTCCACTGTGTGCACCCGTGACTGGATGAAGGGAACGTAGTAGTGCCCAGAAGCTTGGAGAAGACAGGAACCAGAGCCCTAAAGTGGATGTCACAGCCCTGCCTCAGGGAGCCCCTAGGTCCGGGCTCCCCAAAGGCCTGCAACTCTTCTCTCCTTCCCATCACCCTCAATGTGGCAAGTCAGGGTGGGGAGTGTGTTTCAGCCCTGTTTGTGTTACTGCTCTTTCACTCCTTCCATTTGGTGGGTCCTGACTTCTTGTCCCACGTCCAGGACCAGTGAGGTATGTGGACAACTGGAGGGTGAGCAAGGTGGAAAGGAGCTTAATTGAGCAACAGAACAGCTCTCAGGAGACCCAACATAGCTCCTTTCTGCAGCTGGTAGTCCTGAAGTCTGTCCAAGTCTGGCTGAGTTCAGGGGATTTTATGGGCTTAGAAGGGACAAAGTACCTGCTGATTGGTCCATGGGTGGCCATGGGCAGGCCCAGTGAAAGCACCCTAAGTTCTCACTCTGGGCGGAGAACGCCACATGGAACTGGCAGTCCAGCCCCCAGGCTTCAGGCTGGCCCTGCCTTGAAGGTGGGGTTTCACCAGGGACCCGCCCCTTTCTACCCAGGAGCCTTTCTGCCTCCTGTCGCCAAGAACGTGCCATTCATGGCCCAAAAGCCTATGGCGAACCACCCTCAGCCCTCCTTAGCCTCCCTCCCATGCTCACCAGTGCCCAAAGTCCAGAGGGGTTCAAGGTGGCTGGGGGCTGACATCTCAGTGTGTCCCTGAGCACAAGCACATCCAGCTGAGTTGTGACAGCACCCAGGCTTGGCCACAACTTTGCTCCGCCCAGAGCCTGCGCCACAATCAGGGAGTGGCCAGGGAGCAGGAGCAGGCGCTTCAGAGCCTGTCGGGGCAGGAGGGCTTCCCAGGCCCCCAAGAGCCTAAGGATGCCTGGGTCCAGAGCCACAGCTGGACAGCTGCAGTGAGCCCCGCCCTCCCAGCTCAGTAGGGGCCAGGGCTGCTGCCTGTTCCCAGCCCTGCCGGCTTGGCGGAGCTTGCAGCTCTAGCCGCACCTACCCTGTGCAGCCGACATCTTCACAGCGGCCGCTCCAGACGGGCCACCGCTGCCATCATTACTCCCAAGTTTCGGGGCAGAAATAAGTAGAATTTTAGTGCTGGAAATATTCTTAGAGAATTTGATTTCTTAATAAAAATTTGACTGGCAAACTAGATATTTTACATGTAAATCTTTTAGAGAATTTATTCAGCAACAAAAATCAGTTTGTTATGTGTATATTGGCAGTTTCTAATCTGATTTTCATAATTAAATATAACTAAAATTATGAAACTGTGCTTTAAAAAAAAAAGCTAGATTATACTCCTGTCTCCTAGAAGGGACAGTGCAGGTAAACCAGACCAGTGCCTTGTATCGATAATTATGTTTCATACCAAGTAATAATGTTTACCTTTTTGTTATGCCAGTAAAATTTATGACCTAAGAGTTACATGTTGTTTCTGTTTACATGGAGATATTTGATGACAGACTTATTCAGAGGTATGTTTTGTTATGGAAAAGACAATAATAAGCCAATTGTAAAACGAGCCTTTTGGAAGTCTTGATTCCGCAACTACTACTTTTTTTTTTTTTTTTTTTGTATTAGAGGACAAAACAGAATATTTGTAATAGGATTTTTTAAAAGTGTAGTATATTCTACCTAAGTAGAAAGTTGAAGAAAATAGAATGCTAATGTTTGGAGAAGGTGAGCAAAATTGTATTTCTATGAATGTTTAGGATATTTTGGGAATTTCTAAGAGTTCAGGCTTTTTAATTCTATTATTTTGGGGCTTAACGCATTTAAAAAATATATATATATATGTGATTTTTTTTAGAGACTAGTAGAGGCCTAACATTTTGAGTTTAATAACTTTATGAGGTTTATTCTTAAATTCTGTATCAGATTTAACGTCTTTGAATTGTGTATGTAATATTTTGATGTCCTTTTGCTATTGCATTTATAAACCAGAATTCAGTCTTTGATGTTTGCATCATATTACTAAGTGATTTGGGTAAAGACAGAGGGGAAAAAGAAAAAGAGGGAAGAAGGGGGAGGGTAGAGGGAGGTTGAAGTGGTATATGTGTGTGGGTTGTTGTATTTTTGTTTTATTTTTGCTTGTTAGACAATTAGAATTGAAGTTAAACACTAGGAAATAGATGATAAATTTATCTCTATACTACCAGGAAAATTTAACATTAGAATTAAGGCATTTATGTAAACTAAGCCAAGATTGGAAAACTGCTGTGCTCTATGCCTGTGTTTAGAAATAAAGTTTTATTGAAACACAGCCACATTCATTTTCTGTTGTGAGTGTTTTCCTGCTGCAATGGGAGAGTTGAATAGTGCTACATAGACTGTATGGCTGACAAACTGAAAATATGTACCATCTGCCCCTTTATTACTAATTATAATATGGCTTATAGGAAGCTATTAGTAATTATTAGAACTAGGAAATACTCATATGATAAATCTCTCTTATCTGAAGCAATAATAATACTGAGCCTCGTAGGAAAAGATTATATCAATCATCTGACACTGTACGTGCTCCAAGCCATTTTCTCATTCTGATTCTCCTTACCTCCTTTTATGCTACTCAGCTGTTTTTTTCTGTAGTGCTTATTAGTGTAGTGTAGTGAATATTATTACCACATAGTTTACTTATACAAAGTATTTATTATTGTCTGTCTCACATTGCTCTAATGCAAGGGAAGCATTTTTGTCTGTTTTGAACAAGGATTTTTGTCATATTTACTTGTATTTTTAGGCACCTGGAACACATAGTAGCAGTTAGTATGAAATAAACCTGCCTTCTTATTAACTATATTAATCAATTTAGAAAGCATCAGCTTTTCACTTGCTGGCTATATTTTGCCAATTCAAAATGCAAATAATTTGCTGAGCTAAATTGTATATCTTTTAATTCGTTTTCTCTGTTCTTCATTGAGCAAGTTAGTATTTTCTATTTTTAACTCCTCACTTTATCACTAGCTACATGTAGTTTTTTCTTGGGGGTGATATGTGTTTAGTAGAAGGTAGTTCAGTAATATATTTACTGAATAGCAAAACGAACACTAAGATTAAAGCTCATGCTAACTACTCTGATGGCCTTGAGGAAGTAATGCTGAGAGTTTAATCACTATTAAGTAATTAAGAATCATTTCTCATAAAAGTTCTCTTCCTTCCAGTTATATTCATGACTGTGTTTTGGTGATAGTTGATTGCCCTGCTTACATAGTTGCAAAATTGGTAAGGAGAACAGTATTCTGCAGCCAAGTTTCCATGAGTTGATATTTCACATTCACATTCGTGACCTAAACGTGTATTCTGGCAGACAGTGAGAAAAGCCAAATGTTCTTGTAAGCAGCAAGGATTTTCTTCTTGGAAAACAAAGAAGTAAAAATGTAATCCAAGCAAAACTATCATGTATATACTGAATTTTATAGGTATATCTATAGAAAATTAATATTTGCTTTTATACATTTTATTACAAGTTTATTTTGTTAGGTATTATATTTGAAGTAAAAAATAAAATACAAAATTGAATATATAAAGGGAAATCAGAAAAACCCAGAAATAGTAACAATTATTACCATTTTTATTTGAGCACATACAGTATACCAGGCACAGCATACCGTGCTTTATGTACATAATCTGTAGCTCTCCTAACAACCCTGCAAAGTAGTACCTCTGTTTACATTTTGAAGATGAGAAAATTACTACTCAAAGAGATTAAATATCTTGCCATGATTCAGAAACTAGTAAGTATTGAAGGCAGTATAGTAAGGCAGGACTTTCTGTCTCCCCAGATACCTTATTCTTTATCCCGTAGCATGTCATTTTTCTCCAGTGTTGTCATGATGTGTCATCAGGTGACTATACTTTGTATCCATACTTTATTTAAAAATTTTATGTGTTAGAAAACTTACACTCTAGACATTTAAAATTTAAAATTTCATAACATAGTATGCTTCTGAATAACCTGAGAGGAATGTTATACAAAAGGAAATGGCTTGCTGATTCCATGGAGTAATAAATGCCTACCTGTTTTCGTTTTGAAGTTAAAGCGATTGCTTCTGATTTTAATCCAACATGTATTTTTTTTTTCATTTTATCTTTCTCACCTTTATAACATGTATTTGGCCTTACACAGCTGTGAAAATTGATCATACAAATTGGTTTGAGCATATGTGACCTATGAACACTTGTATTCTGACTTAGAATAGAGTTTGATATTTTCTGGGCAGCATAGAGCCATACATTTTTGGACACCCCTCGTATTTTACATTTAATAGAATGATGAAAATGATTCATTAAGCCTTTCTTTGATGAAAGACAGAAACCACAGAGCAATGAAGGTATTGGCATTTCTGATAAAGTTTATATATTAAAGTCTTACGGTAGCCTATGACAAAGAGCTTGTTTGGAAAAATTGAGAGATTCAAGTTTTGTATTATACGTAAGTTTTGTCACTTCATCAAATGCCTCCCTTTCTTTTTTTCTTGTTTTTGTTTTTGAGATGGAGTCTCACTCTGTCACCCAGGCTGGAGTGCAGTGGCCCAATCTCCACTCACTGCAAGCTCCGCCCCCCAGGTTCATGCCATTCTCCTGCCTCAGCCTCCCAAGTACCTGGGACTATAGGCGCTGCCTCCCTTTCTATGTCTTATCATGAATTTATTTTTTTCCCTTTAATAGTAGATCAAATATAGATAGCCAGGAAAGACTAAAAGATCAGTTATGGTAATATAGTGAAGATGTTTCCTTCATACTTAAATATTATACAAGTATTAGTTTTGTATTATACTTATTATTATTATTATTATTATTTTGAGACAGAGACTTGCTCGGTCACCCAGGAGGGGGTGCAGTGGCGCGACCTCCGCTCATTGCAACCTCTGCCTTCTGGGTTCAAGCAATTCTTCTGCCTCAGCCTTCCAAGTAGCTGGGATTACAGGCGCATGCCAATTTTTGTATTTTTGTAAAGACAGAGGGTTTCATGATGTTGGCCAGGCTGGTCTTGAACTCCTGACCTCGGGTGATCTGCCTGCCTCGGCCTCCCAAAGTGCTGGGATTACAGGCGTGAGCCACCACACCCGGCTATACTTATTATTTTAGAAGAACTTTATGAACACTATTAATACCAAAAATTGCCTTAAATTATTATCTATTGACTGAATGTTTGACTGGCTGACTGAAAGAATGCACACATTCAGAACTCTGGAATCCAAAATCTTGTAGAGCCTCCCTTTGAATGGAAATTACTCTTCCTTGATTTTGGAAATGTTAAATTAAAAGATAGCTTAATATTGGTATTGTTACTTTCTATAATTGTCAAAAAGAAGTTATAGTGTCCTCCTAAAGACAAATAAGGAGATAAAGAAAAACAAAAATAATTGAGTAAATTATTAATTTTTGTTTGTTTTATGTGTTCCTGAGATCCTTGAGATTAAAATTCAAGCAGGGATGCAGTCTTCTTTTGAGTTACATGTTGAGTCTGTGACATTAGCATTCTCTATCTCAAACAGTAATGCTGCCAAAATTGTTCTTGATTTAAGGATGTGGTTTCTTTTATAGTCAGTATTTCTTAACATATCACATTTGAGTCTTGTAAAACTTAACTGCTTCCTTCTTTCACATATCAGTTTCTCTTCCATCAGAGAGAATAGTGATATGGAATCATTTTGTCTGAATGGTTGGCTAACAGTACAAAGTGTAGAAGGTAGAAACTTAAATACAGGATAATGAATTTTTTTTATATCTGATTCCCAAGCATTAACATTTTTTTTATCTGTTTCCATACCATAAAAGCTTCTTCCAAAAGTATCCACAGGCACGGAAGCTCTGTTTAGATTTTTCCTATGTGCTTTCTTTTCTTGATATTTTGATTTTTTTCCAAAATGAGTTTGCTGTTTAGTTTTGATGAAGTAAATATCTATATAAAATCTGAAGGTTTTTATATCTTGGATTTGGAGGGTAATTTGAACATTAGATTTTAAAGGCTTATACTTAAGATGGCCATTAGTAGTTAAATCTGGTTTATAACTAATCTAGTGTAATTTAGTTAATAGAGGTCAGTGTGGAGTCATTCATATATTTATATTTCCTGTTTCATATGTTTATAAATATTTGATGAATATCATTGGCTTTTTTTCTCCAATGTGTTTGGATTCAAGGAATTAAGGGTCTGTATAAATACTTATTTTTCTGTGTGTGCATTTTCTTGTGTTTGTTTTCATTGGTTTTGAGTTTGACTTAATATACACATGTGCATTTAAAAAGATGATCTTTCCAAAAGCTTGCTTGGGATCTGTGCTAGGAAGATGATTTAGATGGATGGAGAGGGTTGCTTGCTTTACTACTCATTTTCCCAGACAAATCCATGGAGACAGGTTGCTAATAGGATAGGAGAAAAACAACAAAAACAAATACAGCTTTTTGGTCTGGAACTGAATTGTATTATCTGTACTGTCAGTTAGAGCCTTTGCTCACTTACCCAGACAATCTCTACAGGGATTAAAGCTTCCTCCTGCATTAGTGATAACTTTCAGTATGCTGCAGCCTCATATCCAGTTAATATAAAAAAAAAAATCTGGCTGTAAATGTTTGCAAAATCCTCACCAGTTCAACCTTTAATGAGAGTGATTGTGCTGATTAATCAAACGAGATTGTCAATAATTAAAGGAATAGAGATCACTTGGATTTTATTTTCAGTTTTCATATGTAAATCCTTGCACCCCTTCCCCGAGGTTGGGCCTGATTTTGTTATGGGATCTTTGGTGTGTTGCTTTTCTGACCAGCAACCTTTGTGGCCAGTGGAGCCTTTGCCTGAGTTCTCATCCTGCATCTAGGAAGAATGAGGTACATAGACAAGTGGAGGGTGAGCAAGACGAAGAGGAGCTTTATTGAGTGTTAGAACAGCTCAGAAGAGATCTGCAGTGGGTAGCTCCTCTCTGTAGGGAGGTCATCTCGTTGAGTGTTCAACTCTCAGCAGAGAGGAGGCCGGAGTGGGTGACTCCTCTCTGCAGCCAGGTTGTCCCGACAAGTGTTCAGCTCTTAGCAGAGAGGGTAGCTCCTCTCTGCTGCTGGTCATCCTGTTGTCTGCCACTCTCAGCAGAGAGGAGGTCCTGGAGAGGGTAGACTTCTCTCTGATGCTGATCATTATGACCTCAGCAGCTCTCAGCAGAGAGGGTAGCTCTTTTCTGCAGCCAGTCCTTCCATTGGCTCTCTGCTCTGCTCTGACTGAGTCCAGGGCTTTTATGAGCCTCAGAGGGGAGGAAGTGCATGCTGATTGGTCCATGGGACTGCAGTAAAGGCACCATAAGTCCCCACTCTGGTCTGCAGGACTGGCAACCTGGCCCCCAGCCTAGAGGCCTTCCCTGGCCTGAAGGTGGGGCCTCACCAGGGACCTGCCCCTTTCAGCCCAGGAACCTATCTGTGTCCCACTGCTGCCCGTCACACCCAGGCTGCTCACACCCGTGCCAAGGAGCACCCATGGGCCAGCCCAGAGCCTCACTCAGCCCCATCTTGGCCTCCCTCTCCCACTTGGCCTCCATAGTCCAGAAGGGCCAAGGTGGCAGGAGCCTGGCGTGTCAGCGCTGCCTGGAGCAGCACACACCCGGCCAGACCACAACCATGCTGGGACTGGGGAGAGGCCAGGCAGTGGGAGCAGACACCCCTGAGCCTACTGATGATGGGGGACCCTCCTGGGTACTCGAGAGCACCGGGAGGCCCAGGCCCACAGCCACAACCCAGGCGACTGCAGTTGTGCCTGGGGAGCTCTCATCCTGCCAACTCATAAGGGGCAGAGCTCCCACCAGTCCCTGGTTCTGCAGAGTATGCAGCCTTGACCGTGCCCCTTCTCTACATCTCCCACAGTGGTAGCAGGTGAGGTGCAGGTGGCACAGTGGCCCTGGCCAACCCAGCACAAACCTGATGCTCCCAGGGCTAGTCCTGTGAGTCCTAGTGGCGGCACCTTTGGCCTTTGGCCAGGTGCTTGTGGGCTATCAGGACATGGTGGGGAGCGAGGTCGAGGCTGCATTGGAGGCTCCCAGTCTGGTAGCAAGTCCTGCCTGACTGAGGGTGGAGGTGGCACAGTCCACCTTGGGGACATGGGGCACAGGAGACTGTTGCCACTGCTGCTCTCACATCTGCTTCTACTGTCCTGTCTACCTCCTTGCAGCCTGGAGCAGGTCTGCAGGCCATCAGTGGGCTAGACTGGCATCCAAGGCCAGGATGACATTGCCACAAGTTCTCCCTGTGGACCTGGCTCTTGGTGGCGGCCTGGGGCTCCTTCTCACGCAGCTTGAGACCCTGCCAGGGGGACACCTCTGGGAGCGGATTGCGGGCCCCAAACCCAGTTGTCGGGAGCGCCAGGCTGGACAGTCACTCGGACGCGGGGTGAATCCTGGGGATGCAGCCTCGGTGGCCCCCGCTGAGCCTCCTGCCGAGGTGCAGTAACTTGGAGCCGCCAGCAGGGTGGGCGTGGCAGCAGAGTTGCTTGCCAGGTTTGGGAAGCTGGCGCCACTCCCGCTTTCCACGCCACACCTCTGAAGTACGGCCCCAGAGTGCGTTCAGGCCCAGCCCCCTTCACTCTGTGTGCAACCGCAGCACCCCTGGGTCCAGCTCTGCCTTGGGACCCCTCCATGCCAGACCGTGTTCTTCCCCCGTCTGCAGGTAGCTTGGCCCGGCCCCACCTCAGTGGCTCCCAGGGTTGGGCTTCCAGGGCAGCAGGCCCCAGGTACCGTTCGCCTCGGAGTCCACCTAAGGATTCACAGCTTGCAACCCGACCTGCACCCACACCCGCGCCCCACCACGGCCGGCCCCGGCTGCCAAAGTGGCAGTAACTACTTGGGATGGCCTGCTGCTGCCATCAATTTGAATGGTTTATGTTTTGCCGTCCTTTTTAGTTGAGAAGAAAAACATGGATATATAGATGTACAGTGATGGATGCACTAGCAGCATTTTGAAGACTTTTTTTTTTTTTTTTAATTTTTTGAGACAGAGTCTTGTTCCATCCCCCAGGCTGGAGTTCAATGGGGCAGTCGTGGCTCACTGCAGCCTTGACCTCATGGGCTCAAGCGATCTTCCTGCCTTAGCCACCCAAATAGCTGGGACTACAAGCAGGTGCCACCACTCCCAGCTAATTTTTAATTTTTTTGTAGAGACAGAGTCTTGCTTTGTTGCAGAAGCTGGTCTCCAACTCCCGGGCTCTCGCAGTCCTCCTGGCTTGACCTCCCAAAGTGCCCCCACACCCAGGCTATTTTGAGGACATTTCCCTTTCCAGAAAAGTTATAAGTATTTTGACCCTGCATGAAAGTTTGGAATGATGGAATCATAGAAACAAAAGCAACAGAAAGCCTCAAAAGATTTTTTAAACCAAACAAAAATTATTGGAAGCAGCTTTTACCTCAAGCAGTGAATGAGCTACACAGAAAGCTGATTTTTCTTTTCTTAATGATTTCTAGTAATGGGGATTTTACAGCTTATTCTTCTCAACCTCCCTCCAGGTCAGTTTTGGTTGTTACAGCTGGAGGAATGATACTGGCATCCAGTGGGTAGAGGTCAGGGATGTTACCAGACCTCCTATAATGCACAGGAAAACCCTTCCTGTCCCACAACGAAACATTATTAGCCCAAGTAATGCTGAGATTGAGAAACCCTGCTGTAAAGTGTGGATTTTTATCTTGATGGGAATTTTTCCAAGTAGCTACATTGATGTTTACAATGCTTTATAAATAAAGGGAGATTTTGTTTTGTTTGTTTGAATTACTGATAAGTGATAAAAGAGGCTTTAGACACAGATTTTGGGATTTATAGATGCAATAAACACATAAACACTAACAGTCTTCAAAAAATGTTCATGGAGACAGTATGGTGATCTTGTGATACAGGGAAATGGAAAACATTTTATAGAAGAACATGAGAAATTTGTATTATTTTTTACTCTTTCATGGACATGAAATGAAACTTCTGCTTTGTAGGTGTTGGTGTTGTACAGAATTATTTCTGTATTTGTGAATTAAATCATTTAATTAAAAAAGTAATCACAATATCCAAAAATCAGTTATATGGGTAGACTATTCAAGAGCCTGAAGCTCTGGATTCACTTCCCATTTGTGACTATAGTTAATTTGTTTAATGTCCAAGCCTCAGTTAACACATCTGAAAAGTAAGGTAGTTTTTATAAACTTGTCAGATGGGCATTAGTTAATTTGTATTTGATAATTTGTATTGACACTAAACTGTTAACAGTTGTTAAAAAAACTGTTCAGTCTTTATTTGATTGCTGAACTTCAGTGTAAGGAGTAGGTGTTTCTTTGTTCATTTCATAAAGGAAGCTCTTGAACCTCCATTTTCAAGCATTGTCTGCTCAGTCACAATAATTTGCAGTGCAAGGATGTATATATAACCACACATGTATAAACACAAACACGCCTGGTGACTTGATGGTAGAGAAGTTAAGGATTTACAAAATGTGTTTACATTGCTTTTCAGAGATTGAGGTTGAGGTTTTTGGAACCTGGCATGCTGATAGGACCCATTATGGAACCATAATCATGTGGATTTAGCACATGAGATAGAGCATATAACCTATAAACATATTTAATGATACTCATCCGTTGTGCTACAACAGAAACAGACGTGGGAGAGTAAATGTAAATGATCTTATACCCACTCTTAAAATTTGCAATTGATTTTACTTTTTAAATGATTATGTTGTCTGCCATACTACCCACAGTCCATTAACTAACTGAATGCATGCTGTTGAAAAGTTCTGCTTTCTGTAAAGGAGGAGAGGGAGAAAAAAAAAAAAAAAAAAACGCAGGTTGGAGTCACAAGTAATAGCAAGTCACTTTCCCTTTGTTTCCATGTTTAAGAAGTTGTCTCTTTGGTGGAGACAGACGAGATCTGTATTCTATCCCCACCAAAAGTCCTTAGGGTTATTTAAAAAAAAAATTTTTTTTAATTAAGGGACCATCTGGGGCCACGCAACTAATATAGACAAGAAATTGGATCTCAGATGGAGGTGGAAACTGCCAAGTTTGATGATTTTTTAGAGATTGCAGTCTATAAAATAAATTGTTTCATTTATAAATGGAAGCAAAGCAATAAACTTCATGTTATTCTATATACAACTTTAATTACTGTTTCTTTCATTTTTTAAAAGATATTTTGTTAAGATGGTATTTTGAATTGGTAACATATGTATATAATTCAGAGATCAAAACTGTATAGAAAGATATACATATACATGGTAATATCTTGTTCCTTCTACCTCTGCACCCCAACCTTGTCGTTTCCACCTTACTTTTATTAGTCTCTTGTTTCTTCTTCCAATTTTTTTAACACAAACAAAATATATATATATATGCTTTCAATGCCCATTGGTGTTTTCAATACCCAATACCTATATATATATATATATTTTTTTTTTCAATACCCATTTCTCCCAGATATATACAATGCAGGAAACTATGTATACCCTTCACTACTTTGCTTTTTTGATTTAACTGTTTCTTCAGGATCTTTTTCTCTCCGTAAATGGACATTTTCCTCATCCTTTTGAAGGATGCATGGATGAAGAACTACCATAGTTATTCAACCAGTCCCTTATTTTATGGACTCTTAGGCTATTGTCAGTCTTTTGCCACTACTAACAGTACTACAAAGAGTAATCTTGTCCAGGTGTCATTTTGTACTTGTGCAGGTTTGTTGTAAAAGTGGGATTGTTGTGTTATGGGTAAATACATTTGTAATTATGTTAGATGTTATCATATTTCCTTTTATGGTGATTCTACCATTTTTTACTTCCACCAGTAATTTTGAATGTGTTGGGGTTTCCAGGTTGGTATCAGTAGTTAGTAGTTAATTTAAAAGGATAAGTAAACTCCAAACCACTGCTCAGTGAAATAAAAGAGGACACAAACAAATGGAGGAACATACCATGCTCATGGATAGGAAGAATCAATATTGTGAAAATGGCCATACTGCCCAGGATAATTTATAGATTCAATACCATCCCTATTAAGCTACCAATGACCTTCTTCACAGAATTGGAAAAAAACTGCTTTAAAGTTCATATGGAACCAAAAAAGACCCCACATTGCCAAGACAATCCTAAGTCAAAAGAACAAAGCTGGAGGCATCACGCTACCTGACTTCAAACTATACTACAAGGCTACAGTAACCAAAACAGCATGGTACTGGTACCAAAATAGAGATATAGACCAATGGAACAGAACAGAGCCATCAGAAATACTACCACACATCTACGACCGTCTGATCTTTGACAAACCTGATAAAAACAAGAAATGGGGAAATGATTCCCTATTTAATAAATGGTGCTGGGAAAATTGGCTAGCCATAAGTAGAAAGCTGAAACTGGATCCTTTCCTTACACCTTATACGGAAATTAATTCAAGACGGATTAGAGACTTAAATGTTAGACCTAAAACCATAAAAACCCTAGAAGAAAACCTAGGTAATACCATTCAGGACATAGGCATGGACAAGGACTTCATGTCTAAAACACCAAAAGCAACGGCAACAAAAGCCAAAATTGACAAATGGGATCTAATTAAACTAAAGAGCTTCTGCACAGCAAAAGAAACTACCATCAGAGTGAACAGGCAACCTACAGAATGGGAGAAAATGTTTGCAATCTACTCATCTGACAAAGGGCTAATATCCAGAACCTATAATGAACTCTAACAAATTTACAAGAAAAAAACAAACAACCCCATCAAAAAGTGGGCAAAGGATATGAATAGACACTTCTCAAAAGAAGACATTCATACAGCCAACAGACACATGAAAAAATGCTTATCATCACTGGCCATCAGAGGAGTGCAAATCAAAACCACAATGAGATACCATCTCACACCACTTAGAATGGCAATCATTAAAAAAATCGGGAAACAACAGGTGCTGGAAAGGATGTGGAGAAATAGGAACACTTTTACACTGTTGGTGGGACTGTAAACTAGTTCAACCATTGTGGAAAACAGTGTGGCGATTCCTCAAGGATCTAGAACTAGAAATACCATATGACCCAGCCATCCCATTACTGGGGATATACCCAAAGGATTATAAATCATGCTGCTATAAAGACACATGCACACGTATGTTTATTGTGGCACTATTCACAATAGCAAAGACTTGGAATCAACCCAAATGTCCATCAGTGACAGACTGGATTAAGAAAATGTGGCACATATACACCATGAAATACTATGCAGCCATAAAAAAGGATGAGTTTGTGTCCTTTGTAGGGACATGGATGCAGCTGGAAACCATCATTCTTAGCAAACTATCGCAAGAACAGAAAGCCAAATACCGCATGTTCTCACTCATAGGTAGGAAATGAACAATGAGATCACTTGGACACAGGAAGGGGAGCATCACACACTGGGTCCTATTGTGGGGAGGGGGTAGGAGGGAGGGATAGTATTAGGAGATATACCTAATGTAAATGACGAGTTAATGGGTGCAGCACACCTACATGGCACATGTATATATATGTAACAAACCTGCACGTTGTGCACATGTACCCTAGAACTTAAAGTATAATTTAAAAAGAAGGGTAAGTAAATAATCATGAAATGTTTTATATCAATTATGTTTAATGATTTTATTTTAACATAAAACGTAAATATACATTGATTTCATTTGTCTCAGGGCAAATAATTTTCTTTAAGAATAGTCTGCTCATTGGAGCTCTAATATCTCTTTTCTAAACCACATTGTATTAATTTCGGTGTTTGGCATCTATGAAGTAAAGTGATAAGATGATGTGAGGCACTTTGAATATCCCCATTCATTTACAGCTGTTCTGCCAAACCAAATTAACAGTTGAGAGTTACTCATCTTTATTGAATCTTTCCTATTTAGGTTTGTTTTCTCAATAATATATTTATTTGAATCACATAATCTCAATGTCGAGTAATTGTTAAACTAGAATTTTGGAATCAGTATTTTTTACTCATGTTTTGTTCACTGGTGAGTCACCTTGCTTATTACAGTGTCTCAACATATTAAGTGTTTAGTAAATTTTCATTGAATGGAATAGAAGGAAAAAAGGTAGTATGGAAATAGACTCAGTTGATTCTTGTTATGCACCCAAAACAAGAAAGCAAAGGTTATGAGAGCAGGAGGAGGGGGAGCATAGCAGAGGGCCAGAATATTTAACCTCCCATGGCTGAAGAGTCTAGGAAGTGACATATTTTGCTTTCCAGTCTCCTAACTTTCTCTTAGACATAAAAAATTTATATCAAATAGAGACAAGGTGGGTCCATCTTTTCCCTTCATTTTGCTGTCATTTTCAAACTTGTTTATTCTTGAAAATTATAACATGTCTTGCCAAAATTGATTGGCTAGATGTGCTGCATCTTACAGAGCTCTAGACCAGTTATAATGATAAAGGTTCAGTTTAGATAGTAATGTGCTGAGACCATAATTATGGGATATTTCCTTGTAGTAACCAGTAATTTTTATGTCTTCTGTATTAGTCCATTCTCACACTTGCTAATAAAGACATACCTGAGGCTGGGTAATTTATAAAGGAAAGAGGTTTAATTGACTTACAGTTCAGCGTGGCTGAGCAGGCCTCAGGAAACTTACAATCATGGTGAAAGGCACCTCTTCACAGGGCCGAAGAGAGAGAATGAGTGCAAGCAGGGGTAATGCCATAAACTTATAAATCCATCAGATCTCATGAGAACTCACTGACTATCATGAGAACAGCATGGGGGAAGCTGCCCCTATGAAGAAGTTACTTCCCATGACTTGGGAATTATGGAGATTACAATTCAAGATGAGATTTGGGTGTGGACACAGCCAAACCATATCATCTTCCAAACAGGATTTATCATCAACACTGACCAGCCATTTCAGTTTTATCTTAATTATTGCAAGGACTGGTCAAGAGAACATGTTTGGAAATTAATCATCTGTGTTCAGGAAATAATTTATAATATTTAAGTTTCTCTGGTGAATCATTAACATAGTTTCCATATTTAAATTTCTGCCATTGTATTTTTTGACATTGTCTATCTTCTTTCCAAATAACTTCTCAGAGAAACTCTTAGAAAAAGCAGTAATAATTAAGGGCTAAAGAAAGCTTCAGTGCACTTGTGACATCATTTTATCCATTACAATTAACCATGAAAGATTAGTTAATATTAGTTACCTAATTAAAATTAGTTAATATTAATATAACATCATTATGTGTGCTGTATCATCTATGTGGCCTTCTGGGAAGACTGAGTTTTGGTGAGTGAGGGTTGTTACTGCAGTCACATTCTAGACACAGTCACGTGCTTCATAACCATGTTTTGGTCAACATCAGACTGCATGTACAAATGTGTCCCATAAGATTATAATGGAGCTGAAAAATTCCTATGGCTTAGTGACATTGTAACCATCATAATGTCATAACCATTATGATGTGGTAGCATAGTGCGTTACTCTTGTGGCGATGCTGGTGTAAACAAACCCACTGTGCTATTAGTTATATAAAAGTATAGCACATTCCATTTGTGTAGTACATCATACTTGATAATGATAATAAACAACTGTGTTACAGGCTTACGTATTACCTATACTATACTTTTGATCATTGTAGCGTGTACTCTGCTTATAAAAAAAAATTAACTGTAAAACAGCCTCAGGCAGGTCCTCCAGGGAATATTCCAGAAAGAAGGCATTGTAAACATAGGAGATGACAGCTTCACGCATATTATTTCCCTTGAATACCTTTCAGGGAAACAAGATGTAGAGGTGGAAGACAGTGATATTGATGATCCTAATCTATGGGCCTAGGCTAATAGATGTGTTTGTGTCTTAGTTTTTAGAAAAAACTTTAAAAAGTAAAATAATAAAATTTAAAAATAGGAAAAAGCCTATAGGATAAGGATATAAAGAAGAAAATATTTTTGTGCAGCTGTATAGCATGTTGTTTTAACCTAAGCGTTACTATAAGAGTAAAAAAGTAAAAAATAAATAAATAAATAAATAAATAAATAAATAAATAAATAAATAAAAAATTTATAAAGTAAGTTACGGATTAATTCTTGAAGAAAGAAAAGTTTTGAAATAAATTTAGTATAGTCCTATTGTACCGTGTTTATTATAAAATCTATAGTAGTGTACAGTAATGTCCTGGGCCTTCACATTCACTCTTTGCTCACCCAGAGCAAAGAGTTCACTCCCTGACTCACCCAGAGCAGCTTCCAGTCCTGCAAGTACCCTTCTTGGTAAGTGCCCTGTACAGGTATACCATTTCTTAATCTCTTATACATTATTTTTACTGTACCTGCTCTTTGTTTAGATATGTTTAGACACACAAATACCATTGTGTTACAGTTGCCTACAGCATTGAACACAGTAACATGCTGTACAGGTTTGTAGCCTAAAAGCAACAGGCTATACCATCTAGGTTTGTGCAAGTACACTTTGTGATGTTTGCACAATGACAGAATCACTTAAGGATGCATTTCTTAGAACATATCCCCATTGTTGAGTGACACATGACTGTATTTTGTTCTGTAACCTCCTTGGCCAAAGGTATTACTTTGAGTCAAATTCCATAGACCTTTTTGTTTCCTCTTGGAAATATAATGAATCTTTTCCTTTTAACTTATAAAAAGATGAGTGTATTCAAGACTGATTGTTTGGAAACTTTGGGCAGATTTGACTTTGTATTTTAAATTAGCTTTGTCATAAGGATATTATCACCTTATGTCTTGAAACCTTGACCCGGCACTCATTCCACTCTCCAAATTTCCCTGCTGGATTTTGTCTGATTATTTGTTGTTTTGCTGCCTCGCTTATTTCCACGTATCACCCTGTAGTTTCAATATGTAAATTCAAAACTTACCCATTTTGCTATCTAGGATAATATTTAGATAATCACATCAGTGTTTGCTCAGGTTATGTTGATGAGAAAGAGATAGATTTGTTCTGAGATACATATATTTATTTTAACTGTTCTCCACCCGAATATACAGATACTCCTGAACTTACAATGGAGTTCCTTCCTGTAAAAGGTATCTTAAGTTGAAAATATCGTAAGTCAAAAATGGATTTAAAATACATAACCTACTGAACATCATAGTTTAGCGTAGCTTACCTTGTATGTGCTCAACACTTACATTAGCCTACAGTTGGGCAAAATCGCCTAACATAAAACCTGTTTTATAATAAAGTATTGAATATATTATGTAATTAATTGAACACTGTACTGAAAGTGAAAAACAGAATGGTTGTATAGGTACTCAAAGTAAGGTTTTTTCTCAATGTGTTTCACTTTCACACCATCATAAAGCTGAAAACTCCAAAGTCAAATCACTGTAAGTCAGGTACTGTTCATTACTTTTGATGTCTAATGCAGTAGTAACTAATGAAGGAAAATACCAGAAATTAACAGTGTGTTGATAAACTATTCTTTCTATTCATATGGCTACCTTTTTGCCTTTATACTAATCTCCTTTAATAAATGGAATAGAAAACTACTTTTTTTTTGGCCATGTCATCTTTTTTTTTTGACAGCGTATTAGGTTGTGTATAGTATTTGGAAATCCACATCTGCTCTTTATCCACATGTGTTTGTCCTACTTACAGTGTAGATAAAAATGTGCTTTGTATTTTAGATTAAAATTGTGTATTCTATTTATCAATTTTCCTTTCTGAAAATTGACCTTTTAACTTTTTATTTTTGCAGGGAAAGCTTTTGTCAGAGGAACTTTTATTATTGTTTTTCAAAAGGCAGTTGCCTCAGGAAAATCTATTTTACTTTAATATGAAAGTGGAAAACTGACATTTAATTGCACAAGCTGTTTAAAAATCATAAAATATAACCACTGCTATAAAAATGTGTTCATATAAGAGACTAGAGGATAATATTCAGAGCATAAAACAATGGTTGGATGTCCACAGGCAAACAACAGGGGTAGTCAAATAGTGATTAAATTCTTAATAAGTCTTGCTGCTTTTTTTCTGAAATTTTATTTAATAATATCATATAATGTTTTCCATTTGAAAAGGAAAAAGATGTTATCAAGTTCCTGCCTATTTAACTTTAGAGAGAACTTAGTTTGGTTTATTAAGTTAGACATGTAGTCAGTGTAGCACTGTAATCTTTAAACTTTACCACTTTAATTATTTTACAAATATAAGTTCTTGATTATCTTTTGTGTTTTTCTAGGAAATATTAGTGTTAACATCTCATACCAATTTTTTATAGCATTCAGAATATGTAGTCATGAAGAAGAATAGGCCTTACCCCAAAATATCTGGTATACTCTGCAATAAAAATAACGACTTCTTATTGGACTCGTTTCTCTGCCTTCAGTCTCTTCCTCCACCATTTCATCTTCATTCTGTTTTAAAGTATTCTTCCTAAAGGAATGATATACTGCTAAGGAACTCCTATACAGGGACTCCTTGTTTGCCTCATCAAGTACAGCTCTTCATTCTGGCTTTTTCAGTTTGCAAAAGTTGCCCCTACCCCATACCTGACATTTATTTCATTATTTTGTGAATATGAGTTTTAAGAGGAAATTTCTTTATTATGATGTTTTTTAAAACTGAAATTACAGTGTCATGGAATAGTTAACTTGTGTCAGAGGCATTCCAAATGATTTGCTCTATAAGTGAATGAATTAACTGAAATCTAACTTCAAGTATTATACTTCTTTTAACAGAAGTTCTTTTGCAAAGAAAATGTAACATAAAATTAAGAAATTATTATTTCTCTGGTTTTGTTTGGTGATTCTAAAACAACCACCAGGAAACATATTACTTCTCCATGAGTTCTTACCAACAGTTTTACTTTGGGTATATGAAAATGGCCTACTCTTAAGCTGAATGCTTTATTCCAGATGTCTTCACATAAACAAAGTATGGAAAGTCTATACTTGTATGTATAGGAAGCAATGGGTCAGCTTTGAAATTTTTAATGAAAATGTACATAGATTTTTCTAGACACGTATAGAAAAATGAGAAGTCGTGGCTAGGTGGAGCCATCTCTTGGGACTGGACGTCTCCAGTAGAAATTTGACTTCTAGATAGAAAGACAGTATCAAATTTTTTTCAAATATTAATTTATCATTCTTCTTTCAGGGCTTCCAGATGAGCTTGGAAACTGATTTACAGAGATAATTAAGACCATTTGCCATAAACTTCCTTATGTATCCCCATCATTAACAAAACATAGCTTGGCTCTATTATTCTCTGCTGCTCCTTTCCTACACTGTCAGAGAAGGACGTTTTTTGCCTAAAGTTAATTGTTCCATCTAGTTTCTGTAGCTCATCTCAATTTTAAAAATTTTAGCTCCTTAGTTTCTCCTAACTGACCAAATACATTAAAAGTGAACATGTGAAGGTCACCAGTGACTACTGAACAAAATTTAATAGTTTCCTTTCTTACTGTCTTCAATTTCATAAATTTTATCCTGCTGAGTACCTGTATCTTGAAACCCTGTACCCTATTAGCTATGATGACATGACAGTTTTCCCTTCTGCTGACTTTGAGTCCAGTACTCATTTATTTCAGTGGAATTTAATAATCACCTTAATATGACAAATATTTAAACAAACATCTGAATCCAGTCCAGCCTCTGGTTTTGTTTTTTAATTCAAAATTTGAAATCTCAATTATTTTCTCTCAATTTCTTTTTTTCTGCTCTATTACTGTTACACTTCTGGTTATTCCTTTGTTACTATCATTGCATCTTGACTCATTTCTCTGCCTTCAGTCTCCTCCTCCACCATTTCATCTTCATTCTGTTTTATAGTATTCTTCCTAAAGGAATGATATACTGCTAAGGAACATACAGGGACTCCTTATTTGCCTCATCAAGTCCAGCTCTTCATTCTGGCTTTTTCAGTTTGCAAAAGTTGCCCCTACCCCATGCAGCATCTTACCATTATAGTATTTTCTGTTTTCACTGAACATTTACCTTTTATCCTGGCAATTATGTCTTCTGGTAGTCATGTGATATGCACGTACTATTATATATTCATTATTTTCTCCAGGCTTTTGCTTATTTTGTCTCCTCCTCTTTCATCTAAAACCATGTTCATTACTTTTCCTTGACTGCCTGTCTTAACAGCCTTTTCCGTGAAGTTTTTATTTTTGAGGTTTTGCTTAGTTTTTACTAAATTGGCTCTACAAATCTTTTTTCTCTAGCTTACTTGTATTCTGTACCACCTAGCTTAGTTCTTGATGTTCTCTAATAGTTCACCTGTTCCAGGTTTTTCCTGTCTTTCTAATTGCATGTAAATATCTTGAGGTCAGAGAGATTGATACAGTTTGGCTGTGTCCCCACCCATATCTCATCTCAAATTGTAGTTCCCATAATCCCCACGTGTCATGGGAGGAACCCAGTGGGAGATAATTGAATCATGGGGGTGGTTACTTCCATGCTGTTCTCATGATAGTCAGTGAGTTCTCCTGAGATATGAAGGTTTTATAAGGGGCTTTCCCCCTTTTGCTCTCATTCTTCTCCTTCCTGCCACCATGTGAAGAAGGACGTGTTTGCTTACTTTTCTGCAATGATTGTAAGTTTTCCTCCCCAACCATGCCAAACTGTGAGTCAATTAAACCTTTTTCCTTTATAAATTACCAGTAGCCTTGTGTGTGTCTTTATTAGCAGCATAAGAAGGAACTAATACAGAGATCAAATCATATGTTTGATAGCCCTCAGATAATAGTTATTTCATGAATTTTGCCCATTAATTAAAAATAAGACTACATGGCCAAGTGCAGTGGCCCACACCTATAATCCCAACACGTTGGGAGCCTGGGGCAGGAGGATCACTTAAGGCTAGGAGTTTGAAACCAGACTAGAAAACTTTGGGAGACCTTGTCTCTACAAAAATTTAAAAATCAGCTGTAGCCCTAGCTACTTAGGAGGTTGAGGCAGGAGGATTGCTAGCTAGATCCCAGAGGTTGAGGCCTGTGGTGATCCATGATCTTGCCACTGCTCTGTAGCCTGGGTGACAGGGTGACATTCTGTCTCTAAAAATAAATAAACATAAGAGACAGAAGCTAAATATTTAAATCTCTTTAGTTTTCACAGGGAGTCAATAATGAAACCAGGATCTGAGCAGAAACAGTTATTTTAAAATGATAATATCACAGTTTTATCATATCAGTTTTTATAGTTGTAAAAATTTCACATCAGCAGAGGGCAGTCAAACCATAGTTCATTCAACTATCTTATGGGAAATTAAAATTTTCTCTGTGTTTTTCTACTTAGGACACTAGCTATACTTTATATAATCAGTTTGTGAATACATTTCAAAGCTCTTCAGTTGGTAGGCTTATAGAATTGTATTACTCTTTAGCCAGGGAAGGTAAATAGGGTTTTTAAAAATAAATGTAAAAAAAAGGAATTAGTTTTTTTAGAACATGAAATGCTTTATTATTTGGTGTTTTTGATGGATGGCCACTTTACATAGAAATGTATTTTTTCTGCCTCAGAAGCAGTATTTCTATTAAATTGCCAGTTATTAATTAGGCTATTTTTTATTCAAAAATACTAACTTTTATGGAGTACCTTTATTTTCCCCTATGAACTTGAGAAAAATGAGTTTTCATTAGAGGCTATAGTATAACACTGAAATGTAGTTTGGCAAGTTTTATTGAGTTTTTCTTCCTGAACGTTTTCTTTGACTGGCTGCAAACAACTGGTGGTATGTGTTTTTAGATGTGCTCATTTTCACCTCCTCCTCCTGGAGGTTAAGCTAGTACTCATTAAGGAAGAAATACAGTTTATACTAAACAGTGTTTAACATATACTGATGGTATTACTGTATTTCCTGTTTTGTGTTCACAATGAGAAGATTCTGAAAAACTGCCTTTGTGTAAATACTTTACTGACATACCAGACAAGTATAATCTTGTCTGCTGGTAGGCAGGAAAGAGTGATGTCCTGGAATGTTGTTGAGAAGGAAATCTCTTTGTGTTCCACAGATGATACCCCTAAACCCTTTAAGAATATAATTTTAAAATGACAGCTCTGAATTTGCTTTTCCTTCCGTTTATTAACTTTTCATGCATTTAAGTTCAGAAATGCATTTAGTTGGGGGAAAAAACCATTGTGTCTGAGAAAGAAGTATCTCCCTGGTAGTTTGTGGGAAATTATTGGTAGAAGTATCTCAGGTAAACATAAAAACAGATTTAATAATTATTGCTCTTTGTTTTCCTAGTTTAAACTTTTTTTGATACTTGAGTCAGGCTTTTGATAATTCTCTACAGGCTTAAAAAAATGCAGCGTCTCCAGCAACCATCCAAAACATCTACCTAAGAAGTAATTTGGGGAGATTGTTGTTAGAACACAAATATTTTTTTAAAGTTAGAGTTGAAGTTTTTAAATTTTATTATTTAATATGAGTCATTAAGACATACGAAAAACTGTTGTGTAGTGTTAATGTTGAATATTCTAGTGAATGGATTTTTATATACTTAATTGTGATAGCTAAGAGTTCACTTAAAATTATACTGATGTTTCTGTTCAGTGACTGAAAAAAAAAATGGTTATGGTTAAACCCTTAAATAATTGACAAAACAGACATCACAGACTAGACCTGTGTGTGATTTCTGGGTCAGTGGTTCTTTTTCTTCTTCTTCTTTAGTACTCCCATCATTATTACTTACAGTGATTTTCTACTTCAGCTCTCACTCTAAAACCCAGCAAAATGGAGAATTATCTGTAAGAATCTCCAAATACAAGGTTTAAAATGCTTGTTGATAATTTTCAAACTTTAGAAAAGTATTATATGCTTTTTTTGATCTTGCAGTTCTTATATTGTTAATGTATGTCATATGTTGTATCCTTTGTTAAAGTATTTGCTTAAAAATATGTGGGACATTGTCCTTCATATAGACCTGTTTTCATAAATTTGCTGTGATGAATTCTGAAATATGGAGGCTACTGCATTTTCAGTTAAAAATCTTAAAGGGAATACTTTAAGACAAAAGAGCTAAGTAATTCAAACAAGTATTAACTAATATGGTGGTTTCATGGTATCAGAAACTCAGATTACTTCTGTGCTATCCCTTAGGCCACATGGTAAAAAGTATCTCACTGTCACAATTGTTGGGTTCTCATTCAGGTCAACAAGAATTAGGAGATGAGGTAATAGCTCATTCCTGCCGTTTAAGAGCATAACCTATAAATTGCAGCTATCATTTACATCCCATTGGCTAATCTTAGCTACAAGGTAATATTCAGCTGCAAGAGAGGCTGTAAAATAAATATATTCTCTATTTTGAGGGGCTGGGATTTAAATTTGGCTTTAATTCAGGCATTTCATTACTAAAGAGAAAATCTAACAGTCTCCGCGATTATCTGTTGGCACCATCAGCTGTCATTGTCCACTCCTTCCTCTTTGAAACACTCTTCTTTGTTTTAATGACACAGTAATACCTAATTTTTCATCTATTTCTTTGTCCTCCTTGACTCCTTTACATATTTATTCTGGTCTGCCTAGCCACAACATGTTGCAGTTTGTCAAGGCTGGGCACAGGACCCCTCTTCTTTCATCCACATCTATGACTTCAGTTGTCAGCTGTGATTCAGCGCCTAATTCAGCTCAGATCTTTGCTCTGACCAATTCAGCTGTCTACTTAACATGTCTCAAAGGCACTTGCAGTTCAACATGGTTTTAAATTTTGTTCTAAATTATATATATAATTATATAATCTTAATTTTATGAAGTAAATTATATTACCATCCTTGATTGTACACATGAGAAACTGAAACACAGATGGTTAAGAAACTTGACCAGCATAGCTGGTAACTGGTGTACAGTTATGTGAGGTTTTTTTGTTGTTGTTTTGTTTTTGAGATAGGGTCTTACTCTGTTGCCCAGACTGAAGAGCAGTGGTGCGATCATAGCTTACTGAAACCTCAAACTCCTGGGCTCAAACCATCCTCCCACCTCAGTCTCCCAAGTAGCAGAGACTATAGGTGCAGGCCACAATGCCCAGCTAATACTTTTTTTAAATTTATGTAGCTATGGGGTGTTGCTGTATTGCTGAGGCTGGTCCCAAACTCCTGGCCTCAAGCAGTCCTTTCACCTCAGCCTCCCAAAGTACTGAGATGACAGGCGTGAGGCACGGTGCCACGTTCAGTTCTGTTAGTTTTGATAAATGCATAGAATTGGGTAACCACCAACACAGTCACATTGTAAAATAATGTGTTTGCTCCAAAAATTTCTTCTTGCAGACACCACTGCTGGGATGTCTTCTTTCCACCACTGACCCCTGGCAACTACTGATCTGTCCTATAGTTTTGCCATTTCCCAAACGTCATGTAAATGTAATTGTGCACATGTCATCTTTGAGTATAACCTCTTTTATTTCACATGTTTTCGAGATTCATCTGTGTTACTGTATCATTAGTTTGTTCCTTTATTTATTATTGGGTATTATTCCACTATATAGATGCACTACAGTTTGTTTATACATAATAAACAATAAAGGACATTTTAGATTGTTTCCAGTTTTTGCTATGAAGAATGCTGCAGTACACATTCACAGACTGGTTTTTGTGTGAACAAAAATTCTCATATCTAATATGATTCTAGGAGTGGGTTTACTGAATCATAGGGTAATTAACTGTATGTTCAATTTTATATAAACTGCCCTATTACTTTCCAGATTGCCTGAACTATATTCCCACCAGCAATATATGAGCATTCCAGGTGCCCTGCATACTTGCTAGTGCTTGTTATTGTCAGTTTTTTTTTTTCTTTAGTTTTAATCATTCTGTTAGTTATATGGTATTATCTTATTGTGGTTTTAATCTGCATTTCTCTTATTACTAGCAATATCAGGCATCTCTTCATGTGCTTATTTGTAATTTGAACATTTTGTTTGGTGAAATGTTTTCTTTTGATCAGTTTTTACCCTTTCAATGGGTTGTTTTCTTCTTTACATATTCTGGATCAAAATCCTTTATCAAACATATTACAAACATTATTCTCTTAATCTGTAGTTTGTCTTTTCTTTTTCATAACAGTGTAGTTCACAGAGCAAAAATTTTTAATTTTGAAGAAGTACAATTTCCTTTTTTAAAATCAACTCTTTGCTTATATATAATGTATCCTATGGGGTTTTTTAAAATTATTTTTTTATTGTGGTAAAAAAGCACATAACATAAAAGATACCATCTTAACTGTTTCTTTTTCTTTTCTAAGCAGTTTCTAAGTGTACAGTTTAGTAGTACTAAGTATATTCACATTGTTGCATAGCCTCCAAAACTTTTTCATCATGGAAAACAGAAAATCTATACCCATTAAACAACTCTGCATTACCTCTTCCGCCCAATCCCTGGCAAGCAGCATTCTACTTTATTTCTATGAATTTGACTGCTCTGGATACCTCATATAAGTGGAATTATGCAGTATGTGTCTTCTGTAACTGGCTTATTTTAATTTAGCATAATGTCCTCAAGATTATTTCATGTTATATAATGTATCAGAATTTCTTTTTTAAGGCTGAATATTTTATTGTATGTATATACTGCATCTTGTTATCCATTCATCTGTAGATGGACAGTTAGGTTGCATCCACCTCTTGGCTATTATGAATAGTGCTATTACAAACATGGTGTGTGAATATCTATTTGAGATCCTGCTTTCAGTTTTTTGGATATATACTCAGAAGTGAAGTTGCTAGATCATATAGTATTTCTATTTTTAATGTTTTGAGGAACTGCCATACTATTTTCCACAGCAGCTGCACCATTTTATATTCATATCAATAGTGGGAACAAGATTTTAAATATCTTATTCTTTTGTCTTTTTTGATAGTATGTATCCTAATGGGTATGAAGTGACACGCATTGTGATTATGATCTGTACTTCCCTAATGATTAGTGATTTTCACCATATTTTCATGTGCTTCTTGGCCTTTTCCCTCCAGCTTTATTGAAGTATGATTGACAAATAAAAATTGCATATATTTAGAGTGTACAACATGATGTTTATATACATAGACACATATACATTGTTATTAACCATAGTCACCACCATGCTCTACATTAGGTCTCTAATACTTACTCATCTTGTGGCTGAGGGTTTGTACCCTTTGACTAATATCCCACTTTTCCCAACCCTTAGGTCTCAACCATTCTATTTTCTGTTAATAGGAGTTCAACTGTTTTTTAGATTCCACATATAAGTGAGATCATGTAGTATTTGTCTTTCTGTGTTTGGCTTATTTCACTTAGCATGATGTTTTCAGGGTTCATCCATGTTGTTGCAAATGGCAAGATTTCCTTCTTTTTTATGGCAGAATTATATTGGGGTGTGTGTGTGTGTGTACACATATATGTACATTCACAATAGCCAAGATATGGAAACAATCTGTGTTCATTGATAATGGATAAAGAAAACATTATGTATGTACATATAAATATATGTGCATATATATTTGCGTGTGTACACACACATCACATTTTCTTTATTCATTCTCTGTCAGTGGACACATATTGTTTCCATAACTTGGCCATTGTGAATAATGCTGCAATGAACGTGGAAGTGAAGGCATCTCTTCCGCATAATGATTTCAATCCTTTGTGTATACATTGCCAACCTAAATAGCAGGCAGAGAGAGGTTCTCCAAAGATAATGGGTTTGTTCAAGACTGCGGAGAGAATTTGCAGATCTGGGATACGCAGCCTATGGGGACCACAGGCATATCCAAAGAGGTTCAGGCAAGGGGATGCTTTTAAAGGTAAAGGAGAAAAGTAGTAGTTTATTTTGAAACAACTACAACATTGGTTACAGGGACTTATCACTGGAGCTGACACCAGTTTTTCTAGTGGAAAGTGTGTCAGGCAAGTGTTCTTGTACATCTGGCTAGCTGTCCTTGTGACTCCTGTAACAATCTGCAGTTTAGAAAGTTGTGGTTACAGGCATATGCGCCTAAGAGTCCTTCATACAGTCTCTGTTATAGTTCCTATCATAGTCGTGTGTGTGTGTGTGTCCTCCCTTCTTAAACTCCTAGCTTTATTTATATATATTTTTATTCGAGTTTGACACAGGTGACTTCATTTTGATTCTGATACTTTTTACAATACCCAGTAGTGGGATTGCTGAATCATACGGTGATTCTATTTTTAGTTTTTTGAGTAACCTAGATACTGTTTTCTTAAATGGCTATACCAATTTACAATATCACTTCATATTGTTTTCTTAAATGGCTATACTAATTTACAATATCACTAACAGTAGATAAAGATTCCCTAGTTTTCACATCCTTGCCAACACTTACTGTCTTTCATCTTTCTGATGGCCAGTCTGACAGTTGTGAGGTGACATCTCATTGTGGTTTTCATTTGCATTTCTCTCATTATTAAATATATTGAGCACTTCTTCATGTATTTGTTGGACTTTTGTGTATCTTTTGAGAAATGTGTATTCAAGTTCTTTCCAGGTTTTAATAGGGTTATTTGTTTTCTTGATTGAGTAGTTTGAGTTCCTTGTATATTTTAGATATTAGCTCTTTATTAGATGTATGATTTGCATATGTTTCTCCCAGTCTATGGTTTTCCTCTTCACTCTATTGTTTTTTTGCTGTACAGAAGCTTTTTAGTTTAATGCGGTTCCATTTGTTTATTTTTGCTTTCATTGCCTGTGCCTTTGAGGTTATATCCAAGAAATCTCTGTGGAGCTTTTTCTCTTAGGTTTTCTTCTAGTAGTTTTATTTTCAGGTCTTATGCTTAAGTCTTCAATTCATTTTGACTTGATTCATGTGTAAGGGGCAAGAAAAAGGTCCATTTTTATTCTATATGTGGATATTCATTTTGCTTAACATCATTTTTTGTAGAGACTGTCCTTTCCCCATTGTATATTCTTGGCACCTTCGTCAAAAATCAATTGACTGTAGACATGTGGATTTATTTCTGGTCTCTCTGTCCTATTCCAGCTTTGTACTTTTTGGTCAAGATTGTTTTGACTATTCTGGGCCTTGGTGATTCCGTATGAATTTTGGGATTCTTTTTTTTTTTTTTTTTGCAAAGGATCATAAGAAACTACTATGGACAATTATATATCAACAAATCATATAACCTAGAAAAATGGATAGAAACATTTAATATAACAAAACTGAATCAAGAGATTGGAAATCTGAACAGACCAATAATAAGTAAGGAGATTGATTCAGTAAGTAGAAGTCTGTCATCAATGGAAAGCCCAGAACCACATGACTTTATGACTGAATTCTACCACACATTTAAAGAAGGGTTAATACCAATCCTTCTCAAACTCTTCTGAAAAATTGAAGAGGAGGGAATACCTCCAGATTCATTTTATGAGGCCA
This sequence comes from Piliocolobus tephrosceles, assembly GCF_002776525.5. Classification (NCBI taxonomy): domain Eukaryota; kingdom Metazoa; phylum Chordata; class Mammalia; order Primates; family Cercopithecidae; genus Piliocolobus; species Piliocolobus tephrosceles. The sequence continues at coordinate 66,307,967 of NC_045436.1, read as the reverse complement.
GAATCATCCTGTTACCAAAGCCAGACAAAGACATTACAAAACAAAACTACAGGACTGTGTTCCTGATGATCATTGATGTAAAAATTCTCAACAAAATACTAACAAACCATAGTCAATAATACATTATAAGGATCATATACCAGTAGATCAAGTGGGATTTATTCCTGGAATGTAGATTGCTTCAACATATGCAAATCAATAAATCTGACTTACCATATTAACAGAATGAAGGACAAAAACTACATGATCATCTTAATAGATAAAGAAAAAGCCTTTAACAAAATTCAACATCCTGTCATGATTAAAAATCTCTTTAACAAATTAGGTACAGAAGGAATGTTCCTCCACACAGTAAAGGCCATATATGGCAAGTCTACAGCTAACAGCATACTCAATAATGAACAGTTAAAGGCTTTTTGTTCTAATATTATGAACAATACAAGGATGCTTACCTACCTCTCACCATTTCTTTTGAACATAGTTCTGGCCAGAAGTCCTAGCCAGAGCAATTAGACAAGAGAAGGAAATAAAAGGCATTCTAGTAGGAAAGAATGAAGGGAAATTATCTTTGTTTGCTGACTACATGATCTTATATAGTTACACCTCTGTATCTGTGGGTTCTGCATCTTTGGATTCAACCAACCATGGATTGAAAATACTCAGAAAAAAATTGATAGTTATGCCTGCTGAATATTTGCAGAGTGCTTGTCACTCTTCACCAAACAATATAGTATAACAGTGTTTACATAGCATTTACATGTATTAGGTATTTTAAGTAATCTAGTGATGATTTAAAGCATATGGGATAGGCATAGGTTATATGCAAATACTATGCCATTTTATATAAAGGATTTGAGCATCCATGGAGTTTGGTATCCTCAAGGTTGCTTGGAACCAATCCCTCATAGATACTGAGGGACAGCTATATATAGAAAATCCTAAAGACTCCACCCAAAACTACTAGAATTCATAAACTCAATAAAGTTGCAGGATACAAAATCAACCTACAGAAACCAGTAGCGTTTTTTTTACACTAACAATAAACTGTCTGAAAAAAATTAAGAAAACAATCTCATTTACAATAGTTTGAAAAAATAAGTAAAATAATTAGGACTAAACAATCAAGTAAGTAAAAGATTTGTAATTTCCCAATATTTGGAAATTTTTCAGTAACTCAGTGTCTTTAGTAATTTCATCATTCTAGTAAGAGAACATGCTTTGTATGATTTTAATCTTTACATTTATTAGGTTATGTTTTATGATCACCCACGATATGGTCCTAACTTGTTGACTATTCTGTGTGCTCTTTTAAAGAATGTAGTCTGTTGGCCTGGTGCGGTGGCTCATGCCTGTAATCCCAGCACTTTGGGAGTCTGAGTCAGGCAGATCACCTGAGGTCGGGAGTTCAAGACCAGCCTGACCAACATGGAGAAGCCCGGTCTCTAATAAAAATACAAAATTAGGCCAGGCGGGGTGGCTCACGCCTGTAATCCCAGCAGTTTGGGAGGCCGAGGCAGGCGGATCATGAGGTCAGGAGATCGAGACCATCCTGGCTAACACAGTGAAACCCCTTCTCTACTAAAAAAAAAAATATATATATATACAAAAATTAGCCGGGTGTGGTGGCATACGCCTGTAGTCCCAGCTACTCGGGAGGCCGAGGCAGGATAATGGAGTGAACCAGGGAGGCGGAGCTTGCAGTGAGCCGAGATTGCGCCACTGCACTTCAGCCTGGGCAACAAAAGCAAAACTCCCTCTCAAAAAAAAAATTAGCTGGGTGTGGTGGCACATGCCTATAATCCTAGCTACTTGGGAGACTGAGACAGAAGTATGGCTTGAATCCAGGAGGCAGAGGTTGCAGTGAGCCGAGATCATACCACTACACACCAGCCTGGGCAACAAAAGCGAAACTCCGTCTCAAATAATAATAATAATAATAATAATAATAATAATAATAATAATAATAA
>NC_045436.1:66089851-66305990 GCF_002776525.5 Piliocolobus tephrosceles | reverse complement strand
AATAATAATAATAATAATAATAATAATAATAATAATAATAATAATAATGTAGTCTGTTGTTGGGTGCAGTGTTTTATAGAGGTCATTTAGTCAGTGGTCCCCAGCCTTTTTGGCACCAGGGACTGGTTTTGTGGAAGGCAGTTTTTCCACAGACGTGGGGTGGGGGTTGTTTTGGGGATGAAACTATTTCACCTCAGATCAGGCATTAGATTCTCATAAGGAGCGCACAACCTAGATACCTTGCACGCATAGTTCACAGTAGGGTACGCGCTTCTGTGAGAATCTAAGGGTGCAGCTGATCAGGCAGTAATGCTTGCTTGCTTGTCTGCTGCTCACCTTCTGCTGTGCGGACCAGTTCTTAACAGGCTGCAGTCTGGTACTGATCCAGCCCGGGGATTGATGACCCCTGATTTAGGTCACTTTGGTTGATTATGCTATTCATGTCTTTGATATTCTTGAAGAATTTCCGTTTGGTCTATTCTTTTGATTCCTGAGAGAGAAATGATGAAGTCTCTAAGTGTAATTGTGGATTTCTCTATTTCTCCTTTCATTTTCTTCAGCTTTGCTTCATCTGTGTTGAAGCTCTGTTCTTAGATGCATACACATTTATCATGTGTTGCGCCCTCTACATTTCTTGGTAATTTTTGTATTCTGACGTCTGACTTCCTCAGATTTTAACACGGTCAATCCACTTTTCTTTAGCAGGTGATCACATGGTATCATTTTACATTCTTTTAACATGTATGTATTATTTTATTACAGTTGACTTTCATATAGATAGCCTTCAATTTGTATCTTTGCTGTACAATCTAACAATCAGATTTCTTAAAGTTGTGTTTATACCATTTAGTATAAATTTCCATATGTTTGGGCTTATGTCTGTGACTTTATTGTTTGCTGTTTGCTTCTGTTTTTCATTCTTCAGTTTTCCTTTTTCTGCCTTTTGAGTTATTGGAATATTTTTTATTACTTTAATTCATTTACTGGCATTTTAAAATTTCTTTATGTGTTGTTTTGTGTGTTGCTCTAGTAATTACAATATTCACATCTAAGTTTTCACAGTCTACTTAGAGTTAATATTTTATCACTTGAAGTTTCTATACATTAGTATAGAACCCTTACAATGATCTAGGTCAAGAAGATAGGGAAAATGGATATTTGATGACAGCTAGGTGTCTGCCACAAAAGACAACCTTAAGTTGCCTTTTAGCCCACACTTCTCTTAATCTTTTCTGTACTCCTGGTTATGCATCCATTATTTGTTTTGTTCTATATTACTTTCAGCCTGTAGTGTGCAATTATGTGGAAAATAATGTTATGTCCATGCCTCCTTTCTTGGGATATTTCCTAAATTCAATATGAGATTGTTGATGTAGATAAGAAAACTGACTTGCAAAGAGGTTTCATTGCCCCAGGTAACACAGCTAAGTGGCAGAGCTGCAATTTGTACTCTGAGTCTGGTTTTGGGGTCTGCACATTTGACCACAGTGCTACTGCCTGTATTTTACTTAAGACAATGATTATGTTTATGACAAATTTCTTACTCTTACTCATACAAATATGTATGACTTCTAAATTTATACATTCTTTGAGTGTTCTAATTTCATTGTCATAAAAGCTTACTATTTTCTCATTTTTAAAACATCTTTGGTACTTCTTAAGACAGTTCTTAAATTTATTCCAGAAATTTTAAACATTTTTTATATTGTTGAAATAGTTTTGGCATCAAAACTATTTGTGATTCCCACATAATTGCAGTTAAATTTTTTTCAGTATAATTTAAAAAATATTTTATGGGAAAATACTACTGTGAACTGTGAATTGTGTAACACTTTAATTTCCTATTTTTTGTAATCATAACAGCATATACTTAACATTTTAAAAAAAATTTTCAAAACGTATTTATTCATTTTTTTAAGATAGTACTTGGTATTTATAGGTCTTCAAGCCCAGGAGCCTACAACCCACAGACTGGGAACCATATTTTATACTATTAGTGAATAATAACAAAAGTAAGATTTACATTTTTTCTTAGGCTACCAGAGTTGAATAAATTCAAATTTAGAAACACATATAAATGTATATGTATAAAATATATGTATATCAAAGAACTAGAATTTTTATCAGATTCAAACCTTACCAGTGAAATGGGAATACTCTTTACGTTATCCACCTAAAATGTTCCTATTAACCTTGTGGTTTTGAGAGGTATCTAAATTTTGGAATTTTTAATAGCTATCTGTTTCTTCTGTAACTTTGATTATATTATAGCTTTTATTGAATGAGGAGATAAAACAGATGTAAATATTAAGACAAAAGCTTGATGCCTATGAAACAAATTATTTACAAATACATAGAGTGAAAATACTTTAAAAGCCTTTGAATTTGGCAACTTTCTCTTTGCATTCCCTTTCCTGATTCTCTAGTAATCACTGTCTTGTTCCTAATGAACTAGTACTCAAAGGTTATTCAGAAAGATTCATTAAAACCAGTAGGGAAATAATTCTACAGACTTCCTTTAACCAACCTGTAGTTTTGTTTTCTTTCTTAATAGCCTTGGGCTTCAGACACAACCATCTTTTATTTATTATTTTCTTTCTTTATGGAATCAAATAACTTTTAAAGATTTGAGAAAATCAGCACCAATATTTGAAGATTAAAACTTGATCTATCTGGCAGTTAGAATTTTAATTGGAAAAGCTGCAGGTAACACTATAAATTCTAGTTTTACAAATGTAGTAATAAAGAATATACTTCAGTGGCAATTTAAACTTCATATTAGTGAATTAAGATACTCAGTAAGTTTCAGGGTATTAGACTGATAAAGCAATACCTGGATTAATGACTAGTCATTATGAGGTGAACTTTTATCTTTCATTTAAGTCAAAACTTACGTTGCATTACATGCTCTACAAAAATTGGCACATTATTACATTATGGTTTGGCCATAAATAGGAGCAATTTTGGGAATCATTTATTTTGTGAATGGTTACTGATTTTCTGAATCATTCAAGTTCTACATTCTATTAAATTTTATAAGCCTATTATTTAACATGAGCTTTTTGCTGTTCTCAAAATGATAACTGTTATTTTTCAGTTGCAGCAGAGAAATAGGTTTCCAGGATAAAACAAATTGTTCAGGTATTCAAGGAGCCCTCAGGAGTAGGCAAATATCAACAGATAGGTCACTGTGAGATCAAGGAATTTAATCTTTTCTTTGGCATACCATAGTGCTTGAAGGCTAAAATTTTGGTAACTGTTTCAGGAAAAGAAATATTGTACTACGTTTCCTTTCTTTTCTTCAATCCTGTTATGTAAAGTAAACCTGTTTTCAGAACATCTAGCCTTTAGTTGAGTAAATGACAGGTAGGAAATTAAGCTGTTGATACAGGAGAATGACTAAGTTAGAGAATCCATCCTTTGTCAACCACTCTTATTATTTTTTAAATTGAATCTGCTTTCAGTTTCAATAGTTGGGAGTGCTAGATATACATAGCTTAATGGATTTTGTGCTTAAAATTCTGGTTGTCTTCTTTTACTTACAATTCAACATCACAATAGAAAATAATGCAAATGGCCTTCTAAATGATTGCTATATGATGATGTGTTAGGCTTATTTATTGAGTCAGTGCTTCACACCTGTTCTGTGTCATAACACCGCCCTTAGAAGATAAGGGTTTTTTTTATTATTTTTTTAAGCGATTCTTTCATGTAATGCCACAGGCATTATAAATCTCTCAATTGAAAAATACTGAATTAAATTTGCTTCTTATTTAAATCTACTTAAGAGTAACCCTTTGTATACTTGTTTTTTAAAGTGGATTGCTGATTATCACATTGCTCTATGTGTATTTCCATTTTTTAAACTTAGACAAGAGGCCGGGCGCGGTGGCTCAAGCCTGTAATCCCAGCACTTTGGGAGGCCGAGACGGGCGGATCACGAGGTCAGGAGATCGAGACCATCCTGGCTAACACGGTGAAATCCCGTCTCTACTAAAAAATGCAAAAAAACTAGCCGGGCGAGGTGGCAGGCGCCTGTAGTCCCAGCTGGTCGGAAGGCTGAGGCAGGAGAATGGCGTAAACCTGGGAGGCGGAGCTCGCAGTGAGCTGAGATCCGGCCACTGCACTCCAGCCTGGGCGACAGAGCGAGACTCCGTCTCAAAAAAAAAAAAAAAAAAAAAAATGATGATGATAATAATAATAATAATAATAATAAACTTAGACAAGATACTAATTTTGATATTCATGGTAATAAGAATAATCAACATTATATAACATTATTTTCACAATATGAAGTTTACTGAAAACAAATCTAAAATTTTACATATAAGTTCACTAAAGTAACACGTATAAGATGAGAAAGATTTTGCTTGTTTGGTGGTATGTGGAAATTTGACCCCACCTTGAACATAAGTTAACATTGTCATGAAACTACTAAAAAAAAGTTCATGTCATTTTAGCCTACGTTAGTTATAGCCTCTAGATTGCATAACTAATAGCTTCATAGTATTCTCTCCTGGTGAGATCACATCTAGAATATAATACACAATTTTGAGATTTCATGATTTGCAAATAATTTTGGACATAACAGGCAAGGACCACAGCATATTTTTTACCATGGATAATAGAATGTAAAATAGTTAGTTTTTATGTGTTTTAAAGTCTCTCCTGTAGAAAAGACAGGATTTTAAAAGAAAGTTTCTGGCAAAACAAAAAGAATAGCTTTGTGGTGAATTGGAATTTTTCCACTAGGGGACTTGCTTGGTCTGATAGGCATTGATCTCCCAGTTATTCTGGGTGCTTTTAAAAATTATGTTACATTTCTGCTGCATTGACTAGGAAGTTAAAATTAGCCAGGCATGGTGGCATGCACCTGTAGTCCCAGCTTCTCAAGAGACCGAGGCAGAAGAATCGCTTGAACCCAGAGGCGGAGGTTGCAGTAAGCCAAAATTGCCCCACTGCACTCCAGCCTGGGCGACAGAGCGAGACTCTGTCTCAAAACAAAAACAAAAACAAAAAAAAAAACAGTGTTACTCTATAGTGTACTGTGTTATCAGATTTATTTTGCCCACCTGTAGGCTAATGTAAGTATTCTGAGCATGTTTAAGGTAGGCTGGGCTAAGCTATGATGTTCAGTAGGGTAGGTGTGTTAAATATTTTTTTGATTTCGTATTTTTAACTTGATGGGTTTATCAAAACAGAACTTCATTGTAAGTAAAGGGTCGATCTGCACCTTTGGAGAAACATCTATGCAAGTTTTTTGCCCACTTTTGAATTGGGTTGTTTGTTTTTTGTTTGTTGTTGTTGGGTTTTAGGTGTTCTTTATATATTCTGGATATTAATCACTTATCAGACACATAATTTGCAAACATTTTCTTTCATTCTGTGGGTTGCCTTTTTACTCACTTGCCATTTTTTTGTAGCAAATGTGACCCCTCCTAAACGGGGTGATATATGTATTTTAAGACCATTCCTTGGCAGTATTGTTCTTAGAGCTTTAGGTTGACTATTTGAATTCGTATGGTCTTTGACTCATCTCATCATCTCAAACTCCTTGACGTTTTCCTCCTTTGTTTAATGTTATATAGACAAAACTGGGACAGCTGACAGTGAATAAATATAAGGTTATATTTTTGCAAAGAATTTAGCAAGAGAGGTTGGCTGTTTGGCATTAAATATCTGTATCACTGTGAAGTTTTTAATTACTTTTAGATACTAATTATCACTGAACATGTCCTAGAACAATACTTTATTACATAGAGTTACTCATTTGTGGAATGTAGGAATGAATGTATGTATGTATGCATATAAGTACACATGCATGTGGCCTTGGTAGTTACTACAGTGCTATACATAGATGTAAAGTCTTTCACAGGCTTGGGTAGACAGCAGTCGTGTTTTATTCATGGCCTAGTCTAGCATGGTTCCTGGTACTCTTAAGTCTTGGTGAATGTTTGTCATATAAATAAATATACTTAATTTAGAAAGCATCAGAAAAACTAACATTTGGATAAAGCAGATATAATTTTGTATTATATATGTGAGTAATTTTCTTTCATTTTTAAATTGTCATATTTCCAAGGAATCTATTCATTGTTGATTTCATGTCCCTCTTAAACAATTTGAGATACGTTAACTTTGGTAATATGTCATAGACTTCACTTCATTCTGTGGCCTTTAATTTAAGAAAATGGTAGTTCTTTTCTTAAGAAATGGTAGATGCTCTCTCAGGGTTAATCTCCCAACAGCTGGAAAACCAAGAATGACTGTGAAAAGCACTTCTTTACATAATACAGGATTACATAACTACTTTTTCTTTGTTTTTCCCTTAAAAATAATCTACAGTGTACATGGATCTTAAAATAGGAATGATAACTCTTGTAGAAATCTTAGAGGATCACAAGAGATAATTTATACGAATCATTTGGCTTACAATCTGTTGTAAAGTGATGCCTTGAGACACAATAGCTATTATAAGGTGAGCATTCTAAGTTGGAAAATTCAAGACTTGAAATGCTCCAAAATTTGAAACTTTTGAGTTCCAACATAATGCTTGAAGGAAATGCTCACTGGAGCATTTAGGATTTTGGATTTTAAGGTTTGGGATAATCAACCCTAAAGCAGTAAGTATATATGATGCAAATATTATAAAATCCAAAAAAAGTCTAAAATCTGAAACACTCTGGTTCCAAGCAATTCAGATAAGGAGTATTCAACCTGTATTATTAGTTTTTCCAGAAGGAAAAAAAAAAAAGATTACAATATCGAAGATACATACCTGACTTTAGCACTAAAATTTTTAAGTTGTTGTACCTTCAATTGCTTTATTTTTCCCTTTCAATTCTAATGTTAAAAAATTTAATCCTGTTTCACAAAATATTTCAGCAATTTTTCAGCAGTCATTGCTATTACATTGACTACAAATAATCCTTTGGGAGACCTATCAACATCTATTTTCTCTTTCACAATTTGATAGTTAATGTATGTCACATCTATGCCTTTCTTTCTAGAGAATTCCGAATTTGCAATGGTTGATGTATATATGGCTCTCGTCCATTGTCAGTAACCCACCTTCTTATGAGCTTTTCCACTTTTCTAGCAAATACCAAAGTAGAGTATTTGTGCTGATATAGGTACCAGAGTTTAAAGAAGGCATGACTTAAGTGTTACTAAGAGTAAATAAGGAGAAATTATGTTAATAAATTGGCATTTTATACTAATGAAGTTAGTCTGCAATCTATGGAAACATGCAGAATAGAATGTAATGCTTTGCATTTCTCAGTGGATGAATGATTTTAAAATGTCATATATAGGGGAGAAAATAAAAATACTCCTGAACCCAAAGCTTGACTTCATTCAGGGATATGCATAAACTTTTTTTTTTTTTCCTTTAATCTGAAAGGACATTTAGAAAGCTAAATCTGTTTTTCCTTCTTTTCAGTCAGAAAGTCAGGCCTCACCAGAAACAGACTACTGATGTTTTCTAAGGGGTATATAATGTTTTCGTTATAATGCTATATAACGTTTTCATCGTTGTATTTGTTAGCCCAGACTTTTTATTTGGTACTAGGAAGTATTCCCACAGATGTTGAGTGAGTGGATGAATGAATTAACTTGTGTGGTATACCTGGGGAAAAGGCAGTAAATGGGTAGAAAAACTCAAAAATAATCTACACCTATGGGATTGACAACTTTTCCTGTTGCTCTAGGAATTATTGTAATCATTTTCTTTCTATTATACTGTCTTGTAGACCTGATGAAAATTTTGAAAAGAGCATGATCTCATTGTTTAGCTCTATATATCTGTTGGCTTCATTTGCTTTTAATATTTTTTCTAATAGATACTTTTCTGGCTTGCACAGCAAAGTTCAATTAATGTAAGGATAAAATGTAAATTATCTAATTCAGTTTATTTACATGCTCTAAGTAATATAGTAATGCTAACTATGCTTTCCTTGGCTTTTGTTTCATTGTTATCGGAGCCCAGATGATAGTTTGATCTGCTGTGCGCTGACCTGGGTGCCAGATGCAAGGGAAGCCAGTAAATAACTTAATACTATACAGAGAGATGCTAGCTTTAGTTTTGAAAGGATGATGCCTTGTAAGTGAGACTGTTGTAAACCACACAGTAATTAAAAAACTCCATAATTAAAATTTCCTTTCATTAACCTGTCTTAAATGTTAGATATGATTAAAAGCAAAAGCATTTCTCTCAATAAAGTTGGGGCAAAAGAACTTGTTTTTATAGTCAGTTTTTGAAACAAAGGAAAGCTGACCCCAAAGAACCTGTGTTGTAAGATTTTCATAGTCATAGGAACTTGAACTTTGTTTCTTGATTATGTGATGAAATTGGTCATACTGGTTTATGAATAGTTCTGAATGGCCTTGTAGTCTTCTATCAGTTTTGGTTTCTTCTGTCAGTAGATGGACCTGTGGAAACGTGGAACTAGCTTTGAAAATGTGTTGGAAGCAGTTATTTTCCTAGGACAATAATTTATTTTCTCCTTTTTCAATTTTCTTTAGAACATACTGGCTAGAAGATCCACTCAGCATTTAATGCATATGACTTTACATTGCTGTTTATCTTTTTGTTTATCCCTAAATTGGAAGCTTTTAAAAGGCAGAGGTTCACTCTCTTCCTGTGGTGCTTCTAGAGCCTGTGTCTTACATAGAGTTAATTTTTAAAAAATAATCAATAATTATTTTTCTTACCATTTCTATTACTTATTTTTCAATTTGGAGAATAATTTTATCTGGCCACACTGATGGAACTTGCATACATGGGCCAGCTCCTTTACTCAGTTGCCCAATTTTTGAATGAAACTGAAAACTGTGGATAGATACATAAGGGAAGAGGAACATACAGAGTAAAAGACATAGGAGCCTTAAAGGTGGCTGCAGTTTCTTCATTTCATCTTGTAAATTACACAGGAGTTCTTCAGATAAAACTCATTGGTCATATGACAAATTAAGCAATTAGAATACTGCATACCTAATAATAGTAAAAAATAATCCACTTTCAATCTGCTAATATGTTTAGCACTTTTCATTATCTCTTCCTTTTACATGATGGGAATCTGAAGTTTAGGGAATTTAAAACTTCCACAAAGTTAGTAGTCAATAGTGGATGCAATAATATTAATTCTGTTTAAATCCAAAGCCAATGACATTAACAGTTTCCAAACGATAATAACAAAAGTGAAAAATGTTAGTATCATTCCTTGAGAATTTACTCATTTTATAGATTAGGAAATTGATCCCCAATGGGGTATATCCTTTTGGTATATTGGTTAAAGAATAATATATCTACTTGAGGGTGGCATCCTAATTACTGAAGACTAGACTACTAACTTTTAAGGTTTAATTAACAGTAATTTAATATATTTTTATGTTATTTCTTAATCTTTGGATTATTTTTTCTTTTTGGAGGTTGTGTATACTCTGAATATTTATAGCGGTACTTCAGAACAATTTAGATAGGTCATAGTCTAGAAATACCCAACATATTTGTACTTCTAATGCAAATTTAATGTCTAGAATCCTGTTAACACATATGATAAATGCCAACAGAAAGAGATTGATTTGCTGTCATGAATCAGACTAACAGATTTCTCAAAAGCACCAGATGCAAGAGGCTACTAAATAGGAAACTAACTTTGAACCTAAGATTTTATCCAACTAACTTATTTAAATATGAGGGAGAAGTAAGGATATTTGCTCATATACGAGATCTCAGAAAACTTACTCCACCAACACTATCTCTGAAAAGCACCAGGCAAGAAAAGTGTGTCCAGGAGGAAGTCGTGAGATACAGTTAGTAAAAGGAAGTAAAGAACCCAAGAAAGGTTATGGTGTTATAGCTACACAATGGGGACAAAAACAGAAAAGAAGGGGAAGAAAAGAAATAATAGCCAAGTAATTTGTTGGCTTAGAATTAAAACTCCAGGTAATATTAGTCCTTCAGCAGTTATGGGGACAAGATGGGTAAGGATGTTAGTTAAGAGACCAGGGTAGGTGAAAATGTTGAGGTTCTTGTATTCGTCAAGAAAAGTATTTATGAATTTTAGACACTAACAGTGAAAAATATTCATAGTTATGAAACTCAAAATTAAGCTCTCTGTTTAATAATAGACATCAGAGATAACATGAACAGATCCCGATAAATTGAGAAAAGAGCTTCAGTATCAAACAAAACAAAGAACACAGATTTCCAGGTGCAAAATTTTTATCTGATCATGTTGCAGCACCATTAGAACCATTGTGTCACTTAAACCAAGCCTCCAATATTTTTATTCTTTGAGATCACAACAAGGGTTGGATGCCAAACCTCTCATTTTTTAACTCATGATTACACTACAAGGCAAAGCGCACAGGGTTTGAGTTGATTGCAGTTGCTAGGGACATATACTGAGAGACTGACTACTAGGGCAACCTATGCTGTCACGTCACATTGTTCATAAGTCTTTGGTGAGCACAGATCTGTCCCACCAAATGCCCCATACTCTTTTCACTTCCAAGTTATTTTGTGTCCTAAACATTTTTTCCTTCCTTTAAACTGGAAACCCCAAGATCTGTAACATTTTATGATAAATTTAATCTTATGTTATATTATATATTTGTGTTCCCATTTCACTCTTCTGTTACGTTACTCTAACACTTAAATGCTGTGTGATCAAAGTTAACTAATTTCTTTAATTTAATGAATCTCTTTAAACCAGGACATGTCATGTCTTGGTTGTGCATGGTATACATAGGAATGATAGTTTAAGGAAATCCATTTCTAGATCTTTAGTGCCTAAAACTGATCTGCTTGAGAATTCACTTGTGATGGGGGTGAAAGTTTCTCTTCCCCAAACTCCTCTTTACCTCTGAAGCATCAACCAAGAGGGCAGTGGGAAATACAGGTATTACATTTGAGAGAATAGATGGCACTGAAGTACCAGTTTACTGAGTGTGGTCTGAAGATCATCATAATTACCGTTAGCCTTTTTCATTCTCATTTTCTCAGTAGTTACAATTAAAAAGGATTTTCAGTTGTTATCTGTCATCATTTCTGATATATAATATCAACAGATTTCAAATACTTGAGGGATATGATTAGAACAGAATTACTTCTCGCTTATTTGTGTGAACAAGGTTTCTCTCTATTCCACAAATTTTTTTTAGAAATTGAAATAGAATCTAAAAAATTGAATCATAGCAATAAGTAATAGTTTTCTATGTCTATAGAAATTCACTGGGGAGGGAGACTAATGAGAGGATTCCAGCTGTCCCATTAAGAAATGAATTTTCTATAACCTTTATGTTTAGTTGTATTTTCCAAAAATCGTTAATATGTTTATGTAATTGTATATGAATCATTGTATTGCTCATTCAGTCCAGAAGAAATGTAATACTTAGAACCTTATGTTCATATGAGTGAACGTTTTTTAAAATTTCAAAATATGTGCATATTTTTATAAGAATTATTACAAGATGATCAGAGAAAGAAGAAAATTCTATTGGGATAGTAGAGTAGAAGTACAAATTCAAGGAAAAAAAAAGCAGTGTAAAATTTCTCAAAGATAGCTTTTAAATAGATGGTAGTGTTAAATCACTGTAGGTTTAAATCTGTTGAATATGTTGAAAGAGTTGATGTTAAGGTCTTAGTTTAAAATCTCAATGTTTACAATACTCTGGAAATTATATCCTTTACGACTATTTAAACATGGGTATATGTGAGAAGGCAAAAATCTCAATTTTCTTTTTTAAGTATACATTCAGTTCCTTTTTAGCACTAAGAGCTACATGTGCATAATGATTGAGACCAGAACTCCACATTTTTTTGAAAAGTGGGGAGTGAGGAGGAGAGAGAGAAATGCTTTTAAAATTAAACAGTGAAACTTTTCCGGGGAGTGGTGAAGAGTGGGTGGTTTATAAAATGACTTGGAAGCAGATCAGCCGGAAAGGTGAAAGGATCAGAAAGCAAATATAGCAGCGGATAATGGAGTTGGTCTGTAGCTAGCCTATAGCAACTGCCTTACTATATTTTAATATGTGCCATTGGGTGTGTCTCTTGATTGCTTCTGCTTTCTGCCAGGATGGCTTACTGTTGTAACTAGAGTTAGTTAGCTGACCCACTGATACCACCACCAGAGCCTTTTCTAATCTATTATCGGTTTCTAAAGTGGGATAGGAGGCCAACAATGTTTCTTTAATTACCAATAGGAGGTATATACCTTGGCAAAAATTTGCAACATGATAGAATTGAAGTGAGTACAGAACACACACACACTCTTTTGTTGTTGTTGTTGTTTTTGTTTTTGGAGATAGAGTCTCATTCTCTGTCAACCAGGCTGGAGTGCAGTGGCACGATCTCAGCTCACTGCAACCTCCGTCTCCCGGGCTCAAGCAATTTTCCTGCCTCAGCCTCCCGAGTAGCTGGGATTACAGGCGTGTGCCACCATACCCGGCTAATTTTTGTATTTTTAGTAGAGATGGTGGTTTCACCATGTTGGCCAGGCTGGTCTCGAACTCCTGACCTCAGGTAATCCACCTGCCTTGGCCTCCCAAAGTGCTTTTGGGATTACAGGCTTAAGCCATGTCACCTGGCACACACACACTCTTTTTATAGCACTGTTACTTTACAATTTGTCCAAGTTATGACAGAGATGGCACTTACACTTAGTAAATAAATTAGATAAGTTACAGGCTTAGAAATGGAGAAATCAAGAATCAGGTGATTAAAGTGAGATGGAGATAAAACTAGATAAGATGAGTCTTTGCTGCAGCACTTGACAAAATTCTGGGAGAAAGGATAAAACCATCTAATTCATAAAATTTACAATAAGCCAATGGAATAAAAAAAAAAAGAAATACAGGGAAGTTACTGTGAAAGAGAAATTACAGAGAAATGGTGAGGAAAAAATTAATGTCTGGGGATGGGAATAAAATGAGAAATGGGGTTTAGCTGTCTATAATAAAACAATAGAAAATGAAAACCAAAGCTTTTTCTCTGCTTCAATTTGTACTTTTCAATTTCATAATATGTTTGTCTAAATCAGTGATTATCAAAAGGGCTCTAAGGTATGCATCTGAGAATTATGCATGTACATCAGAATATGCACATGTTCTCTCTTCTTCATAAGATTCTGATACAACTTAATGATCTTAAAAAATGCTTACCCAATCCCATCTCACATAGGCACACACAAAAAGCACTAGATTTTTTAAATGGAACTGTGCTGTTCATTTCAATGGTGTTGAAGCCTAACTAATGTGATTTTCATCATGCAGCAAACATTTACAACTTTTGAATTTCCTAAGCGTTATTTTAGAAGATAGTTTTGTTTTGTTTTTTTTTTTTTTTTTTTTTTTTGAGTCAGAGTCTTGCTCTGTAGCCCAGGTTGGAGTGCAGTGACATGATCTCTGCTCACTGCAACCTCCGTCTCCTGGGCTCAAGCAGTTCTCCTGCCTCAGCCTCCCAAGTAGCTGGGACTACAGGCACACACCTGTAGTTCAACATATGCAAATCAATAAACATAATCCATCACATAAACAGAACCAGTGAGAAAAACCACATGATTATCTCAGTAAAAAAGCTCAACACCCCTTTATGCTAAAAACATTCAATAAACTAGGTATTGATGGAACATATCTCAAAATACTAAGAGCTGTTCATGACAAACCCACAGCCAGTATCATACTGAATGGGCAAAAGCTGGAAGCATTCCCTTTGAAAACTGGCACAAGCCAAAGATGCCCTCTCTCACCACTCCTATTCAACATAGTATTGGAAGTTCTGGCCAGGGCAATCGGGGAAGACAAAGAAATAAAGGGTATTTAAATAGGAAGAGAGGAAGTCAAATTGTCTCTGTTTGCAGATGACACGATTGTATATTTAGAAAACCCCATCGTCTCAGCCCCAAAACTCCTTAAGCTGATAAGCAACTTCAGCAAAGTCCCAGGATATATAATCAGTGTGCAAAAATCACAAGCATTCCTATACACCAATAATAAACAAACAGAGAGCCAAATCATCAGTGAACTCCCATTCACAATAGCTAAAAAGAGAATACCTAGAATACAACTTACAAGGGCTGTGAAGGACCTCTTCAAGGAGAACTACAAACCACTGCTCAAGGAAATAAGACAGGACACAAACAAATGGAAAAATATCCCGTGCACTCGTGGATATGAAGAATCAATATCATAAAAATGGCCATACTGCCCAAAGTAATTTATAGATTCAATGCTATTCCCGTCAAGCTACCGTTAACTTTCTTCACAGAATTAGAAGAAACTACTTTAAATTTCATATGGAACCAAAAAAGAGCCCATATAGCCAAGACAATCCTAAGCAAAAAGAACAAAGCTGGAGACATCATGCTGCCTGACTTCAAACTATATTGCAAGGCTACAGTAACCAAAACAGCATGGTACTGGTACCAAAACAGATATATAGACTAATGGAACAGAACAGAGGCTTCAGAAATAACACCACACATCTGCAATCACCTGATCTTTGACAAACCTGACAAAAACAAGCAATGGGGAAAGGATTCCCTATTTAGTAAATGGTGTTGGAAAAACTGGCTAGCTATATGCAGAAAAAATGAAACTGGATTCCTTCCTTACACTTTATACAAAATTAACTCAAGATGGATTAAAGACTTAAATGTAAGACCTGTAAAATAGTACAGCCACTTTGGAAGACAGTTGGATAGTTTAAACACTCTTACCACATGATCTAACAGTTGTGCTCCCTGGTATTTACCCAAAGGAGTTGAAAACATGTCCACACAAAAACCATAAAATCCCTAGAAGAAAACCTAGGCATTACCATTCAGGACATAGGCATGGGCAAAGACTTCATGACTAAAACACCAAAAGCAATGGCACCAAAAGCCAAAATTGACAAATGGGACCTAATTAAACTAAAGAGCTTCTGCACAGCAAAAGAAACTATCATCAGAGTGAACAGGCAACCTACAGAATGGGAGATAATTTTTGCCGTCTATCCATCTGACAAAGGTCTAATATCCAGAATCTACAAAGAACTTAAACAAATTTACAAGAAAAAAAACAAAAACATTCCCATCAAAAAGTGGGCAAAGGATATCAACAGACACTTCTCAAAGGAAGACGTTTATACAATCAACAAACATAAGAAAAAAAGCTCATCATCACTGGTCATTAGAGAAATACAAATCAAAACCACAATGAGATGCCATCTCTTGCCAGTTAGAATGGTGATCATTAAAAAGTCCAGAAACAACAGATGCTGGAGAGGATGTAGAGAAATAGGAACGCGTTTACACTGTTGGTGGGAGTGTAAATTAGTTCAACCATTGTGGAAGACAGTGTGGTGATTCCTCAAGGATCTAGAACTAGAAATACCATTCAACCCAGCCATCCCATTACTGGGTATACACCCAAATGATTATGAATCATTCTACTATAAAGACACATGCCCACGTATGTTTATTGCAGCACTATTCACAATAGCAAAAACTTGGAACCAACCCATATGCCCATCAATGATAGACTGGATAAAGAAAATGTGGCACATATACACCATGAAATACTATGTAGCTATAAAAATGAATGGGCTCATGTCCTTTGCAGGGACATGGATGAAGCTGGAAAGCATCATTCCCAGCAAACTAACACAGGAACAGAAAACCAAACACCTCGTGTTCTCACTCATAAGTGGGAGCTGAACAATGAAAACACATGGACACAGGGAGGAGAACATCACACACTGGGGTCTGTCAGGGGGTGGGGGAGAAAGGGGAAGGATAACATTAGGAGAAATACCTAATGTAAATGATGGGCTGATGGGTGCAGCAAACCACCATGGCACATGTATACCTATGTAACAAACCTGCACATTCTGCACATGTATCCCAGAACTTAAAGTATAATAATAGGAAAAGATAATTAGAAGACAAGCTACAGGCTAGGGGAGAATATTTGCAAAAGACACATCTGATAAAGGACTGTTATCCAAAATGCACAAAGAAGGAACTTTTGAAATTCAACAATAAGAAATCTAAGAACTGGATTTAAAAATGGGTGAAAGAACTTAATAGATACCTCACCAAAGAAGATATCCACATATCACATAAGCATATGAAAAGATAATCTACCTTATACATCATAAGAGAAATGCAAATTAAAATGAGACATCACTACGCACTTGTTAGAATGGTCAAATTCCAGAATACCGACACCACCAAATTCTGGCAAGGATGTGGAGCATCAAGAACTTTCATTCACTGCTGGTGGGACTATACAATGGTACAGCCACTTTGGAAGACAGTTGGATAGTTTAAAAATCTAAACACTTACCACATGATCCAACAGTTGTGCTCCTTGCTATTTACCCAAAGGAGTTGAAAACATGTCCACACAAAAACCTGCATACAGTGTTTATAGGAGCTTTATTCATAATTGCCAAAACTTGGAAGCAAGGGATAGCTGACATCTGTTGGATAAAATAATAAATAGAAGAGAAACTTGGGAGACTGAGATTTCTTTAATAGCAGTTATAATAGCTAACATTTATTGAATACTTAAGTGTCATGCAGTGTCTTGAATGCTTATGTTAAATTATATGTCTTCCCAATAACAACCACATGTATCAGATTATCAAAGAATTTTCCTCTTGATTACTTTTGTCATTCAGATATTTATTAATTCTCTCATTATCTCAGTGGGCAATTGAGTCATGTCCTAGCTTCCTCTTTTAGGTGGAAACTTGACAGGCCTAGAGTGTCCACAGTGGCTCACCCTATATGTCTTGCTTATCCGGGACTTTCTCCTGTAGCACCTTTGAACTCTTCCACATGGCCTTTCTATAGCACGGGCTTCTCACAGCATGGCAGCCAAGTTCCAAGACAGAACATTTCAAGCCCTGGAAAGGAAAAGCTGCAGATCTCCGAAGGCTCCACTCTGAATTTATGCTATGTCACTTTGCCAGTTCTCTTGTCCTGTGTTTTGATAGAGCATCTTACAGGGCTAGCCCACATTTAGTGTAGATTCAACCTCTTGATGGAGGGAGAAGAAAAATTTTTGTACTCATTTTTTTTTCTTCAACATAAAGTTCCAGGGTACATGTGCAGGATGTGCAGATTTGTTACATAGGTAAACATGTTTGCACCCATCTTTATCCTACTATAGATATTAGTGGTTATATCCTACAGATATGATAGTTTCCTGTGTTGTTATTATTACTGTAAAGTTATATTTATAAGGGTTAACTGCCTTTTTTACTTGTAATAAAATGAACATAAAAAATACCAATGCAAAGGTAAACATAAAAATACCAATGTAAAGGTAGCTCCAAAAATAAGTAAGCGCAAAGAAAATCAAGCAAAATAAGCACAATAAAACCATAGTAGGGCATATCCTAATGAAATTGTTGAAAACCAATGATAAAAATAAAACTTTAGCCTGTAATCCCAGCACTTTGGGAGGCCGAGGCCGGCGGATCAC
Organism: Piliocolobus tephrosceles; assembly: GCF_002776525.5. Taxonomy (NCBI): domain Eukaryota; kingdom Metazoa; phylum Chordata; class Mammalia; order Primates; family Cercopithecidae; genus Piliocolobus; species Piliocolobus tephrosceles. The sequence goes on along the minus strand of NC_045436.1, from coordinate 66,288,512 downwards.
AAGGTCAGGAGATCGAGACCATGGTGAAACCCCGTCTCTATTAAAAATACAAAAAAAACTAGCCGGGCGTGGTGGCGGGCGCCTGTAGTCCCAGCTACTCGGGAGGCTGAGGCAGGAGAATGGCGTGAACCCGGGAGGCAGAGCTTGCGGTGAGCCAAGATCGCGCCACTGCACTCCAGCCAGGGGGACAGAGCGAGACTCCGTCTCAAAAAATAAATAAATGAATAAATAAAATAAAAATAAAACTTTAAAAGCAATCAAATGGAAAAAGAGAAAACAAACCCACACATTAAATACAAAGGAACAAAAGTAATCATTGTCATTAACTTCTTGGCAGAAACAGTGCAAACCAGGATGCAGTGGAATGCTGTCTTTAAAGTTCTGAAAGAAAAAACTTAATATAGAATTCCCTTTTGGGCAAAAATATCCTTAACATATGAAAGTATAGTAAAGACATTTGTCTTTCAAAGACTTTTGAAAGACAAAATTCTCAGACAAATTAAACTTGTGAGAATTTCTTGTTAGCAAACTTGAACAACACCACGAGAAATGATACCAAGTTCTTGAGGCTGGAGGAAAATGAAGCAGATGGGAACCTGAATCCATTCACTAGCTGGAAGTTTGAAAGAAATGGAGGAGAGGATTAGACAATGTGAAGATCTGAATAAAAATAAAGGAGTTTTTTTCTCATTTTCCAGTTTTTTTAAAGATACTTTACTGTTTAATGTTAAAACCGATATTATAGAGTTCTATAATATTCATCAAAGTATATACATGACAATATTGCCACAAATGACAAGAGAAAGGAAAATGGAAACATATCCTTATAAGCTCTTAAAGTGATAAAATAATATTTGTAGACAGGTCAACAGTTTAAAATAGTGGAGTACAGCATCTAGCTCCCAAGACAATTGACTTCACATCTAAGGTGATACTGCCCTATACAGGCTACCAAAAGTGTATAATAAGTGTCCATAGTGAGATTTTAAAAGTAAAAACCCTCTGAATTTAAGAATTAAAAACTAAAAAAATAAAAACAGTTAAGTTTTTGAAGCAGTGAATATTCAGCCAATCCTAGCTTCGTCAGTTACTGGCTGTGTAGCCACAGCACTTAAATTTCTTTGGAACTTAATTTCCAAAAGGAGATCATTAATATCAACTCTGTAAGGAAGGTTATGAGATGGATTAGAGAAAAAAATATGTTAAGAGAAAAGCATAGTGCCTGGTGCACTATGGTGCAAATGTAACACGTATTGTTAAAAAAATTTAAAAGATCAAAGCTAATTACTTCATAGACCTTAGTAAAGGTGAGGAAGCAATACAACAGATAAGTTTGACAAACATTAGAAAATCTGAATCTCTTGCCAACATTTTTTCTGTCCACTTCTGCCCCTGCCTGCTTCCCTCTTTCCCTCTTTTCTTCCCTCCCTCTCACCCCCTCCTCATTGTTCTCTTGATCTATGAATACATGTTTCTTTCCTGTTGAGTATCTATCCCTATTTCTGTTTATTTGTTTGTTTATTTATTTAGACAGAGTCTTACTCTCGCCAAGGCTGGAGCACAGTGGCGCCACTGCACCCAGTTTTATCCCTATTATGTAATTTTTTTCTCCTTTCTTCTCAATGTCTTTTTTCCCTATCATCTTTTCCTCTACATTCCTTTTTGCTATTCAAAATAGTGAACAGAGTTACATTTTTAGTATATGCAATTGGCCATGGGTATCTTTTGCTTTTGCATCTACAGTTTCAGCCAACTATGGATTGAAAATATTTGGGGTCGGGGGAACAAAAATTAATACAGCAGTTTCAAAATTTTAAATTGTTAAAAAAATACAGTATAACTATATAGCATTTACATTGTATTCGGTATCATAAGTGATCTAGAAATGATTTAAAGTGTACAAGAAGATGTGCATAGGTCATAATCAAGTAGGTACTGTTTTATATAAGAGACTTGGACATCCTCAGATTTTGATATCTGCAGGAGGTCCTGGAACCAATCCCTCATGAATAGCAGACAATTGTATTTTATTTTTTGAGCAACTAAAATGTTTTTCTGTTAGTTTTAAAGCATAGTTTGATTTTGTTTTCAACGAAAGTTCATCTTGGTACCTGTATTAGTCCGTTCTTGCACTGCTCTAAAGAAATGCCTAAAATTGGGTAATTTATAAGAAAAGAGATTGAATTGGCTCATGGTTCTGTAGGCTGTACAGGAAACATGGCAGCTTCTACTTCTGAGGAGGCCTCAGGGAGCCTTTACTTACGGTAGAAGGCAGAGTGGAAACAGATACTATAAATGTTAAACTCGTATATCTAATTTAAAGGGACTACTAACACTCAGGATATGGCTAGACCTTAAGTTAGGACTCTCAGCTACATGGCTGTGTTTAGTTTGCAAGTTTATCTCTTCATCATAGTTCCTTCAAGTATGCTTGTCATTTCTGTTTGAACAGAAAAAAAAAAAGAAATGGAGCAAAATCTTGAAGTTGTAACATAAAAGTTTGAACCAGGGGTAGAATACTGAAACAACCACATTAAAAGATGGGGTCTAGGCTTCACATTACGTACATAACCTTTCAAGGGCCTATTCTCTATGCTGTAGCTTTTCAATTAATGTCAATAATAGCATTCTTAGTACCAAATTCCTAGATACCTAGTCACCATTTTTAAACATTAGCTTGTTAGGAAAATGTGCCAAAAAATTCCAAAACTTGAAATTACAAATAAAAACTTAGAAAATAATCCCTTTAACAGTTGGGAACTGCCTCAGTACCTACTCAAATTGGAAACCCTCAACTTGGTCATATTTTTTATCGCCAAGACAGCTGGTGTTGTTTACAACATATATCTGAGTATTATTTTTAAGTTTCTAATTGCCAATATCTCCAGTTTTTAAAAGGACACAAACCAACCTCTTTGTAAAACTTCTGCCCTCCAAAGGTTTTATGTTCTCTAAGATAGTTAAGAAGATAAAAAAACAAAACAAAACAAAACTGTTCTTAATGATCCCTTGCTAATAGGTTTTTTTTTTTGGATAAAGTGTAGGCTGCTATTCATAGAGATGCTAAGTGCATATGAAAGGAGGGACTCATATGGAAAGTGAAATTATTACCAGAAATCCTAACCTGCAGGTAGGGTTGCTTTCTTCCTCAAAATAAAAATTAACCCATGGGATGAGACCCAAATTTGGCAACAATGCTGAATGATCTCTCTAGAAGCTTTTTTTTTTTTTTTGAGACAGAGTCTTGCTCTGTTGCCCAGGCTGAAGTACAGTGATGCAATCTTGGCTCACTGCAACCTCCACTTCCCAGGTTCAAGCAATTCTTCTGTCTCAGCCTCCTGAGCAGCTGGGATTACAGGTGCCTGACACCACACCCAGCTAATTTTTGTATTCTTTTTAAGTAGAGACGGGGTTTCACCATGTTGGCCAAGCTGGTCTTGAACTCCCAACCTCAAGTGATCCACCTGCCTCGACCTCCCAAAGTGCTGGGATTACAGGTGTGAGCCACCGCGCCCAGCCTCTACAAGCTTTTATTCATCATAACCATACACATTTTTTGTTGCGTATCATAAAAAGCATAAAGCTTTAAAAGCCTTTTCTGGACTAGGCCACCTCTACCTCCCACTTTGTGTGGTTTACATTGGTTTCTGTGTGAATCAGTTGATTATTGCATTCATGTTTTATCTCCCAAATACTGCTGGCTCCCTTAGGATGAGGTTGTTGTTTATATAAAAGATCCCTTTCAAAATAAGTAGCCTCAAAAAAAGATTCTAACTCTTGATTTACATAGCAAAGTATTAATAGCATCTTCCAAGATCAGACGAGATTGAGCGTGTTCGGGGTGGTATGTCAGTAGACAAGTAATAGCATCTTAATTAGTTCACGTAAAACAAATCTCTAGCCACATTCACTCCAACTTTCAACATCACAAAATATGTGGTATTTCCTAAAAACATAGCTTTCTATGTCATCATCAAGTGAAAGTAAATACTTACCCCTCTATAAAAGAGCAAAACCTGTTCAACTTAAATAATGAAATACGTTATTGTTAAAAGAATCCTTTTCATTCCTAGAGTCACAGAAACTGGATACTGAAAAGGAACTTTGAACCAAGTCGATAGCATTGGGAGTGGGTGTAAAGAGTGACTAGGAATGACATCTTTCTTGCTCCCCATACGCACGTATACCACTCTATTTTGCCAGATACACCAGGAATCTTTTTCAAATACACACACACACACACACACAGACACACACACACACAAACACCTTTACACCCCAACCTCTCACTGTGGCATTAATAGGGTAGTGAGCCTCTGTGAATGATGAAACTGAGTAGTGTCTTTGGTGTGTTGAGCCAAAAAATAGATTGAAATCACTGACAATACCAATCCTCATTTTACACATATGACCACTACAGCTTTGAGAAGATAAAATGACTTGTTCCAAATTACTTTTGCCAGAGAAAATAACCTGAATCTCAAATCAAGTTGTTCTCTATTTCTTTTGTACATTTAAAAGTGTGGGGATCCTCTTGGAATTAGCCTGTGAAATCTATTTGCATTGAAAGGTCAATCTCAGGAATTTCAGAGCAAAGGTTGTGTTCGTATATATGGGGGAAAGAATACTTACAGTTTTAGTATCAATGCAATTTGATATAAACTCTCATTAGAAAGTCTAAGTTTACTAAGGTATATGTTAATTTAGGTATAAAAATAGTAGAGATGAATAAAACATCACTTCAGTATTTCATCTCTCTTCATCTTGACAAGTGAAGTTCAGGTGTGGTAATATCTGTTAGGTAGGGGCTCCCCAAAGAACTTTGGGTCAAGAAATACAGAACATAGGCAGTATATAAACATACTTACTGTTGCATCTTGTCCATGGAAAAAAATATAGAAAGAACATTTGAGCATAATAAATCTCCCCTAAAGAGAGTATTACTTGCTGCAACCTGTCTGCAGCAGTCAGAGGAAGGAAGTCAGCAAGAAAAGGAAACAATGCCAGGTTGCAAATGCCAAACGGTCCCATCATTTGCAATTTGAGAGAAAGAGCAGATTCCTAAAACTCAAAGTTCAAATTCAGCTGCTAAAATGACAATGGTCTCCTAGATTTTAGAATCAATTTTTCCATGAGTAAAGGTGATCTTAATCTAAAATATTAATAGTGAAAACCACAGAGGATACGTGCTAAAAGAGACTGCAGAAATTATGTCTAACCTTCTTATTTTCAGATGAGGTTAACATGGATTAGAGAGTGTTTATTTGACTCCTAGTCCAGTGTTCTGTCCATTACATTTTGTTATGAAGAACTATAATTCTAACAAATTACTTCCAAATGCCAGGTAAGTCAGGCCCGATTAAAAGTCTGTCTTTGTTATTTGATTATAGCTGTTAAGTGGTTCTGAAGAACTAATTCTGAAGGATTTATAGATAATTTATTATTTAGTTTTCTTTTGTAAAAGTTTTGACAAGTTTTTTATCTGATATTATGCTTTTGGAAGCTGACAGATGTTGCTCCTAAAGTCATATTTCTCACTTAATTACAGTTTTGATAAAGCAGCCTGGGTAATGTTAGCTGGGGGAGTATTTAGGACACATAGGAGCCAAGTCAGAGAGAAGTCACAGAAGTGTTGCAGTCAAGAGGCCTTTGGTTATAAGGTGCATCTTTACTTTGTAGATTACTAAAAAAGAAAATGCAGCAAATTAAACTATGATATGCATTGACGCTGATGTCTGCAGTTAAAAAATGAAGAAATATGTTTCCTATAGTCATTGAAATACAGTAAGTAGTTGGTTAGGAAAGGTAAGGACCTTTCTAAAGGGGAAGACGCAGAGTAGAGGTGAGAGTGCATAGCATGTGGAGTCTGGGTTACAGGCTCCTTTGGGAAGCAGTGAGAGATTAACTGGAAGGCTGTAGGACCTAGGACTGGGAGGTGTAGGAAGTGAGGACAGTGCCCAGACCTAAGCCAGTTGTCCTGAGCCTCCTGGTTCTATTTAATTAGTGAACAGGATAATGTATCAGAATCAATCTTAACAATTTAAGTGGGAGAGCAACATTCAAAATCTTGAGACTCTCCTAGAATTTAGAAGAGAAATAAAGTAATTAAATACCAGCTTTCTTTTTATTTTTTAGGCAACAGTGGGCCTCAGAAAAGCAATGAAATAAACAAGTTTTTAGAATATGAATCTAACATCGGTGTGAATAATTATGGTCTGCCAAAAATCTTGTCTTTTTTTTGTCGTTGTTGTTCAGAGGACTCCTTCTAGAGTAACAGTATTGGTGTGATGACTAGCCTTTTTTCTGTTTTACTAAGTTGTGCTACTTCTCTGAGAAAAATCCAAGTTTTACGCTTAATAGTAAAGAAGCCAGTGGTTATTTATATGAGATTTTTACCCACCCTAACCTTAGACTCAATGCCACAACACAGCATGCTAAATTAGGTTACATCCTTAAAAAAAAAAAAAAAATGATTCACTCTGGGTGGAGTACAGACCTGCCCATAGCCATCAGTTTTACTGCAGGCAAAATAAAGACACACCTCTTCCTGAAAACACAGACAACACAAATTACTGTGGCCAGCTTCTTGCATTATAATTTTTACATCAGCTTACCCCAACTGCTAATCACCTAATACTACACCTAATACTACAATGTAAACACTGCCCTTTCCAAAGACCAGGCTTCTTTGGTGGTATTCTGTGATAACTGTCATTCTGTAGTATCCTTGACATGTCTCCCTCTTACAAGATTCTCTCATCTCTGACTGTGTTTTATCACCTCTGTCCTATCACTGTGAACAAGAAAATGCCTTCCTATTTGTCCCTTGATAAATTCCTACTCATCTTGTAAGAATCAGATCTTCCAACGACCTCCAGCAGGAGTTTGGGCTTCTATGCATTGAGTAGTTACCTCTTTCTTTTTCTTTTTTTTTTTTAAATACAAGTAGTACTCCCTTATCTCCAGAGGATACATTGCAAGACCCCCAGTGGATGTCTGAAACCATGGGTTGTACTAACTACTATATATATGTTTTTTTCTTATACATACATACCTATGATGACATTTAATTTATAAATTAGGCACAGTTAGAGATTAACAGCAATAATTAATAATACAGTAGAACAATTATAACAATATGCTGTAATAAAAGTTATGTAAATGTGGTCTCTGTCTCTCTCAAAATGTCTTACTGTATTTGTACTCACCGATTTTCAGACTGAGATTGACCTTGGGCAACTGAAACTGTGGAAAGAGAAACTGAGGCTAGGAGGACTTTCTATCAATTCTTGCATTGTGTTGTACACTCCTTAAGGGTAAAAGCCATGTTTCTTTGGAATCGTATCCCAAAAACTTAGCAGAGTGCCTGGTACATAATCAGTGGTCACTGAATGTTTTTTGATTGATTAGGTGATGGAGATTTATGCATGTCTAGCTATACAGTTTGTTTATCATATACAGTATTGGCTTAATAAGATATTCTTTGGCCTCAAAATTAGAACCTAATAGGAAGCTTAAGACATAAAACTAATTTGAAGACAAGGAAGCATGAAATAAGTGTTCCAAAAAGAAACGCAAGAACATTTAGGATGGATATACTGCATCCAGCAGGGGTGACTAAGTGATAATAATTATGCTAAGTCTTGGGGAAGAAAGGATGCTATTTCAGGAGGTCGAGGAGAGGAGTATGTAGTTATTCCATTTGGAAATAATACTCTAGGCAAGGGACACAGACATGAAAGTACGGAATGTATTTGAAGGATGGTATCTTCTAATTGCATAGCTCAAAATTCTAAATAAGAGGTCAGTGGCTGATAGAGCTAGGCAAGGAAGTTGAAATCACATTATGGAAAAGTTTAGAATTTAGTAGGCAGTGGAGAGATGTAATTTCTGCATAGAAAAAAAATACTGTCATGAGATTTTATGGAGATTAATCCCTGCTCTGACTGGATTAGAAGAAGCAGAAACTGTAGGCCAGGGGTGCAGGGTTCTTTAGGAAAGAAATACAAGACAAGAAGTTAAACTAGATAAAAACAAGATGAGGATGTATATAGTGATATTGTAATGTATAAAGAAAAGTGTCTCATTAGACTTGCAAGCTGGTCCATTTACATTTGTTCGTATTTTAAGAGAAACATGAACAAACCAAGGCAAGTCCAAAGGAGAATGATCAGGATTTGAGAGGGAGGGAGGGAAGAGGGTCTGCAAGTGGTGAGTTCCTGATTAATCAGCAGGGGAAAAAAGACCAGGAAGGAGGAATGTGATAGGCAGCTTCAATTATTTGAAGAACTGTCCTCTAGAAGAGACAACATCCTTATTCTGTTTCTTCAGAGAGGCAAGAAGAGACACCATAAAAGTGGACTGTGTCCAGAAGAGTGTGTCCAAGATATGGAATGATTTGGAAACTGTGTCACACAAGAAGAATAGAAGTATTTTTTATGATAAAGGAGAATTTTGAGGAACTTGAATACCACCTTCAAATACCTGCAAGGAAAAATGGAACTTTTAAACATTCAGTTAACTCCATGTAACAGAACCATCTAATTTATAGATAAACAACTTTTCTCTTTACCAATTATAGTGGGCCATCTGTCAAATATTATAGAGTACATGAGTATGTTGGAAGGAAATGTTGACAGTGACAAATGTTTTTAAAAGGGAAAATTAATAGTGTCCACTACATTTATTTTATTAGTATCTCGAATATTAGATGGAAAAGAAAGGAGAATCAGTGGGCCACTAATGGCTTAGAGCTTATGGCTATAAAATTTACTCATGTTATTGCATTAATATTTCAGAATTCATAGTCTCAGATAAATACAAAATATAGAGAGGCATATCAGGAAGTTTAGATTACCTATGTATAAATAATTAAATTTCTTTCTTAAAATGAATACCAATACCAAATTTTATTTTATAAGGAGTCATGATGGCACAGTATGAAGAGCTGTAGGTTGACATCAGGCATACCTAAATTTGAAGCCAGCTCTGCTACTTACTAGCTATTTTAACTTTAGCATGTTATTTGGCCCCTCTGGGTCATGGTTTAATCATCTATAAAACAAGGATATAATTCCTCTCTCCAGGGTTATTATACAGATTAGTAATAATGTTTATGTCATATATAAAAAGAACCTCATACATATTTGATATTTAAAATGGCAATTATTAATGTTATTATCAGAAAAGGTTTTAACAAGCATGTTACACAGATGCAAATGGTAAAGTGGAAAGAATGTGGAATTTGGAGTCAGACTGACCTGGCTTTGAAGCCTAGCATTGTCACTCACTAGCTGTACATCCATAGCAACCTGATTAACCAAGCTGAACTCAGATTATCTGTAAAATAAAAATACTGCCTGGGCCAGGCACGGTGGCTCACACCTTTCATCCCAGCACTTTGGGAGGCTGAGGCGGGTGGATCACGAGGTCAGGAGTTCAAGACCAGCCTGGCCAACATGGTGAAACCCTGTCTCTACTAAAAATACAAAAAAATTAGCTGGGCATGGTGGCGCGTGCCTGTAATCCCAACTACTCAGGAGGCTGAGGCAGGAGAATTGCTTGAACCAGGACCCAGGAGGCAGAGGTTGCAGTGAGCTAAGATTGCATGGCTGCATGCCAGCCTGGGCTACAGAGCGAGACTCCATCTCAAACAAACAAACAAACAAAAAAACCCAACACTGTCTACTCCACTGGTTCAGAGTATTAAATTAGGTCATGTTTATTATTTTTGTTTTTAGCATAGTCTGGTATGTAGTAAAACTTCAGTGTTAAATTTCATTTAATTTCCTCAAATATATGAACAGGCTATACCCCACTTATGACCTCTTAACATGTATTTTACAGACTTAGGTGGACTGGAAGTCCTGGCTGGGCTCCACAGTCCCTGAGGGAAAGGAGAGCTTCCCTTTTTTGAACATTCAAACCCCAGGGACTGATTCACCTAACTGCTCTCTATTAGGCAACCCTTGAAAGGAAACTTCTGAGTTTTAATAAATGAAGAGAGGACAGAGACTCATCTCTTGTTTTATGCAGAAGTTAAGAGTTTAAGTGACTAATGTCCAGGCACACTTATTGTAATTACTCCTCTCTAAACCTTATCTAATACTTCTGAAGCCCTACATCTTTCAAGAGGGTGTAGTGATCAGAGGTAAGGTTTAAAGTCTACCACTTAGACCTGGTTTTTAACTTCTCATCAAAATACCACAGTCTGTATCGAGTGTTCTGATCAGGCTTGTTTCTTTATTATTGAGGTAATCTACTTTGCTCTTTCTCTGCACATTTAACCATGGTGTTCTTTTTATTGAGAAAACCACCCCTTTTGGGCTGTTACATAAATTGTGAGCTATACTTCAAGTCACCCCAAGATCTGCCTTCTTTGTGACAGCTAGTGATCCTTCTAACCCACAGTGATTTTTCCCTACCTTGATCTTTCACAGCCCCAATTCTTCCATATTTTGTCACTTGCTTTGTATTTTGAGTTATTTTCTAATTATTTCATGTGTGTAATTTACTTTCCCAATAGAAATTTAAGTCTTTGAAGAGAGGAAACTGTATTATTGTATATATTTTATTTTATTTTTTGTTTTTGAGACAGAGTCTCGCCCTGTCGCCCAGGCTGGAGTGCAGTGACACGATCTCAGCTCACTGCAACCTCCGCCTCTCGGGTTCAAGTCATTCTCCTGCCTCAGCCTCCTGAGTAGCTGGGCTTACAGGCACCTGCCACCAGGCCTGGCTAATTTTTTATTTTTATATTTTTAGTAGAGATGGGGTTTCACCATGTTGGACAGGCTTTTATATCCCGCACTACACCTAGCAAAAAAATATAATTGTATAATTATCTAATTAAGATTTATTGAAATGCTTTAAGTTTTTAGATTCTAGTTTAAGTTTCTATGCCAATACTTTATTACTTTTTTCGGTTCATTTGCCTTTGAGAATTTTCTTAGCATTTTTAATTTAATTTAATAATTGAGTGATTATGACAGGAAATCATTTCATGTAAAAAACAGACCAAATATTCTGGTTCCTAGCCTGTTTTCTTCCATTTAGATATGATGGTACTAAAGCAAACAACAAATGACACTTCTGCTTATTTAGTGATTCCACTATTCTGAATATATATTTCATGGCAATAAGAATTTGTTGAAGTTTGAAGGCCTTTTTACAGTCTCTGAAAAGACTTAAAATTATTGTTTTCATTCAAGTTATAGATGGTTATAATCTGTAACAGATAGCTAAGACTTTCATTTTCACTGTAAGGTTAATTTTATTTGGAGTGTCCTATAAAAAAAAAAAAAAAGAAAGAAAAACTTTGGCTTTACAAAAATTCTTTTTAGTGTAAAAATGACTGAAAATATTATTATTCCCTTTATATGAAATGTCCAGCTAAGGAAAATTATAGAGAAAAAAAGTAGACCAGTAGTTGCCTTGGGCTAGACTTAGGAGTTGCCTTGGGGATTAAGTATAAATGGACGTGAGGCAACTTTTGGGGCAGTGAGAATGTTCTAATACTACATTATGGTGGAGGTTGCACAATTTTGTAAATTTCCTGAAAATTATTGAATTGTATGCTTAAATAATTCATGAATTTTGTGGTATGTAAATTATTTCTTAATAAAGTTATTAAAATAATTTATGAAAGTACAGGGTTAAATTTTATTTCATAATAAATGTAAATTGTCCTTAGTATCCATTTATGAAAGTAAATATGTTGATTGAAATTATTTCATTAGAAAAACTATTGCTACTCTTTAGTTGTATGGCTATATGTAGGTCTTGTATGATTTTTATTAATTTATATTGAACTACTCAGTAGAATTTTTAAAAATATGGCTACTCATATGTAAAAGTTACTGGACTGGTCTTATTTTTCTGACCTTTTTATTCCCATATAAATTCAGATGATTTCTCCCTAATATTTATGATATTCTGCTCTGAAAATAATATAATCAATTACTTGCCTTTTTAAGTCAAGTATTCTACCCTAGTTGACTATAAAGTGATTTTTTTTTTTAAAGGAAGTCTTAATTTTTCATGTATTTCTGAGATTAAATTTGAGAGATGTTCACATTGGGGGGAAAATCAAATTTAGTAAGTTGTGAACTTTGGCAATGAAAGATTGAACTACTGGCTGAAATATTTGTTAATATCTGCTCACTATTCCATTCACATAGCATAAGAATTTCCCCTATGCCTGATATTTTTGGCTTCATATTTTTAATTTCCATTTCTGGATTTGTATTCTTATGTCCAATTGAGCATTCATGCTGATTTTTTTTTACTTCATAAATACATAGTATCTGTGATGGTTAATACTGAATGTCAACTTGATGGGACTGAATGATGCAAAGTATTGATCCTGCAAGTGTCTGTTAAGGTGTTGACAAAAGAGATTAAATTTGAGTCAGCGGGCTGGAAAAGGCAGACCCACCCTTAATCTGGGTGGGCACAATCTAATCAACTTCAGACGCAGCCAGGATATAAAGCAGGCAGAAAAACGTGAAAAGGTTTGACTGGCTTAGCCTCCCAGCCTACATCTTTCTCCCATGCTGGATGCTTCCTGCCCTTGAACACCAGACTCCAAGTTCTTCAGCTTTGGACCTTGAAATGGATTCCTTTTGCTCCTCAGATCATGTGAGTTAATATTACTTAATAAACTCCTATATATATATCCTATTAGTTTTGCCCGTCTAGTATCAATCAAAATTTGAAGCTACAAGAGAATTTAGACATCATCCAGTGCAACTTATTAAATTATACTTTTGATAGGAGATGCTAAATGGTTAGGGAACTTGTTTGGATCTAGGGAATTAGTTGGTTATATACTCAGCTCTTAATTGCCAAGGAATAGTCATGATGAACCAGCAGACTTTCCTCACCTAGTTGGGGAGAAAAGAATTAGATTAATTTTTGGTTCCTTGAACTCTAGAATTCTATAAATCTATCAACTGTAACTATGTCCAATATCATGCTATGGATGTTACTCTTCTTAATTAACTATGTCTAGCTACACTTTCTCATAGTCCAATTATCATTAATCTTGGATTATAATGTGTAGATCCTATCTGCCTGGCTCCCTGAACTTTTTATAGAAAGGAGTATATACTATATACTATATTAGTAAAAGCACACACTCTGGATTTAACCTCCCTGGGTTTGGGTATTGGTTCTGCCACTCATTTAGACTGTGTCCTTGGACAGGTTATTATCCTCTCAATATGGGGAGAATAAAATGCTTCATAAACTGGTGAGGATTAGATCAATTAATACATGCTTGAAATAGTCCACTGAATATAATAGAAACTCATAAGATGAATAATTAATGTAACTCAAATCAATTGGTTTAGATGAGTAAAGAGATATATATTTTTTATATATATCTATATAGACTTATATATCTGTATATATGTATATATACTTATATATAGATATATAAGTATATATCTGTATATATAGAAATCTATCATGTCTATATATAAGTATATATAGAGATATATAGTATATATAAACATATATATAGTATTTCAGTGCCTCATGGTATATATAAGTATATATAACATTTATGTATTTTGTATAAATATATACATATATAGATATATGCTATATATACATATATAGAGAGAGATAAATATATATGAAATATATAAAAAATATATAAAATATATAAAAATATACATATAGAAATATACTTATAGAGATAGCTATATGTTAGATAGCTATATATAATATGCATATATACATATATACATATATGTATATATAGATAGCATATATTAGATAGCTATATATAATACATATATTTATAGAGAGATATATAGCTGTCTATATATAAATGTATATCTATATATGTGTATATGTATGTTATATATAGCTATCTAATATATATAGATATCTGTATATACTAATATATATATATTTTATAGATATATGTAAGTATATATATCTGCCTCTTTATATACTTATATATGTAGATGTCTGTGTATATATAGCTTTTTGGGGTCCTACTTAGCCTAGCCTTTCTTTCTCCATAGGTTTAACTGTAGAGCTGTGTTTCTTTTCTCTTTTTTTTTTTTGAGACGGACTATTGCTCTGTCACCCAGGCTGGAGTGCAGTGGCGTGATTTCGGCTCACTGCAACCTCCGCCTCCTGGGTTCACATCATTCTCCTGCCTCAGCCTCCTGAGTACCTGGGATTACAGGCACCCGCCACCATGCCCAGCTAATTTTTTGTACTTTTAGTAGAGACTAAAAATACAAAATCATGTTAGCCAGGATGGTCTCGATCTCCTGACCTCGTGATCCGCCCGCCTTGGCCTCCCAAAGTGCTGGGATTACAGGCGTGAGCCACTGTGCCCAGCCACAGCTGTGTTTCTTAAACTTAAGTAATGCATAAATATATTGTAAAGAAAATACCTCAGACTTCTATGAATATACTTACAAATTCCAGTTGAAGAACTACATGAATTAAATGCTGCCACCTTCCATGGTAGCTTGGTTCCAACACAATGAGAAACTCAAATGCAGTTTTTGATGCTGAAATCAGGTAACCAGTACTTTATTGTAAGATCTTCAGCTGATTGAGCATTTTAATTTTTTTCGGTCATCATCAAAACAAAAACACACATTTTAAGCATATGAAATATCTTGAGACTATTGCAGCAGACCCTAATTGAGAACAGTTGCTTCAAAGGTAAAAATAATACACCTATACACACCAAACAGATTGTTTTATATTCAAAACTCCAGTATCAGTATTTGTTTTAATCAGTTGAAATTACCTAAGAGTAATACCAGGCCTGCTGCCAGTGGTGGTAGCAACTGAAGCTGATTTTTATCAGATCAAGAGTGAGCCAGGACAATGCCAGTTTGGGGCCAGCTCCAGGTAGAATGATAAAAGTTGTTGAGGCTTCTGTCTTCCTTCTGTTACCCTACTATATTCTCTCATCCTTCCTCCTGTCTGTGCCCTTTGTCAGTGCCCTTACCCCTAACCGGAGAAGCTCCTCACTAAGATGCTTGACATGTTACTTTTCCCAGTCTATTTATGTTTTAATAAAGCAAATCTAAGTCCCTGAAATACCTCAAGACTTGTTAGAATCTCTTAAAATTTCCAACACTCTGAGTTCAATAAGAAGAAATGAAAGTACATATATTTTTAATAAATTTTTTATGTTTGCAAACCAAGAAACATGCCATTTCTCCCAGTAAAAATGGGGCAAGTGAGGACCACTTTGCTTTTCTCCTGAACAGAGTAGTTCTCATTTCCCCCTTTTTTCTTTATAAAAAGGAAATGATGATAAAAAGTTATTAATTGGATACCACTTCAAACAGGGATTAGTTACACATAGAATATTTCATATATATTAGTATAGAAGTCATTTAAGATACAAGCATTTTATCCTTTTGTAAGTTCTTTTGTCTAAAGTTTGTTAAGAGGAAAGCCAAAGATTCTTTTATTATATACTAAAAGATGTAGATATTATTAATTTATGTCCTATAGCTCCCTATGGAAAAGGGAAACTCAGTATTACCATAAACAGGATCTGTTCTTTATGTGAGTAGTTAGAAGCTAATTGTAGGTTTTTGAGATTTAATTTAGTCTCTGGTTATCATGTTTAGAATCTTACGACATGATTTGTTTTAGAGAAATAACCTGCTTGCAGTTAAGTACATTCCTTAGGTGTCAGCCTGGTTAAACAGTGTCTGTCCTCAGTTGGTAAACATCTACTTAGATGCCAGTGATGCGATAGAAACTGTCGTGTCAGCTTATAACATTCCCAGAGGGTTGCACTTTCAATGCAGATGGGGGAAAGGACAAAGTAATAGCTTCTTGTTGGGATTACAGTAAGTGAGGGCTCAAGTGAAGATCTCTTAGTTCCTTGAATGATCCTTTAAAAGGTAATAGTTTTCCATTTTTTGCTTTCAATTCTTGCATATGTAATGAAAATAAAGTGAACTTAGAAGTATGGGCTTAGTAAATTCTTAGTAAATTACATTCACATGCTATAAGATTTTAATCAATGAGTATCTAATGGGGAAGGCAATTTATATTTAATACCAACCTACAACATACCTATATTTTAAACTGTTAATCATCCAGTAACCCATAAGCCTAGGAAAGATAGAGCCTGGCTATGACTTGTTCTATCTCATTTGTTTTAGTTTTCTTTTTTTTTTTCTTTTTTTTTTTTTTTTTGAGACATAGTTTCATTTTGTCGCCCAGGCTAGAGCGCAGTGGCGTGATCTCAGCGCACTGCAACCTCTGCTTTCCGGGTTCAAGCGATTCTCTTGCCTCAGCCTCCTGAGTAGCTGGGATTACAGGCATGTGCCACCACGCCCAGCTAATTTTTTTGTATTTTTAATAGAGATTGGGTTTCACCATATTGGTCAGGCTGGTCTTGAATTGCTGACCTCAAATGATTCACCCGCCTCTGCCTCCCAAAGTGCTGGGATTACAGGTGTGAGCCACCGCGCCGAGCCTGTTCTATATGATTTTAAAACCTAAACCCTTTCCTCTTAAACAAGCAGACATCTGTAATATATGAAGCCTAATTGTAAAATAGATAAAGGTAACAGACTGTATGGTTGGTATAGTTTCTGGTTAGTGCTAAATGATTGGAACAAAGAAAGGAGAGATTACTCTGGATTGGAATGATCAAGAAAAGCTATATAAGGATATAACTTGAGGTGGACTGTGAACTGGGTAGAAACACTGGCCACAGAAGGAATGAAGACTAAGATTTTTGGAAGATACTTGTTAGTATGGGTTTGAAGACATGAAGAGGATTGTTTAAGAGTAACATTTGGGTTATTGGTGTTTCGGTGTTTAGCACTGTACCTAACATCTGTGTAGGTGCTTAATAAATGTTTGTTGAATTGGAAACATTCTGGGAGATGAGGGAAATAACTGAGAGTGCACAATCTTGTCCTGTTGGAGGTAACAGAGTTAAGGTGCCTTTCCACAAATGGCTAACCTGGTAAGGGTTATGGATGAATGGGAATGGTGAGGAAGAAGACAGCACAAGTCAGCTTTTCATCTGATTTAAAATAACGGGCCTAAAACGGGGAGTTTTGAGGTCATGAGCAAAGTCAATGAAAGAATTAACACCTGAGACTTCATTGAAGCTGTGAGGGGAGTAGGAAAGATTCGATTAGCCACTGAGGCCAGGGAAAACAGATTCAAAAAGGAAATAGCCAAATAGCAAGTAGTAAGGAGCAAGGTGAAATTTGAGAACTAAGTTTGGGTTGTGTTTATATACAAGGTTTTCCTATTTTCTTCTCAGAAATCTGAGGTGCAGTGCAAGGAAATAATTAAGCCTTCGTGTTCACCATTCCAAATCTAACTTGTCAATCATATCAGATTTCATACCTTTTTCAAGTCAGTACACCTGGTTGCCTATGTGTGCCTAGGCCTTTGAGTTACAACAGTATATAGAAATTAAAAATATTCACCTTAAACAGTTTCTCTTAAAGAATGTTTAGAAAAGCATTAGGTCACACAGCTCTAGTATCAGAGTTGGAAAAAAACTTGATAGGGTTCGTTTTGGAGGTTCTGACAATTGTAATATTTTTAGTAGTTACAATGTAAGAGCTCTGTCATTCCCATCATCTAATTATAATGTGCAAAGACTGATTGCATGTACTCTTTGACTACAGTTCTTGGCACTAATAACCCTAAACAAAGCTGGAGGCGCTAATTACCTCCTTTTCCTAATCTGAATTTTGATGTGCTTTTGAACTAGTAAGTCTTCTGGCATTCTAAGAAGACTTACCCCATCACTGGGGAGACGTTTACTTCAGCATTCAGAACACTAGATTTTTGAATTAAAGTTTTTTAGAGGAGTTTTTTATGCAGTAGCACAAATAAATTATTAGTGTCTTTATTTTTCTATGCCCCAATCGTCATTGCCTGAATATAAGAAGGAGATAAGTGTTAACAGTTTACTCAGGGCATATGTGCACTTTTTGATAGAAAACATGGAGACTATGAAAAGCATTCATTTTGTCTCCTGGTTGTCAGGTTCTGTCTATAACTGATAATATGATCCTATGTCTTTCAAATGTGCTATTGCCTGAGTTTCTTGTGGTAATACTAAAGGTAGAAAGAAAAAAAGTTAACTTTGCGTTTATGTTACATGAAAGGAAAATGATTCACTGAATTACTGAGCACATCTGAAAAATGACAAGGCAGAGGCTATTTGTTCCTTTTTCATTAAAGAACCAGGAAATTCTTTTTTGATTGATGACATTGTATTAATATTTAGTCTGATTTATTAGTGTGAGGCAAACAACTTTTTTCCCCAAAGTGTTGACTTAGAGAATGTGGACTTATATAAAAATAAAGATAATTTAGTTTATGGTTTTTCTTCTTCTTTCAAAATTCAGTTTCTTAACTTTTTGTTGGATTTTTTTCTCACTTTTTAAAAAACCTTTAGTTTTGTGACTTGGGCAACCTACTCGGCCTCAATTTTCTTATCCCTAAAATGGGGTTATTAATCCACCTATATAACAGGGTGGTTGTTAGGATTAAACAAGATCATATCTGTGGAACGATTCAAATGGTTAGAACAGTAGTACCTCATAGTTAACTCAGTGAGTAAGTGTTAGCTATTGTTTTAAATAAAACCAGTAGGATTTCAACCACACTGGCAGGTGTGTCCAGCTCTGCCCTTTGCTAGCTGTGTGACCTTAAGAATGTTACTTAGCTTCTTTGTATTTCAGTTTCCATGTCTGGAATACGGAAGTAATACTGATGCCTACCTTGTAGAGTTTTGTAACAATTAAAGCAGTAGTTAATGCTTATAAAAGTTCTCAGAACACTCTGGCACATAGTGAGTCTCTTGTTATAATTATTTTCAGCATTATCACTGTTTTTGTCAGGATGAGCTTTTTAAAAGCAATGCATAAAAGTACTATAAATATGCATTTGTTCTATATAATGGACAAGTAAGGAAACAAAAGCAGATAAGGTAAAAAGCACAAGAAATGAAAAAACAGAAAGAAGGCAAACAGGAATAGGCAGAAGGATAAGTACTACAAAACATATATATACATCCAGGGAGAGAGGACAGATTAGAAAGTTCCAGAAAGTTCTTCCTATTTCTAAAATTTGTTTATACACACATATATGAAATGAAACTCTAGACTATAGTAAGTGATCTGTGAGCTATTTCCTACATCATAGCATTTTTACATTGTATTTTGTTTGCTCAGTTAATTGTCCATCTTCCCCTGCAAGCTCTTGAGGGTAAGAAACATGTATGTCTTGTTCATCTTTGGAACCCTACTGTCTAGCATGTAGAAAGCTCTCAATATTTAAACTGAATTTAAAAATAAGGTTTTGCAATACTAACTTGTATTTTTCCATAAATGTTTTTCTAATTTTTCCATAAATTTCTCACAAATGTGTCTTGATATATTTATATATAATTCCTTGACTGTGTGTGATGTGGTTTAAAATTTTCCTTTTTCTAACATTTTTATTTTCTTTTTAATTTGGAAGTCTCCATTCTTATTAAAATTAAGTACTTATGCTATTGAATATAATAATGCTTGTTACGCCTTTAGGAAAACATCGTTGTTCACCATACTTTATATATCATGTGTGAACTTTTCTATTATTTTCTTCCTTGCAGAGTGTATTGTTCTTTTTGTTTGTAAAGCAGCATACTTGATGCTGCAACCAGTGACTTTTTGCCATGCATTCTTAGTACTTCTTGGAATATTTGGTTTAGGAAGTGGGGTAATTAGTACATAAACATTATGTAGCAGAACTACCCTAATTAGTGCCTTTTGGCCTGGCTTCAATGATAAACAAAGTAAGATGTGTGTCAGCATTCATCCTAACACTTTATAAAAATTGTTATAGCCCTATGGGGCAGCACACACAAGATAAGTTAAATAATGTAGTAGTTGAGACCATGAGAAGGAGTTTCGTCTATTTAATAGTCTTTGCCTGATAAATTAGCTTCCTAGCTTTGAAGGCTTCATTAGTCTTAATTATCCAGAAAGCATAAACTTAGCCTTCAAAGTGTATCCCTAATAACTTTTTACATCTTTAGTGAAATGTTGCCTCTTTAATCTGTACCTAAACCAATTTCACTATCTTCCTATAATCTATAGGCAAAAAAGAGCATTAGCTTAGACCATCAAAATGAAATAGATTCAGGAACTAGGTTCAGAGGCAAAACATTTCTCACCCACTTTATGGGGCCTTCAGGAAATTTTCTTTCATTTAGTTCACTGTTACTTAAGTCTGTTATTTCAGAAGACCACTGCTTCCTATTTTTGAAGTGTAAATGCTTTAAAGATTTTCCCATTAAGATGTTGCTTTGTTGGTTCACAACACTGGGGCTACTATATAGGAACAGATCATTTTTCCTAGAGACAAGGAACACAACTTTCTGCTAGACAGCTCATTTCTTAGAGACACTCTAAGCTTAAAATTTGAAGTCTAGGTACAGTTTCTGAAGAATCTCATTTGTAAACAGATATACTTTCCTAAGCCAAATAGATTTTATAGGACATTGTTACCAGATTTTCAGGGGATGTAACTCCTGTCTCATATGGATGCTTTAAAAATAAAAAAATTTAAAAAATAAAAAAAAACAGGATGCTATCTGGCTAATTTTGCAAGGCTTGTACAACCTTAATTCCAAAAAATAGCACAAGAAGAGAAAAGTATAGGTCCACCTCACTTACCATTACAAGTGTGGGAATTCTAAATCAAATTTAGTGAATAAGTCCAATGGTATTTATTTTTTATTTGTTATTTTTTGAGTCAGAGTCTCACCCTGTCACCCAGGCTGGAGTGCAATGGCGCAATCTCGGCTCACTGCAACCTCTGCCTCCCAGGTTCAAATGATTCTCCTGCCTTAGCCTCCCGAGTAGCCACCACTACACCCAGCTAATTTTTGTATTTTTGGTAGAGACAGGGTTTCACCATGTTGGCCAGCCTGGTCTCGAACTCCTGACCTCATGATCCACCTGTGTTGGCCTCCTACAGTGCTGGGATTACAGGTATGAGCCACTGCACCCAGCGATAATTTTTTAATATAGTATTTTATCTAAGGAAGGCAAGGATGGTTTAACATTAAAAAATCAAAGAAATTCACCATATCAACGGTGAAAATATGTAATAGGTGAAAAAAATTATATAATTGTCTACAAGTATGCTTTGAAAAGCTTTTGATAAACTTTATGTAATTAAAAGTTTAGAAAATTAGGAGTAAAAGGAAACTTTACAAACTAATTATATACAAAAGCCTACAACAAATATCAATACCAAAACTTTAATCAAACTTTATACAAAGCAAGACAAATATATATTCTTGACATATATCTGACTAGTCCAATAAGAAAAACAAAAGTGAAATAAAGGTGGACAGGGAAATGGTGACGTGGAAAAGAGAAGCTAAAATAGACAAAAGAGTCCTTACTTGGAAGTTGTACATTGTCTATGTGGGCAAACTTTTAGAACTAGAAGCAGCAAGCTATATACTTTCAATGATCAGTAGTTTTGTTTTTCCATATTTAGCAGTGACTACATTTCAAAATTCACAATAATTACAAAAAGTATAATGCATTTAAATATTAACCTGACAAAATTATAATAGCTTTATGGAACAAATTACAAAACTTTACTAAAGGACATAAATGAAAACTTGGTTAAGTGAAGAGCTATAACATGTTTATTGGTGGGGCACATAACAACATAAAGATACCAATTCTCCCCAAATTCAATTCCAGTTAAAATTATAATAAGACTTTTTGGGAACCTCAGTTAACTGACTCTGATGTGGAAAAAAGTTTCCTAGATAGCTAAGTCTATTTTGAAATGTATCAGGAAGAGGGATGATTTTTTCAACATTTTAATCCATATTTGTAAAAGTAGTATGGAACTGGCATAGAAACAGATGTTTACACTAATGAAACAGAAGATACAGGTCAAAAACAGAACCATGGTGGGGAAGAGGAATGTTGCTTAGTAGGTTCTTGAAAAGACTGGTTTACAAAATTTTAAAAATAAAGTTGGGCCCCTATTTCACATCACATACCATGTGAACTCCACAGAGAACAAGGACTTAAAAGTGACAGGTACAACCATAGAGCTAATAGAAGAAAATGTAAGATACAATTTTTCTGATTTTTAAAAAAAATATATAAAAATATATATATTTAATATATATTTATAATTATATTATATAATATATTTATAATATATAATATAATATATATTTAATATATATTTATAATGATATTACATATAATTATATATTATATATAAATATATAATATATATATTTAATATATATATATATCTTGCTTTGTCATCCAGACTGGAGCACAGTGGCACAATCACGGCTCACTGCACCTTCAACCTCCTGGGCCCAAGCAGTCCTCCCACCTCACCCCCCTTCAGGTAGCTGGGACAACAGCTGCACACCACCAGGCTCGGCTAATTTTTGTAGAGATGAGGTTTCACCATTTTGCCCAGGCTGGTCTTGAACTCCTAGGGTCAGGCAAGCCATCTTGCCCAGCCTATTTTCTAATCTTGATATGAGGAAGAACTTCTTAAACCCTACTTGTGCAAAAGCACAAACTATCAGGGATACATTTTTTTTGCTTTACATTGTCAAAACTAAAGATTCAATGATTAAAGAGTAAAAAAAAAAATAACAGAATAGTGAGAGATTGGAAGAAGATATCTGCAATGTCATAAGCAGACAAGAGATAAATATGTAGACCATATGAAAAATGCTTTCAAATCAAGAAGAAGAAACCAATATTTACGGAAGTAAAAGTTATTACTAGACAACTCATGGAAGAGAGTCCTTAATGTCTTAAGTGTATAAAGAGAGATGTTCAACCTTATGAGGAATTAGAGAAATGCTAATTGAAACAACATACCACTTCCCATCTATTTGGGAAGAAGTTTTTGAAAAATCAGTTGGTAAATCAAAATATAGGTGAGGATTTGGGGTAATGAGGACATTCATGCACTGCTGGTTAAAATGCAGGCTGACACAGCTGGTCTGAAGAGCAATGTCACAGTCCTTTGTAAAAGTAAATATGTTTATAACTTGTCACCCGGGGTCCCATTTCATGTACATATTCTATTGAAACACATTTCAGCTTGATAATGTGGTGTGTCCCAGGATGTTTACTGTGGCAGTGTTTCTGGTAGTGTGGGGTTGAGGATAACTTAAGTATCCATCACTATGAGAATGGTCAAGTAAAATGCAACGGATGCATCCTGTGGAACATTCTGTAAGACAGCAATAAAATAAATGTTCAGGCAATGCCCTCCAGCCAGAGACCCCTGGGAACACACACCTGGAGTGGAACAAGTTGGGTTTATTCCTGATTGTATGGAGGGGTAATGCACACCTTGCAGAACTGTGGGTATCTTAGCAAGAAGATGTTAGGAGGGAATTATAGGAGCTGACCTGTATAAGATGATTTTGGGGGAGAGCTTAAGAAAGTGGACATTGTACTGGATTGCTTACTTTTAGGAGGCAGAGACAACACCATGATTGATTATGTTAATTAAATCATCTGTAAAGAGGGAAGAATAGAGTGAAGCTAATGGTGTAATTGGTAAAGAAGCAGTCACTCTTACTAGCTGGAACTGGGAATATATGTTTATGTTGTGGCTTGGACAGTGTTCATGTTTTGTCCATACCTGAGTATGCAGTGGTCTTGTTTTTGTCTTGATCTGTTACTGTCACAGAGTGACCTCGTCTAATGTTGCTGTTCTGTGAAATTGTTCATGTTCAACAGAATACCAAGTGAGTCTCAGACCAGCTCATGATAACATAAAGGCCATGCTAGTAATATAATACCAGAGCAGCTCTCAAATATGCTCTTCTGTTTTTCAGTACTACAACAACACACAAGATCTTAAAAATGTAGTAGTCATTATTAAAAAGGGCTTAAAGCAAGACCTATAACATAATATTATTTATATAAATTAAAGACATCATAAATAAAACAGTAGTATGCATTATTCAAAGATGAATATATGTATACAAGGCCCTATACCAAATACAAGAGTTTTCATCTCTAGCGTGGTTGGAGGGAAGAGGCCAGTAGCCAATATTGGGGGTGAAAGGAAATATTAAATAAGAGAAGAGCCTTGTATGGACCAATGTGATAGTGTGCTGTATAGATTGAAAATTACGATAATTCATTTTCAGCAGCTATGGTCTTAAAACAAGTCCACACTTCTGCAGAAAAGTTGTAAGGGAAAGAGTGGGAGAGGGCCTGTAGCCCAGCATCTTATCTATATTTACTACTCTTGCCTTGTGGGAGGTGGGGGAAGGGGGGAGGAGGAGGGATACCTTAAGCTTCTCCTAAATGTCTTACATTTCCCCCAACAGGAATGAGCTGTTGTAATGATAGCATGTTGATGCTTGTTAAAATAAAACATGCCCACCAGTGTAAAATGATAGCATTAATATTTCATGTGGGAACTTGATTTAGCGTTAAATGTACCCAAAAGCTTTCGAAGTACAAAAGCCCTCATATTAACTCCAGAGAAACCAAGTTTATTATATCTTAAGAAAAAGATTTCTTCATGAACCTTAAATTTAGTGTCTGTGTAATCATGTTATTTTGTCATTTACTTTTTAACTGTAGAAAAGAGCTTGTGGTTTTTTTTGTTTGTTTGTTTTTGTTTTGAGATGGAGTCTTGCTCTGTCACCAGGCTGGAGTGCAGTGGCATGATCTTGGCTCACTGCAGCCTCCGCCTCACGGGTTCAAGTGATTCTCCTGCCTCAGCCTCCCGAGTAGCTGGGACTGCAGGTGTGCATCACCATGCCCAGCTAATTTTTGTATTTTTAGTAGAGATGGGGTTTCACCATGTTGGCTAGGATGGTCTCAATCTCTTGACCTTGTGATCCACCCAAAGTGCTCTGATTTGGGAGGCCTTGGCCTCCCAAAGTGCTGTGATTACAGGCGTGAGCCACTGCACCAGCCAGAGCTTGATTTTTTTAGGAGTAAAGAGACTTCCTACCTCCACTCTAGTCCTCTTATCAGTGATTTCTTTTTAAAAAAGTAAATGTCCTCGTGTCTTCACTTCATCTTCCTTAATAAGTATTTAGAGGCAGTATTTTTGATATTAACAGCATAGATTCTTTAATTTAGGAAAGAAGAAAACTTAATTTTGATTTTTCTAATTTTCTGCTCAGCTCCTCCAACATGAATATGTAGGTCTCCATCTCCCGGGGTCCTCATTATGCTTTGCTTTGCCCTTTCCAGTGTTTCAAACACATTGAGCCATGTGGCCGCCTAGGGGACTATGAAGATCAGCCCACGCATTTGTGAAGCACTGCCTCCTTGTATCTTACTGTTCTCTTTCTTCATTGGCTGTGTTCTGGAATGGTGTCTTGGTGTTATGTTTTAAAACATTATTTTGCATAATTTATGTCATTTTATAGTCAGCCAGGAGAAAGTCACTACATTAGTTCTATGTCATCAAATTCTGTTTAATCATCTCTATAATTTACATGACTCTTCATTAATAATACAGGAGGAAATATAGGACTCCTTCTATAAGCTTCGAAAATGCTGAGTTTTTTTGAAATAGATTTAGAGGGTACAAGTGCACTTGTTACAGGGCTATGCTCTAGTGGCAAAGTCTGGGCTTTTAGTGTAACCATTACTGGAATACTGTACCTTGAATCCGTTAGGTAATTTCTCATCCCTTACCCGTCTCCTTCCCTCCCATCTTTCCAAGTCTCTCATGTCTATTATTCCACTCTGTAGCTGACATTAATTTTTAAGGACAATTACTCTTTATATACTACTTCTGTAAATCCATAAGAGATCCCCAGGTTTTCCTTGTCTATTAGAAACTATTTTAAAAAAATGGTTTAGGCCGGGCGCAGTGGCTCAAGCCTGTAATCCCAGCACTTTGGGAGGCCGAGACGGGCGGATCACGAGGTCAGGAGATCGAGACCATCCTGGCTAACACGGTGAAACCCCGACTCTACTAAAAAAAAAAAAATACAAACAAACTAGCCGGGCATGGTGACGGGCGCCTGTAGTCCCAGCTACTCGGAAGGCTGAGGCAGGAGAATAGTGGGAACCCGGGAGGCGGAGCTTGCAGTGAGCTGAGATCCGGCCACTGCACTCCAGCCTGGGCGACAGAGCAAGACTCTGTCTCAAAAAAAAAAAAATTGGTTTAAGAAACAAACGTATCTCCATTCATATTCTTGAACAACACCTCTAATTGATGAATTACTCAGAAATTTTGCTGATGAAAACATAAGTTATGAAATCTGTATATTGTATAAGACCGTTGCTTCCCTGAGAGAAATCACTCACATTGTTTCTTCTAGAACTTATTATTTCAGACTTGTGGGTCTGAACTCTTGAAATTTTCTATGTGGTTTCTCTCTGAATGTATGTAGAAATTCCATGTTTGTTTTATGTAGATAGGATTAAGACGGAACTGTGTTCTAAAAATTGGGTTGTTTTTTATAAATTGTCCAAATTTACATTTTCCTAAAAAATACATTAAGAATGTTAGCTGGCAACCTCTTTTAAATCCATAATATGCTGACATATTAAATCTTTGCAATAAAGAATATTGAAAAAACAATACTGCTTCAAGTGTACAAATGGTATTTAATTCCACGTGCTCCTGTGCTTCCATCAGTCCCTGCACATAGGCTTCTCCACTCCTGATTCTAAAGCTCATTTACACTAAAAAGATTATTGAAAGGTACTTGATCTGTTTTTGAGCTTAAGAAATAGAGCTAATGGACAGTGTTACGATTTTGCAAGCACATGCAGCCCATTTTCCATTCCTAGATAGATCATTTATGTTTTCTACATCACCTACACTCTTGGGTCCAGGGTGATAGAGCATAGTAAGAAGCCAAAAAGAATGAATATCTTTTGAAGAACTATTTTTTTTTTTTTTGAGACGGAGTCTCGCTCTGTCGCCCAGGCTGGAGTGCAGTGGCCGGATCTCAGCTCACTGCAAGCTCCGCCTCCCGGGTTTAGGCCATTCTCCTGCCTCAGCCTCCCGAGTAGCTGGGACTACAGGCGCCCGCCACCTTGCCCGGCTAGTTTTTTGTATTTTTTTAGTAGAGACGGGTTTTCACCATGTTAGCCAGAATGGTCTCGATCTCCTGACCTCGTGATCCGCCCGTCTCGGCCTCCCAAAGTGCTGGGATTACAGGCTTGAGCCACCGCGCCCGGCTGAAGAACTATTTTCAAGCTAGTGTACCTAATTGGATGAGGACCATAGGCAGTTTTTCCTTCAGATGCCAGCAATCTAGAAGGAGGAGTAGGATGGGAGCAGAGAGCTTGCCTTCCCACCTGGATAACTGAATGTGGTTTTCAGCAGTTCTTAAAATTGTCAGCTCACACACACTATGTATTTATTTATTTATTTATTTACATATGTCTGTATGTACGTGACAGAGTCTCACTATGGCACCCTGGAGTGCGGTATCATGATCTCAGCTCACTGCAGCCTCTGCCTGCTGGGTCCAAGTGATTCTTGATTCTCATGCCTCAGCTTCCCAGGTAGCTGGCAATACAGGCATGTGCAATCACACCTGGCTAATTTATTTCATTTTATTTTATTCGTATTTTCGTAGAGATAGAGTTTCACCATGTTGCCCAGGCTGGTCTGGAACTCTGGGGTTCAGGCAATCCGCCCACCTCGGCCTCCCAAAGTGCTGGGATTACAGGCGTGAGCCACTGCCCCCAACCAATTCACACACACTTTAAGTGGGGCTTTAGTTAATATCTTAATATCAGGAATAGAACTTGATGTGGTTTTCCATACATGTACACACACATAATAAATATCATCCTTTTACAACTACTATAAGACTTAGTGCCTTTATCATTGGATATTCTGTTAAAATCATCAACAGAAAATGTGTTCTTTCTGGAGAAATTTTATCAAAAAATGTATACAGTGTTTGAACATGTGAATACAAAGGAAAGGGAAAGCTAATAAAGAACTTCGTAGTAGAACCATGGCCAGGCACAGTGACTCACGGCTGTAATCCCAGCACTTTAGGAGGCTGAGGTGGGAAGATCACTTGAGGTTCAGGCGTTTGATACCAGCCTGGCCAACATGGTGAAACCTCATCTTTACTAAAAATACAAAAAGTAGCCAGGCATGGTGGCAAGTGCCTGTAATCCCAGCTACTCGGCAGGGTGAGGCATGAGAATCACTCAAACCCAGGAGGTGGAGGTCACAGTAAGCCACGACCATGCCACTGCACTCCAGCCTGGGCGACAGAGTGAGACTCTGTCTCAGAAACAACAACAACAACAACAAAAACTTAGTATATAACCATTTATTTAGCTATTTTTGAGGTACATTTTGGAACAAAAGTGATTTTTTTTCAAACCTCTTTACCCTCTGTGGTGGTAGGAGACAGATTTCATATTCGTAGAGGTCCATATGTGGTACATATGTTGCTTAAAACTTGTGGTTGACACTATAGTAGGAAGTATCAGTAGGGTCACTACTGATATCTAAATTCCCGATGTTTCTAGTAGGTATAAACCAGAGTGTGATTTGTTTTTGTGAGGAGGGAATTATATATCCCATAGGTAAGCTAAATTCTTATTTTTGGCATTCATACTATAATTCTTTACCCTGATTCTTGTGTTTTTGCACATTGTAGACAAATATTAAAAATTCCACTTGACATGATTCTCCAATCAGAAGTTCCTGAGAATACAGATGTTTAAAAGCTGAACTTAAGCTACCTTAAAACATTTTAGTATTTTGAAAGAGAAAAGGATATTGTATTTAATTCCTCCTTTATAAAGAAGCTTTAACTAAACTTTAAAATTATTTTTTATTATCTGGTGTACCAGGATTGTGCAGGTAATATTCTTTTTGTTTTTAGGTCTCACTCCGTATCTCTGTTTTTTTAATAAAACAAGGGTCAGCAAACTTTCTCTGTAAAGGGCCGGGTAGTAAATATTTTAGGCTATGCAGGCCACATATGATCTCTGTAGAATCTCCTGTTTCACCACCTTCTACACTCTCTTCCTCCTCCTCCTCTATTTTTTTTTTACAGCCCTTTAAAAATGTAGAAACTGGCCAAGCACAGTGATTCACACCTATAGTCCCACCACTTTGGGAGGCAAGGTGGGCGGATTGCTTGATTCCAGGATCTCGAGACCAGTCTGGGCAACATGGCAAAACCCTGTCTCTACAAAAAAATACAGAAATTAGTTGGACATGGTCACATGCACCTGTAGTCCCAGCTACTCAGGAGGCTGAGGTGGGTGGATTGCTTGAGCCCATGGGATCAAGGCTACATTGTGCTGAGATTGTGCCACTGCACTCCATCCTGGGTGGCAGAGAGTCAGACCCTGTCTCAAAGAAAATAATAATAATAATAATAAATTAATAAAAATGTAGAAATTATTCCAAGCTCAGGTGCTCTATGAAAAAAGGTTTGGCCCACTGGCTGTTTTGGGGCCTAGTTCTAGGCCAAGTTCTGCCCCAAAGTAATGGTGTGCTTTGGGGTAGTTTGTATAATTGGCTTTATCTTCTCTAGTTGTTTTATGAAGATAACCTAATAGTTACTTCCTATGTGAATAATTTATGAAATACCTATATATTTGCTTTTGTTTTCTAATTTTAGATACACACTTTACAGAAAATATAATTTGGTCATATTAAATTTGATTAATGCTAAGATTATTATCATCTGAGGTCAAGCTATATGGCATGTGAATTCAATGTCAGAAAGTCTGAATTTGGGTCCTTGATTTGCTACTTACTAGACTCTCTGGTCGCAGGTAAGCTCTGAAACTCTGAGTTTCTACTTCCTGTTCGTCAGACTAATGAAATGACACTAACTCTGCCTACCTCTTAAAATTATTTAATTATTTTTTAATTGAAATGTAGAAACTAAAATACCGTTATAAAGCACAAAACATAAAATCATCATTAAGAGTCATTCTTTTAAACTACATGTTTTTATAACTGAATTTCCCTTTATAAATTTTATTATAGGAAAAAGAATTTTAATTTAAAAACCACTAACCAGTAAAGCCAATAATTCTTCATAGTATAGCATCTGGCAAATAGACACTCAGTGGCTAGTTATCTAAGGTAAGTCAGTAGCTTTTCCAACTAGAACTTACACCTAGGTTTTAATTATATTGTTCCTTTCTAACTAACCCAATGGTATCAAATACTCTCTGGAATATAGATAATGAAGCTCTTAACATAGTGCTTCCCACATGGTAGGCACTCAGAAATTTGCTGACTAATTCTAGGACTTCCATCTGCCTAGGCATTAGATGTTCCCATTTACCTCTCAGCTGTAAATACTACATTTTTTGTACTTAAAGTATAAAACTGTTGTCTTTCCTTCTTTCTTAGTTTGCATTTGCTCCATTCCCTCAGTAGTTCTCTTTATTTCCCTTGTCAGTGACAGAAGAATAAAAAGAAAAATATTCCCTGGGGACTGGATAGGTTCTGTCCAATTCAAAGATAGTTATTTCCCAGTTTACTTTTTTCTTGACCCTTCTTCCCTCAACTAGTTATTTCCAACAAAAGCCACTTGAAACCAAATTTCTTTTAATAAAAGCTATGCCTTGGCTAGTGGTAGCTCATCTGTTGGGGAGAAGGAAACAAAGAAGGAAGCTCCTTAGAAATCTAAGATGGATTTTTCAGTTTTATTTGGTTTTGCGTTATACACAGTTTAAGGGAGGAAGAAAACAGAAATAACTTAGTACAGTACTTTCCAAGTCTAGCTGTACATCAGAATCACCTATCTGCTTTGAAAAACCAAGGATTTCCTGGCCTTGAACCAGACTTATTAAATCAGAATCTTGGAGGGGGTCAGAGCTATCAATCTATAATTTCAGAAGACTCAGCCAGGTTTGAGAACCAGTCAATACCATGGTTTTTAGAGCAAGACAGATGTGAGTTTGAAATCTGGTTCTGTTACTTACTACCTGCACACCTTTCAAAAAAGCAAAGATAATACAGGTAGTAACGCTTCATTTCATTGAGGTATTTTGAGATTAAATGAAATAATATAACATGTAAATGCTTGGTATATAACAGTCACTCAGTAAGTCATTGTTTATTGTTGTACATGATTATATTATTATTTTCTGACAGATGGTATTAGGAAAAAAGTTAGATTAAATTTAAATTTTAAATAGAATTCTTTAAGATAGAACGTGAATAAAAGTTTATTTCCTGACAGTCTCAAATTAGTTATGCTACTTATCCATTATTAGCATTTTATTAATAGAAATATGCAGGTATAGAGTATTCACTCTGTAGTTTTCTTACAAGACTTGACACTTTTTAGAGTAGTATGTACATGTTGCACATAGGCTAAGATGACAATTACATTCATTTGGAAAAAAACTATTTAGATTTCTAATCTAACACAGTAAAAGAAAAATGGAAAAGAAAAAGTATAAAATTATTTTGTGTTGGCTTCTTGATTTACATTAGGCCCAACCTGGTTTTGTTTGTTTGTTTGTTTTTGGTTTTGTTTTGTTTTGTTTGAGTTAGGGTCTGGCTCTGTCACACAGGCTGGGATGTGGCGGCATGATCTCAGCTCACTGCAGCCTCCACCTCCCAGGCTCAAGCCATCCTCCCAACCCAACCTCCTGAATAGCTGGGACTACAGACTTGCACCACCGTGCCAGGCTTGCTTATTCATTCATTCATTTTATGGTAGAGATGGGGTCTTGCCATGTTGCCCAGACTGATCTTGAACTCCTGGGCTCAAGTGATCCTCCCAACTTGGCCTCCCAAAGTGTAGGGATTATAGGCGTGAGCCACCATACCTGGCCCCAACCTGATTTTTTTTTTTTTTTAAACTAAAGCCACAACTAAGTAAAGGGAAGCTGGTATATGTAAAAATATGAGATATACATGTTTATTTTAGTGAACATTTAGGTTTCTCTGAAAACCTGATATCAAATAACTCTACCTGGAACAAATGATATTGGTCTGTTTTATGTTAAAATAAGTATCTATACAGACTACTATGATTTTGGCATTTTAAATATTCTGAGATCTTTTAAAAATATTTTTTACACTTTTATGTTTGTACATATTTTGAGAAAATAAGTCTGTGGTTCATGTTCCACTCCTCATACTTTTCTAAAGTGCTGTCCGACTTAAGAAGAAAAATCTTTTGCCCAGTGTTTTGGAAGGGTTCTGTGATATTTCTGCCAAAGTTGTATATACAACTTTTTTCCTTTTAGTAAGGTCCAGCATGATCATTTCTAAAGTGAAAATAAACAGTGAAAAGCCATTAGTAAGTAGCCAATAATATTGATTCTTTGGTTAGTGTGATAAATCAAATTTCCCAGGGGTAGTCACATAAATTATAGCATTATGTTGATAAGATGAATTTGGCCAAATTTTAGCTTTAGTTTGTAGCAGAGTCAGTCTTAAAACTCATGTCTCTTAACAGCCCACCAAGGCTATCCCTTTATTTTGTAGTTGAAACCTAGGCAAAGCCAATTTGGTGCTCGCTCACCCCTTCCCAGAAATGAAATTGGTTGATGGCTGTTTTGAAAGTGTTAAGTTCAGGTATCTGAAAAATTGGAGGAATATTAGTAATAGTTACCCTTTATTTAGCCACTGGGTTGGTGCTGCACCTGTTTATCTCATTTAATTTTTATTCTATCTCATATGCCCATTTTAGTGTTTTTATTATCTATCTAGTATTTAAAAGTTCATAACATCAAAAAAGTCATAATAACTATTACAATAGCTACTGTCCATCCTTACTTTTGACACTGCACTTTACTCTGTTTTACGTATCATTTTATTTAATAGTCAACTACTTTATTTAATAGCAA
This sequence comes from Piliocolobus tephrosceles, assembly GCF_002776525.5. Classification (NCBI taxonomy): domain Eukaryota; kingdom Metazoa; phylum Chordata; class Mammalia; order Primates; family Cercopithecidae; genus Piliocolobus; species Piliocolobus tephrosceles. The sequence continues at coordinate 66,255,675 of NC_045436.1, read as the reverse complement.
CTCTGTGAGAGTCTGAGTATGAATATATACATTTTCAATTTGTACCACCTTACACTAAATAGGTTGAAGTAATTTTGCTGAAACTCACACAGCTAATAGCTGAAATAAGTGAAGTTTTAACTCAGGTCTGATTTCAAATTTCATTTCTTTCCTGCTACTTTATCTTACTTCACATTTATAATTTTACCTCTTACCAAAATAAGACTAGTGTTACCTAGGAAATGGGGTAGGCATGATAGATATCTTTTTTTCTTATACCTGAAGGAGTTCTTATGATTCTCATGCTCTAATTTTCTAAACTAAAAATATGTTCCTGTTCCACTGTTATCAAAATGTAGAAAATCAGTTAAATACCACAATATATGGAGGCTTTAAAAAGTTACTTAGAAAATATGCATTGTATTGATATTTCTATTTATTAGAAATCTCCCACTATGTTTCAAGGGGACTTTTGTTATGTCAAGTCAGAACATAAATATTTATGGACTATATCATGGTGTCACATAGGTAATTATTTGTTTTTCTTTGAAGCTAAACAAAATTACAACAATATATCATTCAAAGTGCTAAGCTTTGGCTCGTAAGTAGTTAATCTGATTAAACAGCTTAGTCACACATTCATGATAAGGATATAATGCCAAAAATTCTATAGGTTTTAATAATAATATCTTAGTCTAGGAATTCTGGTGAAAGAATTATTTTGGAAATAGATCATTTATGTGTTTGTTTTCATTTCCAACTGAAAATAGTGTAGTAATATTGATTCATCTAATATGAATATTATGACTACAGAATAATTAGAATAAAGGATGATATTAACACCGGCAATGGAAAGTTCAAATAAAAATTATTGAGTGTAAAAGTTTTACTTCTTAAGATAGTGCCTTTTCAGAATGAGGCAATTTGATATCATTGTTTTTTGCTTAAGACAGGTTTTAGAGTTTAGTATAGAAGTTGTTGAAATAGAAGTTGGTACTTGTTGAAGCTGAATGCCTTCTTTTCTTAAAAGGCAGGAAATGCTCTTCTCATTTGTTAGTTTTAGTTTTCTACAGTCTAATAATCTTATGAAAGGTACATCATTTTAAATTTGAAATGTAATTGGAATGTCTTATTGAATGTCTTCAGTGATGACTTCTGGTTTTCTAATGTTTAATTTTTGAAAAATATTGACTTTTAGGATCATAAAAGGAAAAAATAAAAACTTTTTATATACAGTTTTGTGATAAAAGAATGAACATATATGAGGTTGATGGTTGCAGTGTAAAGCTGGGGGGTGGGGAGAGTTGTTTCTAAGAAGTTACCTTAATTAAAAAGAGAATACCCTATTCATTGGCCATTCAAGTGGGAATATAGATATGTGGGGTGGAGAGGGGGACAGCTTTGTACCTGCAAAGCTCTAATGAATGCCACTACATGGTGGAGCTTGAGAACGCACTGAGTTACCCAAAAGACTAGTTTGTCATTGCAGTGGCTCCTAGACACTGCTTTATGAGGAAAGAAAAGAGGAAAGAGGATGAACCTAGATACAAAGGGAAAGGCTTGGGAAAAAGAAACTACATCCGTGATTTTCGTAGTGCCTCTTTTGTTACTATTGTTTCGTAAATAAAATAGGTAGCAAATCCAGTCATTCAAAATTATAAATAACCACTAAAGGGAGAAGTCAATGCTCACTTTAGCTTGGTTTCTACTGTTGTTCTTTATGGTGTGCATTTGTGTTTACAGTACTCTCTGAAATAGCTCTTCACAGCTGCTTTATCTATAAGTTCTTTGTCACATCTAATGGAACTTTTTTGAAGTTGTTTCCATCAACTTGAATCTGTAGTTGTTCCCTAAGTTCATTCTGGAATGGCTGCAACCACTATAAAGAAGAAAGTATTAAGGGCATTGAGTTACTCAAAGTGTCACTTGTTATTGCTGAATTCTACTTTTAACCAAGACTATACTTTGGTTTTTGTTCAAAAGCACATCATTTTTTTTTTTTGTAATTAAACTATATCTGGAGACAATATAGTCTTTAATTTGGTTATTAAGAATATTGGTATTCTGTTTGAAACTTGGAAATTCTGACATCAAAATTATATTTATTACTGATTAGAAATTATAATTGTATCATTTGGTTATTTTTATATCTAAGCTAAAGTGATCCTCTCTAACCCTTTATACTCTGTTTTTTATACTCTGGTTTTTTGGGTTTTGTGTGTGTGTGTGTGTGTGTGTGTTTTCCCAAAAAAAAAGGTGAGGCACTGTGGCTCACACCTGTAATCCCTGCACTTTGAGAGGCTGAGGTGGGAGGATCTCTTCAACCAAGGCGTTTGAGACCAGCCTGTGCAACATGGCAAAACCCCATCTGTCCAAAAAATACAAAAATTAGCTAGGTATAGTGGAACATACTTGTAGTGACAGCTACTCTGCAGGCTGAGGCAGGAGGATCACTTGAGCACTGGGGAGTTTGAGGCTGCAGTGAGCCATGATCGCACCACTGTACTTCAGCCTGGATAACAGAGTGAGACCCTGTCACCAAAAAAAAAAAAAGACTGAACTTTAGTCTTTAAATGTTATATTTCTGGATTTAAGTAAAAACGGAAGAAAGATAATGAAGTACGCTCTTTTATTCTTAATCTTTCACTTTTATTCTTATTAAACATATGGAATACAACCTTAGGTAGTCCATGTATATTTTTATAATTCTATATTTTGTTAAAGATGTATGTGTTTTAGTGTCGCTTCCTTAATAGATGCATTCCTACAAAGTTTGTTCTATAAGAACTTCCTATTGTAGTAATTTTTTCCCAGTGATTTTCATTATAATATTAAAACTATAAACCATTTTTCTACTTTTGACATCTAAATGTCATAAAACCTTATTTGCTTGTAAATGTCTATATTCCTAAAAGCAGTATATCTTCTATAAAATATTAACAGTAACTTGAAATATTAACAACATTTCTGCAGTGTACCCAAAAGAACAACCAGAATCTTTGACTAGAAGGAGGCTCATTCTCATTTTTCTTCACAAACTGTTCATTGATCATGGAGCAATCACGTACGCTTAGTGATTAGACTACACTTGTTTTTTGCTAGTGTGGAACTACATTATTGCTTCAAATTTATTTCCAAGTTAGCAATATTTCCCCCATAGCCTTTTTCTTTCCTTGAAATGTACTGATCTTTTCCAAAAGTCTTGATTGACATCAAGAATGTTTTAAAATGCTGATCATAAAAAATGATTATTGTTTTAATGGTTTATCTATTACAAATAGGATTAATCATAAAAGGATAGAATCATGAAGGCATCATTTTGTAGGTAGATGTCTTAATAGCTTTGGTTTATTGGGCCCGAGAATTCTATAAATATGCTAGTCATTGTTGGGTAATGTTGAGGCAGTTATCAAAGTCATTAAACTTACAAGTTTATCAAGTGAATTTCTTTTGATTATTTCTAAATGCATTTTCTTCTTAGTACCCAAATGTCTCACAATTGAAAAGCAACTGGGTGTTGGGACAAGAATATGGTATTTGAACATTAGAGGATCTGGGCTTGACATTTGATGCTACTACTTAACTTACTCTTATCTAAAACTGGTATCCTAAAAGCCTTAATTTCTTGGTGCCAGTGCTGTCTATCTATCTCTCAGGTTTGTCTTAAGTATATGAGGTAATATATGTGAAACAGTAAAGAACTGGCCCAAAATGTTAGTGTTGCTGGGATTAAGAAACCCTGCTCTGTGGAATTCTCTCTCTGATATTTCCCTGCCTTTTATAGGAACTCTTTTTCACCTATAATTTTCTGTTTATGTTTGTTCATTCTTTATCATCTGCTCAGAGTTGTAAGTTTACCACAAGTAGAGACTTGGGATGTACACCCAGGGACCAGAGTCACTCCATGACTCATTTTCTCATAAATTGTTCCCTAGAGAAGCCTCCTTTTTCAGCTAGAGCCCTTCGGATGCCTTTTTTTTTTTTTTTTAATTTGATTTTTCCAACTTAGTTTAAACACAGAAATCTCCTTTAACCCCCCATGTACAGTGGTCTTAATCAGATCAAGTTTTTAACCACAAGGTAAAATATTTCACTTTGCACATGAATCTTAAGAATGGGCCTTCCAGGGTGGCTGTACCCTCAACAGGTTTACTGCTGTTTGTTTCACTCCAATGCCCTGACTTTGACTGCTCTCTTTGACTATTGCCTCAGCCTTCATTTCTAATCTCTGAAAAGATGCCTTCCATTTGCCTACACCTACTTTTGCATAGATTACTTATACTAGTTTAGTCTGACTTAATTTTAATTTAACCCATTTGCTAGGTCATTTGCGTGTTTTTTTGTTTGTTTGTTTGTTTGTTTGTTTTTGAGGCAGGGTCTTGCTCTGTCACCCAGGTTGGAGTGCAGTGGCAAGATTATGGCTCACTGCAGCCTGGGTTCAGGTGATCCTCCCACCTCAGCTTCCCAAGTAGCTGGAACCACAGGCATGCACCACAGCTGGCTGATTTATTTTTTTAAGAGACGGGGTCTCCCTGTGTTACCCAGGCTGGTCTCAAACTTCTGGAATTAATTGATCCTCCCACTGCAGCCTCCCAAAGTGCTGGGATTACAGATGTGAGATACCACGCCCAGCTTCATTTGAATATTGGAAATACACTGTTCCTAAGTAATAGTCCTAGGAACATTACGACAATACTGTCTGTGACTATTCTCTTTTCAAAAAGGTGCATTGGCTTAAATATTTAAGAGATGGGAAAGAGAAGTTCCTGATGACATTGTATGCACCAAGGTAGCAGTTGATGTGGTGACTATATCTCTGGTTAGGTAATGACACTTTTGGCCTCATACCAGCGTTTGAATTAATTCCGGAAACATATGTGTCACATTTTGTTTCATCAGCTTTCCATCTCAGCATTAATGATCAAGGCAAAAAATAAAGCATTGTGCTTTTTGTATCTAACCTCATCTGATTTCATGGTCCTGGCCAGATTGCACAGAGATGAATAGAGGACTTTGAAGTATCACTTTTCTAGTTAGATTTTCATCTTTCCTGTGCATATTTAATAGAGCCAGAAGAATGAGAAAGGCCCGAGTGTACCTCTGTCTTCTTCTCTTCCTACTCCAATGAAAGGACTTCCTCTAATAGATTAATGGACGGAGGTTAATAATAAAGGTATTCACAGGAATGAAAGAAGAATTGACTAAGACAGAAGGAAATTGCTACCGCTACCATGGGGTAGGTTTATCAGAATTATGACTTCCATAGTGTACTGTATATTGAGGCATTTCATTATTCATATTTTTTACAAAACATTCTATTTGGTTTTGTGAGAGTATCGTGAAGAATGTTAATAAGCCAGTTTGTAGGTAAACACTGCCTCAAATTTCATCCAAAGTGGTGCTTGCAGTTAGGATTCAACTCTTTTCACTGCAGTATTACAGAGGGGCTCCATCTATTTGTTACCTGAAAATTGCCTGAAACAGTGCAGAGATTTTAAAAACTACTTCCAAGCAAAACTTGCAGTGATGTCACTCATTACTCATTGCTCTAAGAAGTGCCCTCATCTTGCTGTCTAGGAAGCACTTTTCATGGATTGCTAACTTCTGTTAAAGCTGTATCAATTACAAGCAGCTTGGCAGGATAATTCTGATATGTAAAGCTGGGGAGGAACATCGTTCAAATTCATTTGGATAATTAGAAAGTGAAATTATACTTTGATTCATATAAGTGATACCATGTAGAAGAAATATAAACCTGTGTTTAGATATTACTGTCAAATATTACCAATTCTGAAATATAAGGATATTCCTATTCCTTCTCATATATGAGAAGGAATGTCATAACTGGTTTAGGTAAAGAAATTGAGCATATGCAACTAAACCCACTCTGGACTCTTTTTGTTTGTTTGTTTGTTTGTTTGTTTTTGGCGACTGCCTAGACTCACAGAGGTTCCATAGTGCCTACTCTACCATGCCATAAGCTTAGGGAGGGCTTTGTTCCAGAAAAGGAACCTGTAATTAGCTCCTATGAGTGAGTAGATAGCCACATCTAATAAAAAGTTAAATATTAGGAAACTTGTGACTATACATACAAGCTACATTCTCCAGTAATAAAATTTGTATTTTGATATTTTTATCTTCATGTTTCTTTCTGTTCTGTATTCTCATCCTCTTGTCTATCCATATTCTCTCTCCCTGTCATCATCTTTCTCTCTCTCTTCTACCCTACCCATCACCTATTATATTTAGATAAGGAAAATAGGGTTATTTTGTGGCCTCCCTAAAACTTTAACAATACCCTTCTCCATTTTTTGTTTTCCATGAGTGGTTGTCATTTTCCTACTAATTTGTAGTTCTTTATATAATCTGACTACAATGCTTTATCAGTTATATGTTCACAAATATCTCTCCCAGGCCTATTTCTTATCTTTATATTTTGTTTATGTTCCATGTGGCCTTTTATTATAGGAGTGTTTAGTATCATCGGATTTACCAGTCTGTTTCCTTATGATTTATGGGTTTTATGTCTTCCTAAAGAAATCCTTCAGTACACACAAAATCATATGTTCTTTTCTTTTTTTTTTTTTTTTTCCTTTCTTTCTTGAGTCAGAGTCTCGCTCTGTTGCCCACACTGGAGTGCAGTGGCGTGATCTTAGCTCACTGCAACCTCCACCTCCTGGACTCAAGCGATTCTCATGCCTCAGCTTCCTGAGTAGCTGGGACTACAGGTACCTGCTACCACACCCAGCTAATTTTTATATTTTTATTAGAGAGAGGGTTTCACCATGTTGGCCAGGCTGGTGACTAACTCCTGAGCTTAAGCTGTCTACCCACCTCAGCCTCCCAAAGTGCTGGGATTACAGGTGTGAGCCACTGCACGCTGCCAAAGTCATATTTTCTTTTAAGTACTGTAAAGTCTTACCTTTTATATTTAGGTCCTTATCTAGAGTTTTCAACCTGACATTCAGTGTACAGTGAACACACTCATACATCTCCTCATGCAGATATGCACTGTCTAAGGATGGAGGCTACTAGCTACATTTAACTGTTTAATTTTAAACTGATTAAAATTAAATACAATTTAAAATTCAGTTCCTCAGTTTCATACTAGCCATGCTTTAAGTGCTCCATGGCCACTGTAGTGAATGACTACTCTATTGAATAATGCAGGTAAAGAACATCTCCTTCACTGAAGTAAGCAGTCTTTTGTGGTCCCCTAGGATCTTGACCAAGTCTCTCCTCTTAGTGGGCTTTGAGTCTAGCTTCTCTCTCCCTGTGACCCACAAGTGTATTGAAAGGTCAGCTGCCTTCCTATTCCTCAATAGCTTCTTCAAGGAATTTTTGCCCACAGGCAAAAAGCTGCCCTAAATACAGGATTCAGCTCTATCTTCCTCTTTCTTCTGCCAGATCCTGCCCCCATTATTATATGTTAGTTCTTTGATTTCTTCAATTAGAATTTTTTTCTCCAATTTTTCTAGTTATTCTGGACAGGAATATTTGTTCAATTTATCTAAACCCTCATTATCAGAAATGTAACTACCCAGTATTCAACCTTGCTTTCTTTAAAATATTACTTACTTATATAAAAATTCAACTTTTTAATCCTTAATTTTAATCTCATTCTATCTGAATTGAATGTATTTTATTTTTAAAACAGCATATGTTTCTTCCCATATCCAAATCTAACTTTTGATTCTACCTTTGATTTGGTCTATCAAGTAAATAAACTGGCATGTTTAAAAATATGTCATATTCAGCATTAACTTTAAACAAATTATAAAAGAAAGTTTGTTGTATGTATCTAAGGTACTCATGTGAATAAATGAGAAATAAGTCTAGACATTAACTCATTATCTCTTGTTTATTTATTTTTATATGTTTTGCTTGCTCAATCATCAAGTAGCTTTAATTCTTCTGAGAATATTAGTAAACTCCATGTGTATTTGAGAGTTCTTAGAAACCTGAAGCTTTTAGTACAACTTTGCTGAAACATGATTTGTCGGGAGAATTATAAACACTGCACATTAACCCAGTGAGAACAACCCAACTTTAAGAATTAAAGCTAAATTGCCTGATAGTGATTTCAGTAAGGCTGTTGTTTATGCACGTACACACTAGAATCCATAGTGCTACCGACTTTTAAAAATGTTCCAGATTTCAGTACACTCAAAAAGTTTCTAGGATATTGAAAACAGTATTCTTAAAGTTCCTATGTTTTTTAAACTTTCCCTAGTGTACAAGATTTTATATATTTATCCAAATGAAATGGTGACCTACAATGTAATACACAGAATATAAGATTGCAGATAAACTGTTATTACAGGTTCTTCCTAATAAACTTTTCGTTGCTGAATGTTAACCATAACAAGCTTTACTTTTAAAGCATTAGAGACAAAAGTATAATTTTTATTTAGCACCAATAAATAAATGATTTAACATTTTAAAATATTTAATAAGACTGAAACCAACAGCAAAGCTGTTCTCTGGTGTACAATTACTGGAGAAGTTCAATAAGTCAGAGTAAAAGCGAAGAAGATGTATTTTAACATCTAATATGCAATTTGCTTTTTGTTTCTTAATCAAAATGTGAAAAAGAACATAAAATACAGAATTTTATTTTCATTACAACTTAAACCAGGGTTTAACATCTATAAAATGTGCCTCAAAAATTAGAAGTTTAAGAATGTCATCACTTATGTAAGATAAAAATAAAACATGTATAGCCCATTTAAATTATTCTTGAAAACAGACCACACACAACCTTACATTTTTAAGACAAGAGGGCTTTAAAATGTGAAAGGGGAGAAAATGAGACTTAATGATATATTAGGACTAACATCCCCTGAGTATTGATTGAAAGGAAAGGTATCATGTAATTAGAAACGTGTTCTTCCTATTCTTTCATCAGTCTCAGTTTACTTTCCACTGCTTCTTAAGGTGAGAAAATAATTAATTATCTGTACTTATTGAATTACAAGTGTTTATGATGCAACAACTTGAAATGCCTTCAATCCCTGCTTACCTGCCATAGGAAGCAGAAGTATTGGCAGGGAGAAAGCAGGTTCGGACATAAGGACTAGACTTCAGGGCTGTCCAACCTTTTGGTTTCCCTGGGCCACACTGGAAGAAGAAGAATGGTCTTGGGCCACACATAAAAAACATAAAATATTCTAACAGACAATAGCTGATGAGCTTTAAAAAAATTGCAAAAATCTCAATGTTTTAAGAAAGCTTGCTAATTTGTGTTGGGCCCAGGTTCAAAGCCATATTGGGCCCAATTCAAAGCCATCCTGAGCCACATGCTGGATAACCTGGGACTAGAGAAAAAACTCACTGAAGCCTCCATATTTTTTATAGTATCTTTTCTGTGGGATACTTATTAAATTAAGGTTGAGCCATTTTTAAAAAACGTATTTTCTCTGTAAGGAAAAGCAAATCTGTCTTAATGAGTTACATGAAATTATATGAAGTTATATGAAATCTAAGGGATTTGAAAATTTCAAAAAGATTTAAAGGAAATACATCAGAATTTTGGTTGCATTTCAGTTAACAGGTTTATTTATTTAGATTTTTGAATAAAGTGTTTTTGAATAATTAATTTAGAATTGATGATCCGCCCATGACCTTAATAAAATTTCCTAGTTTCATGGCAATGGCAAAAACAGTTTCTAGGTACTTGGGTGAGATACATACTAGCAGGTGTAGAAGTAGTAATAAAAATAATGATTTATTATCAGAACAACACTTCTTACAACTATTCACCAATTTTCTTTTAGGATATCCCCATAATATTATTATTCCTAAATAGCAAATAAAGAAAATAAGCCAAATACAAGTCAAGCCACTTTATATCTTCCTCATCCTTCCATTCATTTCCTCATTCTTTCATTCATTACCCTCCTTGTTTCTTAAACATCAAATGGTGACTTGAGGCATTAAACAAGTTGATAAAACAAAAGCATGAATACTTGACATATTTCTCTCATCACTAAGACAACATGCGAGTTAGTCAAGTAAAAAACAAAAATAAAGGTATCAAACCACTTTGTATTATGTGGAGAAGACTTGATCCCAAATGTTCCCTTTTCTTGAAGTTATTTGCTGTTGTCCATACTATCCACACTATCCAAGTTTACCTGGATAAAGAGAATGCAGTCAGAATTGTGTTGAACCTAATTTATTGATAAAATATATACCAAAATGTATTACAAACATAAAACTTCATGAGGTCAGTATTATTAATTTCAAATTTTGGGTTTTTTTCTAACATTAAATTATCTACAACTTTTATTTAAAAATGCCACATTCAGGTAAAAGGTAGTATGTCTTAGATGGAAAAATTTCAGCAGTAGATATTTCAGAATACAATGGTTGTAGAAAAAGGGATTATGAGTTTATGTGCAGATATACAGTTATGTTTTTAAAATCTAGATTATAAAACGGATATAAAATTCGAGTTTAACAACATATCTTATTAAGATAAGAATCTTAATCCACTATGAAAAGAGAAACAAAACAAAGCCCAGATAACAGGTTTCTTTTGGTAGTGATCTACAAGGTATTAGGGATATGATTTTCCTCTTGTTCTGCTGTCTCTCTGTTCCTCAGTCATTACAAGTAGAATGTCACTTCAATAATTCTTCCAGTCAGTATTGGTGGTGACAGTCAGTCTGACCTGAGAAGAAACCAATACCCCTTCCCAACCTGGAAATGCAGTTAATTTATTTTACCACCCCCAACTCCTCTATGTTTTCCCCCATCCTACCAGCAAACTTTGTTTATCTAAAATGCAGCCAAATACAATTAAGCCAAATACAAGTCAAGTCTTCCTCATCCTTCCATTCATTTCCTCATTCTTTCATTCATTACCATCCTTGTTTCTTTTCTTTCTTTTTTTTTTTTTTTTTTTGAAGACAGAGTCTCACTCTGTCACCCAGGCTGGAGTGCAGTGGCACAATCTCTGCTCACTGCATTCTCCTGGTTCACGCCATTCTCCTGCCTCAGCCTCCCGAGTAGCTGGGACTATAGTCACCTGCCACCATGCCCAGCTAATTTTTTGTATTTTTTTTTTTTCAGTAGAGATGGGGTTTCACCATGTTAGCCAGGATGGTCTTGATCTCCTGACCTCATGATCCGCCCGCCTCAGCCTCCCAAAGTGCTGGGATTACAGGCATGAACCACTGCACCTTGCCCCATCCTTGTTTCTTAAACATCAAATGGTGACTTGAGAAGTTAAACAAGTTAATAAAACAAAAGCATTAATACTTGACATATTTCTCTCAACACTAAGACATCATGCCAGTTACTCAAAAAACAAAACTAAATTCAGAGTGCTTCTTTCACATGTTAAACTCATTGGATTATTTAAATACTAAGTGATTTAACATCGTTTTTCTGAGCATTTCACACCCAAAACATATTTTTTTTCCACATAAGACCATTACTTCTGAATTTTAAGGAATTTCATATGGTGCATGTTTGAGGAATTTCGTATGGTGCCTGCTGTAATAAGATCTTGGCTTATTTGCATTTGTTGATCAGGTACAACTAGGTATAGAGATTGGATGAGGGAAGAGTTAAGTAAAATTACAGAAACACTTTTAAGGCTTCCCAGGTTGTTACCGTTTGATAGTATTAGAAACAATATCACTGTAATTTCCATTTTCAGGCCTATGTATAGTGTTAGTAAGATTCTTGCCATGAGTTTCTTTACTATTTATAGATTAGTAGGAGCCATTTTTATGGCAATCCAAAGCTCTCTGTTAAACTTAAAACACTGTATAAAATGAGTTGAAAAGATTATTAATAATCTTACACAGAATGATGTCCTTTACTTCAAAGAAGTTGTCACCAGTATTAACAGTGGCACTTGCTTTAAAAGAATAAATATCCTACTCCTGTTTTTCATTAGAACTCTAAGCAAGACTACAAAGTTTTCATTGCAATAATAAATCTTTTTGAAAGGTTTTGTAAAACCATTGGATTTACATAACTTTACATTTGCCCTACCTAAGTTTACGGTAAGGAGCCAAATTCATTTAACGTAAATATTACAACCCATGAATGTAGGCATACAACAATTTATGGGGGACATTAGTCTTCTTCTTATAGAAAACATTTGAAATAATGTGAATAACTACCAATGTTTATTATAATTTTATATTTTTTCCTTATTCATCTCTAATAACAATTTCTGTTATTCTTAAGTCATCCCCAGATTAAGAGAACATAGGCATTTGTAAGTAGCAAAACTTAACAAAAATTACAAAAACAAGATTTTTTGCAAAAAGAGAAACATCAAATTTCCTGTTAGGCTCACTGACCACGCTCTCTAGTGTCACTGTAGTTCCTCTTTATAAGCATACATGCTTAGGTCAGGTGCAGTGGCTCACAACTGTAATCCCAGCACTTTGGGAGGCCGAGGCGGGCGGATCATGAGGTCAGGAGTTCGAGATCAGCCTGGCCAACATAGTGAAACCCCGTCTCTACTAAAAATACAAAAAGTTAACCAGGCATAGTGGCGGTGTCTGTAATCCCATCTACTCTGGAGGCTAAGGCAGGAGAATGAATTGAAACCGGGAGGCAAAGGTTGCAGTGAGCCAAGATCGCGCCATTGTACTGCAGCCTGGATGACAGAGTGACACTCTGTCTCAAAATAAATAAATAAATAAATGAGCATACATACTTTACCTTCATGGATGTTTTAAGGGGAAGGCAAGTGTTAAGAACTTATAGAAAATACAAAGTGTTAACTTTAGAAAGTGAGAGTTTTTGAATGCTGAACAACACATTCTATTTAAATAATGTTAATAGAAACAGATTTTGAGGCCTGTAACATAATGGTGCATTAAAAGCATAAGAGAAAGCATCTGGAGGCATCCAGCATGCAGCTGCCCATAGCCTCCTCCCTACATCATGTGTGTAGCTTGTTCCATATTGTGAGGGGTGTGTATATGTGTATGTGCACACACTGGCACACAAATTCATATGTATTTGTCTTACTAAAGTGTTTTTGTCTCCCCTAGGGTCTTTAACTGCCTGGTTGAACCCTGCTGAGACCACTACTCTGTTTGAAGGGATCTTGCCAGCCTCTTCCTAGAATTGCATCTCTGATTCTTTTTCTTCTCAGATAGGCATTCTTAATCGAAGCTAGGACTTAACACAGTCCTAAAAATCACGATTAATTAGGACCATTAAAAGCCAAAACATCTTCCTGCCTTCGGATTGGGTCCTTTAATTGAAGCTAGGACTTAACCCTAAAAATTCCCAATGATTAGGACCATTAAAATCCAAAATATCTTTCTGCCGTAGGATTGGGTCCTTTCCCTGACCTGAAATTACCTTTGCCAAAATTGACCTGCAATGTATTTTTTATGTATTTTTAAATATATTTTCTGTTACTTGTTATATAATGGACTAAGAGTGTGGTGGGAAGAAACAGACTCGGGAATGTGTTGACATTTGCAGGGTTTAGAATCTAGATGAGGCATGAGCTTGAATTCTGGAGCTTCTTGTGGTAGCCTAATTTAACATAGTTAAAGGGCAACATAAAATTAATACTGGCAGACTTGAGGCACAGTAGTACTGGTGATGCTGTGAGTGAGTGGTAGAGAAGGAGTGGTCTCTTGAGCCCATTAATGAAGCCTGGTGGTCTGGGGAAGTGGATCTAAGTCTAAGTGTAGAGTTCTTATTTAACCTCTTTGGAAAAGGGCAGACTCCTCCACATCAGAGCTACTCCTTAACCTCTGTGAGTTCCTGATATTCTAGGTCGGTAAATAGATGATATAGATACAGATATAGACATAGTCATAGGCATAGACATAGAGCCTGGTTAGGAGTATGAAATAGATCCAAATCCTGATTTTTAAATATAAAATAATGTTAATTACATTATGCAAAATGACTTTTATACAGTATAAATTTGGAAAATTTAATGACCCACCGAAACTGATTTTCAGAAACATTGATAACATCACTGTTTTGGATTTATGAAAGGAATATAGCAGTAATGAAAGAAACTAAATTATGGAATCTTTTCAATGATATACTCAGAGTTCTTTTTTTTTTTTCTTTGAGATGGAGACTTGCTCTGTCACCCAGGCTGGAGTGTAATGGCGCAGTCTTGGGTAACTGCAACCTCTGCCTCCCGTGTTCAAGCGATTCTCCCACCTCAGCCTCCTGAGTAGCTGGGACTACAGGCACATGCCACCACACCTGGCTAAGTCTTGTATTTTTAGTAGAGACAGGGTTTCACCATGTTGGCCAGGCTGGTCTCCAACTCCTGACCTCGTGGTCTGCCCACCTCAGCCTCCAAAAGTACTGGGATTACAGGCGTGAGCCACAAAGCCCGGGTGATAGATTCAGAGTTCTAATGTTTTATCTGTTACCTTTTCATATAAATCCAGAGCTATATACAGATTAGTTAATCCCATGGCAGAATGTATAAAAATATCTACTTTCATGTAGTTTTTATTTTATGTGGAATATTTACCTAAACCAGGATTTAGTTCTCATCTTTACTAAATTTTTCAAATATACATATGCATATATGTATTTACTTAATTATAAAACACGTTCTAAGGAAGTAAAAGATATCTTTGGATGCATTTGCAGAACATAGAACTACTTTTGTTTAATTCTGTGCCCTTACATATTTTTTGTTTTTCTTAATAATGAGGAACAAGGCCTTCTTTTTTCCTCTGTTCCAAATTTTGAGGTAAGAGGTATGGCAATTCACATATTATGATTGTTTCAGAGATGACCTTAAATTCACAGGGCTTTAATAAACATCAGCCCTGAATAAACTGAATATGTAAAACACTAGCACTGATTACTGTGTTCCAAAAGGCAAGTCCACATTTTCTATGTTAATACATTTTCTACTGCGATGATTTCATATAGTACTCAGAATCATGAGGGAAGTTGCATTTATTTTCTCTACTTTTCCTGTACGTTATCTTGGGAGCCCAAGTGAATTTCATGTTCAAAAGAGCAATTTATGCTACTTATTAATACTTTTCTTTAACAATCTTTAGAGATAATAATTTCACATAACTGACAGTAGCTGAGGGACTGGTGCATACGCAATCTTCCTTTGAAGAAAAAGCTTGTGCTTGACCATGGTTGCTCAGTGGGGTGTGCTCCTATGCATACCACAAGCGTGGCCTTCGGTTTGGAATAGCTCTTTTCATTGTTTGAGTTTGGTTGCACTGAGAAGGCAACCTTGTTACTTTACTGTAAAAAATAAAGTGCTTGTCCAAGCTTGTTGCATGTTGGCAGTTGAGAGGCTGCTCTTGCTGGCTGGAACGTGGACAACTTTTTAACCTCTCCAAGGCAACGTAGCTGTGACAAGGTGTCAGTTACCATCAAAAAGTAAATAAATCACAGGCTTTGAGTTTCAGCATAATAATAAAGATCCAATGTCCTCACATGAGTTTCTCATTCCACAATTTTGAATCATATTTTTTTGTGGCAAATGCTCTACCTTCAAAGTAAAGCATTTTAAAAACACAGTTTAGAGAGCCAGGTTCCCTGAGAGGAGGATTATTAACTCACAAGGAAAGAGCAATGAATTACCTTGAATAAAATAAGCTAAAAAAATGAAAACATTAAGGATATATTTGAAATTTAACCTTCCTTGCCTATGTTCTTTACCAAATTAGGAACTACTAGTGTAGCTATAGTGTGAACATCCTTGTATTTGGGAGAGTGAATTTAATGTTTCAAATACTTTGTAAGACAATTAAACACTTGCTATGTATAAGTTCACCTTAGACTTACAAATTTCAGTGAATTATTCTAAATTCATTCTATAGAACCCTACCTCACAAATTGGAAAATATGGACATAAGAGTCTTTATGGCTTAACTGTGTTAACTGGCTGATATTTAACAACAATCTACGTTTCCCAAGTTTCACTCCAAACCCGTAAGTTGTACTGTTTCAGAAAATCAATAAAAATACCAATCACTAGATGAATAAAGAGATATTTGATTGAAAACAAAGTGTTCTACAAATATAGGAAGCTTGAATTTGCTAATCTTTATCAAGTAATTCTCAGTGCTCAAGTGTGTTTTGTAGAGTGACATACTTTGCTGAGCAGAAATTGGGTGTTTCAGTTTTAGTTTCAAGTGTTGTTTTAACCTTCAAAATGAGTGGCAGAGTTAATCTTGGGTAACAAGTTATCTTAAAAAATGAAGAAGAGGCCAGACGTGGTGGTTCACACCTATAATCCCAGCACTCTGGGAGGCTAAGGCAGGCAGATTGCTTGAATCCAGGAGTTCAGTACCAGCCTGGGCAACATAGGGAAACTCTATCTCTACTAAAAATACAAAAAAAATTAGCTGGGCATGGTGGCGTATGCCTGTAATCCCAGCTACTCGAGAGATTGAGATGGGAGAACCACCTGAGCTGGTGAGGTTGAGGCTGCAGTGGGCCAAGATGATGCCACTGCAATCCAGCCTGGGCAAGCAGAGTGAGACCCTGTCTCAAAAAAAAGTGAATAAGAATATACAAAACAATAATAATAACAAAAACAGTACATTAGATAAAAGTTCAAAGTCTTTTGTGGCTGATTGAAAAATGTAATAGGACTGCTAATGCCTTCTATGGAAAGAAGCAATATAAACTAGTAATTTAATGCTTTACTCCATTTCTACACAGCATCTTTTAAAATTTATTTTTAGTATATCTTGTCTTAGTGGTTTATGCTGGGGTTAATATTCTGGCGATAATATTACGTCAGAATTCTATATCACACATTTTGTTTTTCACTGTTTAAGACAGATAAGTAAATAATACTTAAGAATAGTGATCTCTGAACTTTTTGATTGCATATACCTAAGAGTACTTTTTAGCATACACTACCAATATGTGCATATTTATTTATTTATTTTATTGTATGCAGGTTTTATGCAACATATGCAAATATATAAAACGAATTTAAAAAGATGTGATTTTATGTGTTCAGTATCTATTCTAATAATTTTATGGCCAGCAGATTACTTTTTTCTTTCCTCTTATTTTGTAACTTTTTATTTTGACATGTGATACACACACATAAAGTTGAAAAAAATAGTACATAGAACCCCATAAGCCATAGCCCAGCACCCCCAATGGTGATATCTTATATCTGTAGAACAATATCAAAACCAGGATATTGCCACTAGTACAATATTATTAATTAGACTACATAGCTTATTCAGTTCTTACCAGTTTTTACCTGCACTCTCATGTTTTTCTGTGTGTGCAGTGCAATGTGACCCCTATTACAGATTCATATAATCACTAGTACAATCAAGGTAAAGCATTGTATCTTTGATCACCACAAAGAAACTCTCTTGTGTACTCCTTTATAAGTGGATACTCCCATCTTCTTTTCTCTGTCCTCTGGTAACCACTAGTCTGTGTCCACCTCCACAGTTTTGTCATTCTAAAAATGTCACAGCTGGGCACAATGGCTCGCATCTGTAGTCCTAGCTACACAGGAGGCTGAGGTGGGAGAATCCCTTGAGCCTAGGAGTTCAGGGCTGCAGTGAGCTGTGATCGTGCTGCTATTCTTCAACCTGGATGACAAAGCGAGACGCTATCTGTAAGTAAATACATAAATCAAAATGTCACATAAATACAATCATGCAATAAGTATTAACCTTCCAAGATTGGCTTTTATCATTAAGCATGATGTTCTTTAGATCTAGCCAAGCTGTATATATCAACAGTTGTACTTTTTTCTTTTTTTTTTTAGAAGGAATCTTGCTCTTGTCGCCCAGGCTGGAGTGCAGTGGCATGATCTCAGCTCACTGCAACCTCCGCCTCCAAGGTTCAAGTGATTCTCCTGCCCCAGCCTCCCAAGTAGCTGGGATTACAGATGCCCTCCACCATGCCCAGCTAATTTTTGTATTTTTTAAATTTATTTTTGTATTTATTTATTTGAGATGGAGTCTCACTCTGTCAACCAGGCTAGAATGCAATGGCACAGTCTCAGCTCACTGCAACCTCCGCCTCCCAGGTTCAAGTGATTCTCCTGCCTCAGCCTCCTGAGTAGCTGGGATTGCCGGCACCCGCAACCATGTTGGCTAGGCTGGTCTCGAACTCCTGACCTCAGGTGATGTGCCTGTGTTGGCCTCCCAAAGTGCTGAGATTACAGGCATGAGCCACCGCGCCCAGCCAGTTGTACCTTTTTTATTCCTGAGTAGTTACACTGCTTTATGGATGTACCAGAGTTTAACCATTTTCCTGTCTAAGGACATTTAAGTTGTTTCCAGTTTGGGGCTATTATGAATAAAGCTGCTGTGACCATCCACGTACAATAGATTGTACGTTATGTGTAATGATTATGTTATGTGGATGTAAGTTTTCATTTCTTTAGAATAAAGAGTACAATTGTTGAATCACATGATATATTAGTTTCCTCTTGCTGCTATAACAAATTACCACAGGCTGGAAGCTTAAACAGCACAAATGTATTATAGTTGTATAGCTTAGCAATCCAACATTTGTCTCGGGCTAAAATCAAAGTGTTGGCAAGGTTGCATTCCTTTCTGGAGGCGTTAGAGAATAATCTGTTCCTTTCCTTTTCTAGTTTCTCCTGTTATTCTTGGCTCGTGGTCTTTTCCTTCATCTTCAAAGGAGCAGTGTTGCATCTCTCTGTGCCTTTCCTTCATAGTCACATCTTCCTCTAACTTTCTTCTGCCTCCCTCTTCCACTTTTAATTCTTGTGTAATGTTACATAATGTAATTCTGTTTTAAGGTCAACTGATCAACAACCTGAACTTCATTTACAACCTTAATTTCTCTTTGCTATGTAAAGTAACATATTTTCAGGTTCCAAGGGTTAGAATATGAACATCTGGGGGTTGGTAATGTTGTTCTGCCTACTGCGTATGATAAATTCATGTTTAGTTCTATTTTAGAAACTACCAAACTATCTTCCAGAGTGGCATATGAGTGTATATTCCCACCAGTAATGTATGAGAAATCCAGTTTCTCTACATCCCTGCCAGCATTTGGTATTCTAGTAGGTGTGTAGTGATACCTTGTTGTGATTTTAACTTGCATTTCTTTAATGGTTGATGATGTTGAACTTTTTTTATGTGTTTCTTTGCCATATATATTTCTTCTTTGGTGAAATGTCCGCTCATGACTTTTGCCCATTTTCCTTTGGATATGTGGTTTATACAAGTCCTCTGGATATGTGGTTTGCAAATACTCTCTCTCATTCTGTAGCTTGTTTTTAATTCTCTTAACAGGGACTTTTGCTTATGGGAAACCTTATAAAATTTCAGTTCTTGCTTTACATGAGTAATGCCACATGCTACAGTCGTGAATATCTCATGGGGTTTTAAAGAAAACATTCATGTGAGACAGTAATCATTACTTAAAGCTGTGTTTGAAGTAAGACGTTGTGCTGATTTGGATGTAGTTCGAGTTGGACCCAGTGATGTGCTTGAACTGGCTCTTCCCAGTTTGCAAGAGGCACTTTTTGAAGTCCAAGAATGTTGCAAGTCAGTTTTTAAACAGTCAGTAGCCATGTTGGGGGTATGTATACAGTGGAAATTGGCAATCACTATAAATCAGTGCTCCCCTCCTCACTGGAGAGTGGGTAGTTAAATATTTATCAATGCTCTACCAGTGAGACAGGCAAAGAATTCGTCAAGAAATTGAGATTTTTTTTTCCTTTAAGTCAGTGTCCATTGAGATATATCATAAATAAATATGTCAGGACATTCTCTTCACCAGCATATAATATTTGTTTTGTATTTTTTGCCATTTTTATTTGTGTTTCGTCAATTTTGTCCTGTTCTAATTATAACTTTTCAGAATGTCAGAGAGTACAGTGGTATATAGGTAGTATAGTCTAACGGTGTAGATTATACCATACATTTCAGAATCAGATAGACTTAGCTTACATCCCACCTCAATTTAGTAGCTGCATGAACCTGGCAATATTGTCTTATATGTAAAATTATGACAGTTATTATACATAATACAGTCAGCCCCCCATATTTACAGGTTTCAAATCCGTGGATTCAACCAATCAAGGGTAAGAAAAAAAAAAACAGTAAAAAATAGTGCAACAATCAAAAATTTAAATGTTAACCCAAATGTTCAAAATACAGTATAGTAACTGTTTACATGGCATTTACATTGTGTTAGCTATTATAAGCAATCTAGAGGTGATTTTAAGTATAGGGAGGATATGCAGAGGTTATATGCAAAAATACTACACCATTTTATATAAAAAGGACTTGAGCATCTGTGGACTTTGGTATCCTGGTGGGCATTGGGGAGGGGGCTGGAACCAATCCTCTGCAGATACCAAGACACTGTAATTACTTTGTAAAGCTTGTATAAGATGATACTCATAAAGCATTTAACAGATAATGTCTCAATAAGTGTTAACTGTTATATCATTACAACTATCACCATTATAATCTCAACAGGGCAAGCCTTTCATAGTCACAGCTGATTAAAATACCTTTTTAGTATTCAGGCATCCCCTGCTTAACACTTAATAGCCTAGAAAATCAGATGTCCTACTTGAAAATGCTAAACAGGAACCCATTCCCCAAAATCCCCAACCAATTTCCTAAAAGCTAACTAAATGCAGTGAAATATCTTTAAAGTAACAAATTATAATTTTGGGATGTAAAATGCTTAAACAGTGGTTTCCTGATGACCTAATAAATGTAGCTGTTAAGGAACCATTGCTAGGTTGATACACTCAGAGGACTTTCGAAATGTCTACACATGATCAGACCTTTCTATGAGTTGTATTTGGAATGTAACATGAGACTTCCCCCCATACAGTCTTTTGTTTAAAATGTTATGTTAAATATGAGGAATGTAAGTATAAATTTTTCCCATATAAACATCAGCATGAAAATGTTGAATTTAGAGACATATATTGCCTGAGTTATGGGTGTAAAAACCAAGAGAAATTCCATCAGAGAATGTTAACCATGGAGACTATAAGTGTGCCTGATTTTTATGTCCTGGTTTATGTACTGGATGAAGTGGATATAACTAACAAGAAAATATCTGATTAGTGCTGCAGACTCTATGTTCTTATTTAATTTTCATACAACTTTGGAAGTTAAAAGACCTTAAATTAATTTTGCAAAGCTGTACAACTCCTTCATTTCTGAGTTGGAATTCAAATCTACTACAGTAGCTAATAGCTGTCCAGGAACAGCTATTAGAAAACTGGAAACGCATCAAGGAAAGCCTAATGAAGTGTGTTTTCCTTCCAATCCAGTGTCTTGTTTTCTAGTAAATGTCCTGTCTCCTCTTCCCCTATAGGAAATTTTCATCCCTTTCTCCAGATGCTATTATATGAGATACAATTTACAAACTCTTTTTTCTCATCTGACAGTAGCTTTTTTCTATACAGTCAGTTACCTTTCACTGTGTTTTTCACCCATTTTTTAAAAATATTTCTGATGTCAGAAATATTTGCAGATTTGCTGCAAAAGAATTAATAAAAAGTATCAAGAAGTTTGCTCGAGCTTTCTGCTGTTGCTTCTCACATGGAATCAAGTGGAAAACTGGGCTTTCTTATTATGTTCCATTCACTGAGTAACTGTGCTCAGAAGAATGTCTACTTCACTAAGGTAGTTGAACCAAGCATATCCTCACAGCCCCATGGAAGCAATGAATCTTTTAATTTATGTTAGAGAGGAAAATGAATTAATGAGGAAGAAAATCATAAGTAAAGAGTTAGGTATTCTAGAGAATTATATTTAAAATTATCTACTAGGTCACTTTTGCATCAGTTGTTCTAGATAAAAGAGATAGGGTATCCCCTCAAATGTTAAGTCACATTCTGGCCATCCTTTTTCATAGGTTGCACTCGAATTACTTTCAGGTTAGTTGTGCATCCTTTTTTTTTATTTGTGAGACAGAGTCTGGCTCTGTCATCTGGGCTGGAATGTAGTGGCGCAATCACACGGCTCATTGCCACCTCTACCACCTGGATGGAAGCCATCCTCCCACTTCAGCCTCCTGGGTAGCTAGGACTTCAGGCACACACCACCACACCCAGCTAATTTTTGTTTTGTTTTGTTTTGGTAGAAATGGGTTTCGCCATGTTGCCCAGGCTGGTCTCAAACTCCTGGACTCAAGTGATCTTGGCCTCCCAAAGTGCTGAAATTACAGGCGTGAGCCACCACACCTAGCCCAGTTGTGTTTCTGTACACCAGAAGTGAACAATCTGAAAATGAACTTAAGAAAACAGTTGCATTTACAGTATCATCCAGAAGAATAAAATACATACCAGTAAATTTACCCAAGGTAAGATACTTGTATACTGAAAACTACAAAGCATTCCAGAAAGAAATTAAGAAAACCTAAATAAACGGAAAGACATCCTGTGTTCATGGATTGAAAGACTTAATATTGTTAAGATGTAGGCACTAACCAAAGTGATCTTTGGGTTCAGTGCCATTCCCGTTCCTATCCAAATTTCAGTGACATATTTTGCAGAAATGAGAAGGCCAATTCTCAAACCCATACAGAATACAAGGGGCCCCAAATAGCCAAAACAGTGTTGAAAAAGAATAAAGCTGAAGGACTTTCACTTCGCAATTTCAAAACTTACTACAAAGTTACCATATTAAAAATAGTGTGATACTGACTTAAGGATAAACTATATGTAGACCAATGGAATTAGAATTAAGAATCTGGAACTAAATCCATGAATACATGGATTTATGAATTAATCGACTATCCACAAGGATACTAAGACCATTCATTGGGGAAATAATAGATTCTTCAATTAATGCTGCTGGGACAACTGGATTTTCACATACAAAAAATGAATTTGGACCCCTACCTTATACCATATATAAAAGTTAACTCCAAATGGATCAGTGGCCTAAATATAACAGTTACCATAAAATTCTTAGAGGAAATCATGGGGTAGATCTTAAAGACTTTGGATTTGGCCATGGGTTCTTAGATACAACACCAAAAGCAAAAGGAAGGAACACATTTAATGGAACCTCTTGGCTTATAAACCATAAACCGAGACCACTATGTCAAAACTAATATAAAAATCAAATTAGACCCATGTAAGCAGACTATATAGCCACTGATTTGAATAGTAATATGAGACCAAATTTTTATTTGTTGGCAATTAACCTATATACAGTAACTAACCTCTAGAGTCTGCATCTAAGAAGTTTTGTCAAACTTTCCAAAGCTAACAATCAATGCTATTATGGACAGAAGGTACCAAAGTCTTTAGTATAACATATTTAGACAATAGAGGGTGTTAAGAATAGTCTGCAGATGGATACTAACTTGATTCTTATCCGACAACATTAAGAAATAGCCATTCTTCTGTAGTTTATTATGCATGTTATTCTGCTCTATAATATTGTAAGATATATATTTTGTCTTCCACCTCTGTTTTCCTGGCTTGCAACTCCTAAAATCCTTAGAATTTCCAAAGTAGTATCTTTTTCTATGCTAATGAGTTGACTAGTGGCTTCAGAATGGGGTCACAGGAGAGAACAAGGCATGATTACAGGATTGGGACTTTTAGTCCATCCCACAAACTCCAGGGACAGGAGAGGGGCTAAAGATTGAACTGATCACTGATGACCAATGATTTAGTCATCTGTATCCTTTGTAATATCTTCAATAATAACCTGGTAAATTAAGTAAGTGTTTTTGCTGAGCTATGTGAGCCATTCTAGCAAATTAATTGAACCCAAGCAGAGGTCATGGGAACCCTGATTTATAGCTCATCAATCAGAAACATAGGTAAAACAACCTGGGACTTGTGGTTGTTGCTGTTGGGTGTCAGTCTCCTGGGGCTGAGCTCTCAACCTGTGGGTCCTGACACTGTCTCTAGGTAGACAGTTTCAGAACTGAATTGGAGGACACCTATCAGGTGTATGCTGCAGAAATGAATGATTACTTGGTAGTAGGGAGAAATCCCCCATATATTTTAGGGTTATTCCTATTCCCCATAGCTGCTCTTGCCTTTATCAGTGTTGTGTGTGAATGTCTGTATAAGGATAGAAAAGGAGACTGAGGTGACCCTATGAACTGTGTAGCCCTGGATTCCATTCCATTGAGTTCAGCCAATGGGATGCATCAAGAATTTATTTATTTATTTATTTTTTGAGACAGATTTCACTGTCACCCAGGCTGGAGTGCAGTGGTGCAAACATAGCTCACTGCAGCCTTAACTTCCTGGGCTTAAACGATCTTCC
Source organism: Piliocolobus tephrosceles (assembly GCF_002776525.5). Lineage (NCBI taxonomy): Eukaryota > Metazoa > Chordata > Mammalia > Primates > Cercopithecidae > Piliocolobus > Piliocolobus tephrosceles. The sequence goes on along the minus strand of NC_045436.1, from coordinate 66,231,475 downwards.
CAGCTCAGCTTCCTGAGTAGCTGGGACTACCAGCATGTGCCCCTGCACCTGGCTGTCAACAGGAACTTAGAAAGTGGAAGAAGAAAGAGGTCAGGATATGTATTCCCACTCTCTCCCTGCCCTAGAACCTCAATTCTAGTACTGGCTGTATCCCTTTATAACTGTTATCTCTTGTCCTTTGAGCCTCCACCCCACTTCTTCAACAGCTTCAGCTTTGGGTTTTGATAATACTGTCTCCTCCCGCTTACTCCTTCCAGGTCCTAAGCAGTAATAGCTTCCTGCAGTCCCTAGACTTTGGTTCCGTCAGCATTCCTTAAACTTTTCAGCACTTTGGGAAATATTCCCAACATTGATCTGTCTTCAAAGTCTCTAACAGGACCCTGACTAATTTTCTATTTTATTTTTACAAGTAAAAATTGTATGTATTTATGGTGTATATGATGTTTTGATATATATACACATTTAGAATGGCTAAATGTGATATATATATACGCATTTAGAATGGCTAAATCAAGCTACTTAATATATGTATTACCTCACGTACTTATATTGGAAGATGAGAACATTTAAAATCTACTCTCTTAGCAATTTTCAAATACATGATATATTGTTAACTATAGTCATCATGATATACAATAGGTTTCTTGAGCTTATTGCTCCTGTCTAACTGAAATTTTGTGCCCTTTGACCAACACTACCTCATCCCTCTGCTAACCACCATTTACTGTCTCTGAGTTCAACTTTTTTACACTCCACATATAAGTGAGATCTTAGGATATTTGTATTTCTGTGCCTGGTTTATTTCACTTTATGTGATGTCCTCCAGGGTCATCCATGTTGTCAAAACATAACAGACTTTCCTTCTTTTTTTTAGGCCGAATAGTATTCCACTTTGTTGCACATTTTCTTTATCCATTCATTTGTTGATGGACACTTAGGATGATTTCATATCTTGGCTATTGTGAATAGTGCTGCAATAAACATGGGAGTACAGATATCTCTTTGATATACTGATTTCTTTTATTTTAGATATATACCCAGCAGTGGGTTTGCTAGATTATATAATAGTTATTTTTTATTTTTATTTTTTTTTTGAGGACCTTCGGTGCTGTTTTCTATAATTGCTTATAGAAGTTGACTAGTTGACATTCCCATCAGCAGTGTACAAGGGTTTTCTACATCCTTGCCAACCCTAATTTTTTTATCTTCCAGCTTAATTTTTTTTTTGCTATTGGTTAATACAACTTTGGCCTGTCAAATCATGGTAGACATTCTGTGAATAATATCACTGTAGTAGAAGCCAGAATGTTTTATAGAGGAAATGTAGAGCAGAAATTAAATCTGGGAAGTCAGATTAATAGAGGTGGATTAAGAGGACCTTTCATATTAGTGTTACTGCATTTTTTCTCAAAGTGTCTCCAAAAAGTTTGAAATGTAGTATACATTATTTAGAATTCTACTCAGAAGATAATGTATTTTACCAAAAACTGAGCTTAATTTTTATAGTTTATTATTACCTTCATTTCCTAGTCTCCCAAGACTATCTTTTCATAAAAGTGCTTATATATATAAAAGTTTGTTTGCATTTTCATCCTGTTCACCAATCCCTTGATACTCATCCAGAAACGTAGGGTGAGAATACCTGTGTTAATTATTTTTAAAAATTTCCATGACATGTTTGGTCAGGGGAGAAGAATGTTCGGTGACAAGTGCCAGTTTTATCGGTGAGGTAGAAAAGGCCTTAGAAAGTGCTGGTAAGACAGAAAAAGAACATGTAGGAAGAAATCAGTGTCAGAGAGCATAGAGATCCTCAATCCTTGGATATATACCACCCAGTGAAGCAGATGAGAAAGGCCTATATTCTATAGTGCCGTCACAACACACAAGTTGAAAGCACCTCATTACATTCACATGGCCACAGCTAAGAGTAAATGATTGAAATCTTTTAAAACTTTTAGTTACATTGTTTACTGTTTGGGGTAAATGTCTAGATATCTTTAGTCATTTAAATTTTTTCACCTATACTCATAATTTTGCTTCTAGAGTCCTAATGAGTAGTGGAATGGAGATTAATCTTGAAAATCCCATTACCTTACATCACTTTCGAAGCAGTTTATCCACCTGCTCCCTGGACTTAGCAGAGTAAACCTGTGGTTGTCCAGTTCTAGCTGGTAGCTTTAAGATACTGCAGGTGAAGACATATATTTGTGACCAGCAGATTACAAACAAACAAGAAAGTATAATCCCATTCTGCTATATTTTTAATGGACAGGATTGGATATATCTTTCTAATCATAGAAAATGTCTGGAAGAAAATGGTTTCTACAGAGGGAAATTAATGGATTGAAGGTGGGAACAAGATTTTGGTTTTTACATACACATTTCTGTACTATTTGTTGTTGCTATTGTTTTACCATGAGTTTGTGTTACTCAATAAAATAAGAAAAATAGATGAGGTCAGGAAGGACACCTTTTCTTGCTATATAGATTATTTTTGCCTCATCCTTGGTTCCTTAGTTTCCATTTCCTTAACTGTATTTTCCAGTTACTTGTTTTTAACAATCTGTGGAGTCTGTCCATAGTTTTTCCTCTTTCTTGTCCTGATTAATAGCCTCCCAATTTATTTTCTCATCACCTACTTACAACCCAGACCCTCCTATCGAACGTGAAACCTTCTACCTATTCACCCCCCTACACAGATCACGCATCATTTTCTTGTCTTAACTGTTTCAGTTGTTCTGTGATTTTTGTTCTATGCCTTTGAGGATTTATTGTTTACAAAGAACTAAAGCATTTTTAGTTTATTTGTTTAAGCTACCCTCAAAAGATAATAATAGGCAAAAGAAACACCATAAGAACATACCAAAATTCCACTGAAAGCCAACTAGGGAATGTTGGCTTCCAATCTTAGCTAGACAATGATCAAAATGTGATACTGGTTGATTTTTTTTTTAATATGAATTGTTAAAAAAAGAAGAGCCACAGCTTGCAGTTTTAGTCCCAAACTAAAGTAGGTATAGATAGATAGGTATTTCCAAGAGATCACCTGCATTACAGGAAGCAGGCAAAATTACTTTCACCTGGAGAGCCATTTGCATGGAAACACAGCATGGTTAGAGGTAGCCCTCTAGATCTGACTGCTTGCTTCAAATCATACTCCACTTTCACTGTTTAACCTGTGAAGTTCCTTGCCTCTTTTAGCTTTAATATTATCTTGCATAAAAATCAGGATATTTAAAATACCTCACTAGTTTGCCAAATGATTAAATGAAACAATGCATATAAAATAACACAGAGCCTGTTATATGGTTACTTTTAGCCATTAACAGCATAATCATAAAATATCACATTATAAAGTTGCAAGATATTATTTCCTTACCTCTTCAAAAGAGTTTTTACTTGGACCTTCCAGGATTTGAAGCTATGTCACCAGTGTCAGTCTTTTTGACTTCATATACCTTCCAAATAAGTAGCTTTATTCTCAAAAAACTGAATGCTATAGTAGTGGTATTTGTCAAATACGTTACCAATGTTTGAAGTTTTCTTACCATTTCTTATATGCAGACTGATCCTGGTGTAGAAGCTAAAGCTAAACTGTAAAAACAATATTTAATGGGTATATATCCTGTATAGAATAAAATCTTTCCTGAATTTCATTTTCCTTTTCTAGAATTTTATACATACATGCTCATGCAAACACACACAAGCACACCTCTCTGTGTCCTAAGAACAACAAAAATCTTAGAAGTGTAGACTTCTTTTGATTAAAATCATATGGTTAGTCCCAAATCTACAAATATATTTTTAATTTAAGTAAAAGAGGACACTCCAACAAAACTAATATTCACTGCACCTCTGAGCATAGCACACATCCTTTCTGAGTTCAGGTGGATACAATTAGCTGCTACTAAAAATGAACCATTGGTGAAGTCAGTGAATATTAAACATGGAACTTACAAGGGTAGGAATGACAAATAATGGAAAAAAAACATTTTGTACTCCAATTTTAAAAAGAACTATTTAGGAGACAGCTGTAGCAGGGGTGGCTTTCTCTTGTGGAGGCCTTTGCTCCATTGTTGAGGGTTGGTACTGTCTAAAATTAAACCATTTCAGTGATGCCTAGCATGGAACACTTGACAGCCAACCTTCCAGGTAGGAAATGAGGCTTCCTTGCCAGCAAGTCCATATAATACTACTACAATTTTTATGACTAGACTGTTTTTGCAGAAGTACATACTGCTTAATTAACGTTAAACTTAAGTAAGTCTATCTCTTTCTCTTAAAAATATTCTTAATAACAAATAGAAATCTTTAGTATCCCAGTCTAACTCAGTTTAGTCCTATTTAGTTTGGGATAAGAAAGTAATATATCAGTTATTGTGGCAGATTATTTATAGAAGCTATGTGGAATAAGCTGTATCTATTTAGATTTTATGTAATTTGGTAATTAACATAAAATAGCTTACATGTAATAAATTCTATAGTTGAAATTATGAGTAATTCCACTGGGCTTACTCTTGTCTTAGATTACATAGATATAAGTATTCTTGGGTATTTTGATGCTAGACCAATGATTTATAATATCAAATATATTTCTTTTTACTACCAACAGGTAGTAACTAGGGTAACCCCTGGGGTTCAAAGAAGTACATTAAGCAGTCAAGGAAACGTGGGACAACAGTAACACAAATACTCATTTTAATGTCCTCAGTTGCTTTACTCTTAATAGAAAGTTTAGTAAATAAAACAGATGACAGATCTCATAATTATATCAGAGTAAACTTAGTAATAGGGCATTAACATTGATCTTATTAAAATGCAGTTGACCCTTTGAACACCACAGGTTTGAGTTGCACAGGTTCACTTATATGTGGATTTTTTTCAATAAATATATTGGAAAATTTTTTGGAGATTTTTGACAATGAGGAAAAACCATGTGACCTAGAAATATCAAAATAATTAAGAAAAAGAAATGTCATGAATGTATAAGATATGTATACACTAGTCTATTTTATCATTTACTAACATGAAATATACACAAATCTATTATAAAAAGTTGAAGTTATCAAAACCTACACACACAAACACTACTCAGCCTGAAGACGATAAGGATGAAGACATGAAGACCTTTATGCTCTGCTTCCACTTAATGAATAGTAAATATATTTTGTCTTCTTTATGATTTTATTAACCTTTTTTCTCTAGCTTACAATATAATAATATATATAATATAATATAACATAACATAACATACAAAATATGTGTCAGGCAGCTGTTTATGTTATTGGTAAGGCTTCCAGTCAATAGGCTATTAGTAGTTAAGTTTTTTGGAGAGTCTCAAGTTAAAGGAGAATTTTTGACTGTGTAGGATGTGGCACCCCTAGCCCCCGTGTTTTTGGTGTGTCAACTGTAATTCATTTTGCCTGCATGATAACTGCTTATTTTTTAAGATATATTTTGAGGACTCAAAATAATATCATGTTGATATAGAAACATTCCATTTCCATTTGTAATTAAAATTGAAAAAATTTTAATTCTTCCATTTACTTTGACTATCACAAATACATGTAATGATTTTATGCATTAAATCCAATCTAGAGCTGAACCAATTAAGACAAAAATGACATAACAGATTTGCCCACTTTTCCATTAACTATCTTTATTCCTAATCAGGCCCTCAAGTTACCTGCTGATACTAATTTTATGATGTGGGGTAATATGGAAATAATTGTATTTTTTAAAGGCTAGAAATTACTGGATAAATTGTGGAAATTTTAATTATTTCTAGACTTCATTTGTAGAATAAAGTTTAATCAGAATGTTTGTGCTAAAGGAGATCCTAGATGTCATGGTCCAGTCCCTCTCCTTTTGCAGATAGGAAAACTGAAGCTCCACAGCTTAATATCTTTGCCATTATCATCAGTGGATGAGAACAGACCTGCGAAAGTGAACTCATTTATTTCAATAGCCCATCCTTTTTCCCCCCTTATGCCACAATGTCTCTTAACTTTTAATTTCCTACCAGTTCACTCTTCTTTCCAAAGTGCTCCTTCTGTTAATTACTATTTTTCCTACCTTCCCACCACACCAGCTAAAGAAAAGTTCCTAGTGCCTATTTCCTCTCAGCCTCTAGGGATATTTATTGCCTGAATGAATCTCTTCAGTAGCAATTTCGAAAGTGTAACAAGATGCAAAGGACATTCTGATGTCAGAGGAACTCTTTAGGGCTTTACTACTAGGAAAGCTATTCTGTCTGTGAATCTGCCCTAGTTACAGTCTTTCTTTTTCTCTCTTGTTTTTTACTTCACTCTTGAACTACATGGATTCTCTAAAAACTCTAGGTGATTTTTGGTTTTAACTATATGATCTCCTAGTAGGACAAGTATAAAGGGACAAGGTATATATATGTTTAAAGTCTTGTCCTTTTATGCCTGCCTTACCTCCTGAATCTAAAGTTGGTAATTAAGTATTATAGACATTTATGTCCAGAATTTTACATCTCAAGACAAAAAAAGAATACAGGCAGCACAGTGTCATGAGATTTGACCTATGACAGGTTTTTCTTGAATGTTTCTAGGAGGTATTCCACTGGCTTTTTTTCAATGTCAGGCATCACCATATTACGCTTTTTTAAACATATATACATAAAAGTGAATGTGGAACATAAATTGCACAGTCTTTCTGGAAGGTGGTTAATATATAATACAGAAGCCTCAAGTACTCACCTTTTGTCCTACTAATTCTATTTTTAAAACTTTGTTCTAGATAATAAGACAAATAATCCAAGATTGAATCTACCTTAGAGAGTTACTTTAAGGATTATTACATATATGCTATATCTACATAACAGGATGAGAAACTATTAAAATGGTGATACATATATCTGTGTGTGTTAACATTAAAAGAAGTTCATGCATTTATTAACTGGGAAATAAAAGATTACAAAACAGTCATAAATAACACAACATTTATGTAAAACTATGTATGTTACAATAGTTTGGAAAATTGTTCCCCAAAATGCTAACAAAGCCATCACATTTATTATTTTTACTTTTTTTTTCTTTTTAAGAAACAAAGCCTCACTTGGTCACCCAGGCCAGAGCACAGTGATGCAGACATAGTTCAATGTAGCTTCAAACTCCTAGGCTTTTACCTCAACCTCCTGAGTAGCTGGGACTGCAGGCGCACACCACTTTGCCTTGCCAATTTTTTCGAACTTTTTTTGTAGAGGTGGGGAAGTGGAGGAGCTCACTTTGTTGCCCAGACTGGTCTCATGTCTCCTGGCTTCAAGTGATCCTTCCACCTTGGCCTCCCAAAATGCTGGGATACAGGTATGAGCCACCATGTCCAGACAAGTTTTACTTTTTAATTCATGTTAATCAACATTATAGCAATACTGTATATAATAAATATGAATCACTTTTATAGTTAGAGAAAGCAATGAAATTATTTTTATTTTGAAAACAAACCAAATGTACATAGGTAGCCTTGGTATTTACTAGCAGTATGACTTTTAACTTGTTACACACTTCCTCATTTGTAAAAGGGTGTAAATGTCAGTCATATTCCCATCCCATCTTCCTCCCCATTTATGAGTCCTGAGCCCCTGTTGGCTCCATTAACAGCTGGAGTAAATGCCTTTTCACAGGTGTGAGGGTCATATTTCTCATCAGCAACTTCCTTAACAAAAGCAGTGTTGTTAAATAGGAAAGGTAGAGGGAAGCCAAGATGTTGACAGAGCCTGGAAGAGAAGTTAGCATGATGATCTAACGGAGTATTGCAAAGTCCAGAATTATGTGGCTATTTTAATACTGTCTTTAGTTTTATTGTCATTAACAATTAGTTTCAGGAAAGAGGGAACGTCTCTTTTGATTCAATAGTTTTATTTTTGGGTATATACAGAGGAGAATTCTCTTGGTTAAAAATAAAAAAGGAAAACTTACACGGCTGAAGTGAATGGTACTCTGAAGTATCTGTGTGGAGACTGTAGTTAGTGACTTGTGTCATACCCCTTCCACCCATACCAGATCCCTTCCCTTGAGACACGGGTGCTTTTCCCTGGCTACTCTTAGAAGCAATCACATTTTTATAGAATGAACTCTGAGGGGTTTAAAAATGAGTGAGACATGGTATCATGGAGTGCAGCATATGACTGCTCAGCGTTTACAGGGTTTTTTTTTTTTTTTCCCTGTCTTTACTTTTCCATTTAGTAAACTCTACGCCATAAACCTATTTTACTTTATTCACTGAGAAGGAAATGACATAATATTCACCGCTGTGGCTGCATAGGTCCTCAATTCCCTGGGATTCAGGATTACATCTGAGCTGATATCAGACTGCCTCTTCCCAGGATAGTAAAATTTGAAGTCTGTGTGTCAGAGACCTGCAGTGTAAGTACTCGAGAAAGTTTTTCAAAGTATTTCCTTTCCAAAAAGCAGGAATTAGAGAAGCAGGAATGGAGCAGGATGGTGTATTAGGAATTTTAGCTTAAGATTCCTTTACAATTTGTTCTCCTAAGAAATTTTAGCTCTCTTTAACAATGTAGTTGTTAAGTACACTAGTGAATCTAACAAAAATTATGCAACTGGAGAAATGAAGAAATTATTTGCTATTTGTACTGGCTTGTGTACAGGCGAAATAAAAGTAGGCAATGGATGGAAGAAAATAGAGACTTTTGCTTTATTAAGGTGAAGTGAATTTCACCTCCTTTTATCATTTGAAGTATTGAGAGGTTTTTGTTATGACTGTTTTGTTTGGAAAAGTTATATAGATTTTGCCTTTAAGAACAAAATTTTAAATCTCTCTAAGAGGTTTCATATTGAACGGCAATTATTTTGTTTACTTGTCTGTCTTCTCTGTTGACTATAAACTCCTTCATGGTAGAGATGGTGTTGCTTATCTTTGATAAGTCCAGTCCCAGACTCATAAATGTTTATTTGATTGGTTAATTAACAAATTAATTAATTTTGCCTTTTAATGCAGATAATTTTGCTTAAAAATAATTTTACATAAACACATATACACACATGCATACAGTGGGCCTACCTTCTATTTTCTGCTGCTTTCAACTTAAGCTTGGGAATATTTTTGCTACAGCTATTTACAAAGTTTTTGCATTAAAGGATTAAATCACTCTTAAGTTGAGTGGGAATTGGAAGGCACAATAATATTGGGGCTATTTTTGTATTTTAATGTCTGTATGCTGGAGAATAGGAAATCACTAACTATGGCCAGGCCTATACCCTAGCATATCTAAATCTGTTGCAAAAGTGAATTAATCACTGTATTAAGGTTCTCCAGAGAGACAGATCCAGTAGGAGCTATTTATTATCTAGATCTATATATGAGTTTCTTAGGGAGCACTGGATCACATAATAACACTGTGAAGTCCCATGATAGGCTGTCTGCAAGCTGGGGGAAGAGAGAAGCTGATGGGGGTCCAGTCCAAGTCATAAAGCCTTAAAACCAGGGAATCTGACAGTGTAGCTGTCAGCCTGTGGCTGAAAGCCTGAGAGCCTCCAGGAGACCGCTGGTGCAATTCCCACAGTCCAAAGGCTGGAGAACCTGGAGAATGATGTTCAGGAGTAGTAGGAGAGGAAGCAAGCATCTGACACAGGTAGAAAGAGAAAGCCAGAAGACTCAGCAAACTGCTTATCCCCCTTGTCTTGCCTGTTTTGTAGCTGCTGGCGGCCATTGGATGGTACCTGCATTGAAAGGTATTGCTCTCAGTCCACCAACTCAAATGTCAATCTCCTCTGACAATACCGTCACAGATGCACCCAGTAACAATTCTTTACCAGCCATCTAGGCATCCCTCAGTTCAGTCACACCTAATACTAACTAACCATCCCAACCACCATTCCCCATATTGGTGGTACTTAGTGTACTAAGTCAGTACAAAATGTGATACAATTAATTTACACAATTTCTTTTTCTGTTTTAATTCCTGTGAATAATATGTGTGCTCTTAGGTATTTATAAACATAAACATAGAAAAACAAACACTTGTGAATTTTATATTCTTAAGTTTAAGGAAATATATTTAATCTATTTCAGACAGTTAAATTTTACTTGTGTGTGTATATAAAATATTTCTCAAAGTAGTACCTTTGTAAAAAGAGAACCTTGGCCCTGTTTCCTCAAATGAATATATGCTCTAATAAATAGACATTTGTTCAATCTCTGAACTATTTAATGAGTTGAAAATCCTGTTTGTTTTGTTTTGGTTTGTTTGAGACAAGAGTTTTGCTCTTGTTGCCGAGGCTGGAGTGCAGTGGTGCGATCTCGGCTCACCGCAACCTCCGCCTTCCTGTTTCAAGCGATTCTCCTCAGCCTCCCGAGTAGTTGGGACTACAGGCATGTGCCACCATGCCCAGCTAATTTTTTGTATTTTTAGTAGAGATGGGGTTTCACCATGTTGGCCAGGATGGTCTTGATCTCTTGACCTCGTGATCCACCCGCCTCGGCCTCCCAAAGTGCTGGGATTACAGGCGTGAGCCACCACGCCCGGCAGAAAATCTTAAATCTATACTATAGAGTCTGACAAGAATTTGGGACCCAAAAGCAATATAATTCTGTTACACATTTATCTTAACAAGTAACATTTTAAAAGTCTATGTAATGTATAGATTTCTTTGCTTTCTCTAACAAGTAATGCTTCTAATAAAAATCTGGGCCTGGCAGGGTGGCTCATGCCTGTTATCCCAGCACTTTGGGAGACTGAGGTGGGCGGATCACAAGGTCAGGAGTTCCAGACCAGCCTGGCCAATATGGTGAAACCCTGTCTCTACTAAAAATACAAAAAAAAATTAACTGGGCTTGGTGGCGCACGCCTGTAATCCCAGCTGCTTGGGAGGCTGAGACAAAGGAATTGCTAGAACCCAGGAGGCGGAGGTTGCAGTGAGCTGAGATAGCACCACTGCACTCCAACTTGGGCAACAGAGCGAGATTCCAACTCAAAAAAAAAAAAAAAAAAAAAAGGTGGAGTTAAAATTAAATTTAGCATATAACTTAACAATAACTTAAAATTTTGCTTGTAGTATACCTATGTTGTCACATATTCTAGTTACTAGTGATTTTTAGCAGTGATTCTTGTGTTATTAATGAGCTAAAAACTTCTTCAGCTTATAATGGTTATTCAGTTTTTAAATGAATTTACTACTTTTGTAATTGAACAAAATCAATCATTTTGGAGGCTCAGGTAGTCATAATATTGTGTAAGACTGGCACATGTTTTTATGAGGTTAATTTATGTAGTGTCCTAACTTCATAAACTTGATATATGAACTACATAGGACATTAAAAAAAAAACCTACATAGTGTTTTACATCAACTATATAGTATCCTATGTAGTGTGTGTATCTCTGGGAAGTTTCTTTAGTGAATGTCTCCGTAGCACTGTTGCTGCCTGTCCAGTTGGTAGCCACTGGCCACATGTGGCTATTGAGCACCTGAAATGTGACTTTTCCAGCACCAGAGGTGGGACTTCTCCAAATTGAGATGCGGGTTTTTTTTTTGTTGTTTTGTTTATTTTGAGACAGGATCTCACTCTGTCATCCAGGCTGGGGTGCGGTGGCACAATCATGGCTCACTGCAGCCTAGACCTTCTGGGCTCAAGCAATCCTCCCACCTCAGCCTCTTAAGTAGCTGGAACTACAGGCATGTGTCACCACACTCGGGAGATTTTTTAAATTTTTATTTATTTTTAGAGACTTGGTCTCATTGTGTTGCCCAAACTGGTCTCAAACTCGTAGGCTCAAACAACCTTCCTGCCTCAGCCTCCCAAAGTGCTAGAACCACAGGCGTGAGCCACTGCACCCGGTCTGAGATACACCAGATTTTATACACTAGATTTTGAAGACTATTCAAAAATAAAGTAAAATATTTTTAAACAATTGTTAACATTGATTTTTAAATGATGATACTCTGGAATATTGGATTGAATCTATTACATTTGTTTTACTTTTTAAAAAAACCTTTAAAATATAGTTTCTTTAAAAATGTAAAAATGGCAAGGCACAGTGACTCACACTTGTAATCCTAGCACTTTGGGAGGCTGGGTGGGCAGATCACCTAAAGTCAGGAGTTCAGGACCAGCCTGGTCAACATGGTGAAACCCCGTCTCTACTAAAAATACAAAAAAATTAGACGGGCATAGTGGCACATGCTTGTAATCCCAGCTACTCAGGAGGCTGAGGCAGGAGAATCGCTTGAACCCAGGAGGCAGAGGTTGCAGTGAGCCAAAATTGTGCCACTGCATTCCAGCCTGGGCAACAAGAACAAAAATTCCGTCTCAAAAAAGACGAAACAAAAAAAAAAAGTAAAATTTTATTTGTAGCTCACACTATATTTCTTTTGAACAGCACTGATCTAAAGTGCTGCATTTTTCATTGTCCGTTTAAATGGATTATGATGTAATTAGACTTGAGATCTCATGGGTTTTAGAACTAAAAGGTTCTGGGGTCAGATGTGGCCTCTGGCTTTTACTTATTTGTATTTCTGGCCTCAGTTATACCCAAAAATAAATTTTTGTTGGAAATACAATTTGTCCTGAGCTAATAGAGGAACATGATTTATCTTCAATTCTGGAGAGCTAGTAAAATAATTTAGAACACTATGTCAAGAATGATTCTTTCTCACTCATAACACTTTCTTGTGTGTCTGTTATTTTAAGTATCAAAATTCTCCTTTAAAACTCTGGGATAGATGTATCACATGTTTCTTCTTGACCTAAAAGGTGTCATTTTCAGGCACAAAAAGTTCTTAAACACTAATATTCTGGTATGTAGCTGCTGATGAAAAATGTACTTCCCAACAAATCCTAAGTTGGATACACATAAAATCAGACAAGGCATAGCATGATAAAATTGTATAAAACCAATGAAAAAGAGGAAAATCTTTTTAGTTGTATTATGGTAAGAACATTTAACATGAGGTCTACCTTTAAAAAATTTTTTTCAGTATACAATACAGTATTACCGACTGTAGGTGTAGTGTCATACGGTAGATCTCTAGAACTTAACTGAAGCATTGCTTCCCTGAAGCATTATGCCTATTGATTAGTAACTCCTCATTTCCCCCCTCTCCCCAGCCCTGGTAAACATCTTTCTACTCTTTTATATAGATCTCTTTTAGATACCTCAGGTAAGTAGAATCATGCAGTATTTGTCTTTGTGTGACTGGTTTATTTCATTTAGCATAACGCCTTCAAGGTTAATCCATGTTGTCACATATGGCAGAATTTCCTTCTTTTTAAGGACTGAATAATATACCATCATATGTATATACCACATTTTCTTTAATCCATTCATCTGTAGATGGACATTTAAGTTCTTTCCACATCTTGGCTCTTGTGAATAGTGCTGCATGAACATGGGAGTGGTAATATCTCTTTGAGATCCTGGTTTTAATTCTTCTTGACAAATACCTGGAAGGGGGATTGCCGGATTATATGGTAATTCTATTTTTAATTTTTTGAAGAATGTCCTTACTCTTTTCCATAGCAGCTGCATCATTTTGCAGTCTCATCAACAGTGTGCAAGGATTCCAGTTTTTCCACATCCTCACCAACTTTTATTGCCTTTTATTTCTTTGATTATAGCCATGCTGACAGGTCTGAGGTGAAGGCTCATTGTAAGTTTGATTTACATTCCCTCAGTGAGTACTGACATTGAGTAATTTTTCATATACCTGTTGCCCATTTGTATATTTTCTTTGGAAAAATGTCTGTTCAACTCCTTAGCCCGTTTTTAATTTGGGTTGTATTAATCTACTCTCACACTGCTATAAAAAAATACCTGAGATGGGGTAATTTATAAAGAAAAGAGGTTTAATTCATTAATGGTTCCACAAGCTATACAGGAAGCACGGCTGGGGAGGCCTCAGGAAACTTTCAATCATGGCAGAAGGCAAAGGGGAAGCAGGCACATCTTCATATGGCCCGAGCAAGAAGAAGAGTGAGGCACAAGGTGCCACATACTTTTGAGCAACCAAATCTCACAGCTATCACAAGAGCAGCACCAAAGGGAACATTCTCCCCCATGGTACAATCGCCTCCCACCAGGCACCACCTCGAACACTGGGGATTATGATTTAACATGAGATTTGGGCGGGGACCCAAACCATATCATGGGTTATTAGGATTTTTTTTTAATTGAGTTGTAAGGGTTCCTTATATATTTTGGAGACTAACCCCTAATATTAGATACATGGTTTGCAAATATTTTCTCCAATTCAGTAGGTTGCCTTTTCACTCTGTTGATTGTTTCCTTTGCCTTGCAGAAGCTTTTGAGTTTGATGTAGCCCCACTAGTTTATTTCTGTTTTTGCATTCTGTGCTTTTAGTGTCATATTCATGAAATTATCACCAGGACCAATGTCACTAAGCTTTTCCCCTTATGTTTTCTGTAGGAGTTTTACAGCTTTAAGTCATATGTTTAAATCTTTAATCCTTTTTGAGTTGATTTTTGTATTTAATGTAAGATAAGGGTCCAATTTCATTGTTTTGTTTGTGGATATCCAGTTTTCCCAGTGCCATTTATTAAAGAGGAAAATCTTAAAAACAGCTTGAGGAAAAAAAGATAAGATACACATTAATAAGGTAATAATTCTTATTCCCTATAGAAACCATGCAAACCAGAACACAAGGAAATGACATATTTGAAGTGCTAAGAGGATGAATCACAGTCAGATTATTCTGAATAATAATAGCTTTCATTTAGTACATACTGTAAACCAGAAATTATGCTGATTATTTTAATATGCATTATCTCATTTAATCCTTACAGCAACCCAGAGAGGCAGCTAAAATTAACACATTTTAGAGGTGAAGCAAATGAGGCTCAGAGAAGCCAAGGGACTAGGCTAATAAATGTTATACACTTAGCAAATGGAAAATTCAGCATTTGAAACCAGATATGATTGACATAAGCCATGTCTCCTCTTACTTTAAACCATAACTGGGAGAACATATACATAACTTAAATTTGATAGGTAAGTGATTGGAGGCTGTTGGGGTATAAATGTTTGAAAATTGCTGTCAGTCAGCAAGTATTTATCAAGCACATTAGATATTCCAGGCTGGAACTGGAATGGAATCATGAACAATACAAGTATGGTTCTTTATCCTTATGGAGCTTATTTATAGTCTAAGGAAAAGAAATGCGGTAATTCTAGGTACTTCTCAGGGTGGTTCTAAGGATTAAATGATACATTAAAAGAACCAGCACAATTTCTGGCATATAACATTTATGTTAAATAATTTTAATTATTAAAAAACATAGTTATAAGTAGTCAAAGTGTTCTGAATAAGTACCAAGTGCTATGGAAGGACATTGGAGGGAAAAAGCTAAGGTAGTCTGAGAGATTAGGAAAGGCTTCCCTGAGTTATTGATTTTTAAGCAGAATCTGAGGAGTCAATAATCTGTTAGCCAGAGCAAAGAGACTGGACACAGAAGATCATTGTATTCAAAAGGCTGCACATTTGATAAGACATTGCAGAGGTTGAAGAGAGCATAGTATGTCCTTATTGTAAAGACAATGGGAAACAAATGAAGGTTTTAAGGATGTGGGTGGAGGGTTGCTGGCAATAATCATGTTTGCACTAGAAAATCATTTCATCATTCCAGCAACCTCTATGAACAGTCTTTGAGGAATGTGGCAAGAGTGGACACAGGGGTAAATATGAGGAAGTGGTTCAAACAGTGAGAATAGAACAAAGTGGACAAAGCTACTTACATGGAATATACAAAATCTGGCAATTTTGGATGCAGGAAATGAGAAAGAAGATGCACAATTCTTAGGTTTCTGGGATAATGGAAATATCACAGGTTTTGAGAGAAAATTATTGGGTATGTTTCTTTGGGTATACCTGTATGCTGTGTCAGAGAGATATCAAGTAGGCAGTTTGACACATGGGTGATCTAAGGAGAAATTTGGACCTGATATCTAGATTTTGGGAATCATTTTTATCATACTTCAGAGATATCATAGGTTCGGTTCCAGATCAGCACCATAAAGTGAATATCTCAATCTATTAAGTGTGCAAAAGAATTATGTCTAAAAAAAATTTGTGCACCTTAATTTCAAAATACTTTATTGCTAAAAAAATGCTAGCAATCATCTGAGCCTTCAACAAATCATAGTCTTTACTGGTGGGTCCTGCCTCCATAAAGATGACTGCTGACTGATCAGGGTGGTGGTTGCTGAAGGCTGAAGTGGCTATGGCAGTTTCTTAAAATAAGATAACAATGAAGTTTGCCACATGGATTGACTTGCTTTCAGGAGAGATTTCTCGATAGCATGTGATGCCGCTTGGTAACATTTTACCCACAATATAACTTTTAAAACGGAAGTCAATTCTCTCTGCCACTGCTTTATCAACTAAGTTTACGTAATATTCTGAATTATTTGTTGACATTTCAGGAAGGTTCACAGCGTCTTCACCAGGAGTAGATTTCATCACAAGAAACCACTTTCTTGGCTCATCCATAAGAAACAACTCTTCATTCAAGTTTTTTCATGAGATTGCTGCAATTCAGTCATAATTTCAGGCTCCACTTCTAATTCTAGTTCTTTTCCTATTTGCACCCCATTTGCAGTCACTTCCCTCCACTGAAGTCTTAAACCCCTCAGAGTTATTCGTGAGAGTTGGAGTCAACTTCTTCCACACCCATGTTAATGTTGAAATTTTGACCTTCTCCCCTGAATCATGAATGTTCTTAATGGCATTAGAATAGTGAATCCTTTCCAGAAAGTTTTCCATTTACTTTGCCCATATTCATTAGAGGAATCACTATTTATGACTGCTATAGCCCTACAAGATGTATGTCTTAGTAAGACTTAGAAGTCTAAATTATTCTTTAATTCATGGGCTGCAGAATGGATGTTGTGTTAACAAGGCTTGAAAACAACACTAATCTCCTTCTAAATCTCCATCAGAGTTGTTGGCTGACTAGGTACACTGAAAATGATCAGTAATATTTTGAAAGGAATCATTTTATCTGAGTAGTAAGTTTCAACAGTGGGCTTAAAATATTCAGTAATCATACTATAAACAAATGTGTTGTCTTGCAGGCTTGGTTGTTCCATTTATAGAGACAAGCAGAGTAAACTTAGCATGATTCTTAAAGGCCCTAGGATTTTCAGAAGGGTAAATGAACACTGGCTTCAACTTATATTTACCAACTGCATTAGCCCCCAACAAGAGTCAGCCTATTCTTTGAAGTTTTGAAGCCAGGCATTGATTTTTCTCTAGCTATGAAAGTCCTAGATGACATCTCCTTCCAATATAAGGTTGTTTCATCTACATTGAATATCTGTTGTTTAGTGTGGCCACCTTCCTCAATTACCTTAGCAACATGTTTTAAATAACTTGCTGCAATTTCTGTATCAGCACTTGCTGCCTGACCATGCACTTTTATGTTATAAAGACTGCCTCTTTTCTTAAACTTCATCAACCAACCTCTGCTAGCTTCAAACTTTCTTCTGCAGCTTCTTCACCTCTCTCAGCCTTTACAGAATTGAAGAGGGTTAGGGCCTTGCTTTGGATTAGGCTTTGGCTTCGGGGAATGTTGTCGTTGGTTTGATCTTTTATCCAGATCACTCAAACCTTCTCCATATCACAGTAAGACTGTTTTACTCCCTTAGTATTCATGTATTCACTAGAGTAGCACAATTTCCTTCAAGAGCTTTTCCTTAGCACTCACAATTTACTTACTGATTGGCACAGGAGGCCTAGCTTTTGGCCTGTCTCAGTTTTCAATGCACCTGCCTCACAAAGCTTCATCACTTCTAGCTTTTTATGTAAAGTGAGAGATGTGGGACTCTTCCTTTCACTTAAATACTTAAAGGCCATTGTAGGGTTATTCATTGGCCTAATTTCATTATTGTTGTGTCTCAGGGCATAGGAAGGCCCCAGGAGAGGGAGAAAAGCAGGAAACAACCAGTTGGTGGAACAATCAGAATACATACAACATTTATCAGTTAAGTTCACCAGCTTATATGGGCATGGTTTGTCATGACCCAAAATAATTACAATAAAAACATCAAAGATCAGTGATCACAGGTCGCCATAAGAGATACTGTAATAATGAAAAGTTTGAAATGTTGCAAACTTACCAAAATGTGACACAAAGATAAGAAGTGAGCACATGCTCTTGGAAAAATGACTGCAGTAGACTTGCTTGATGCAGGGTTGCCACAATTTACAATATAATACATTATATTATAAAAAATACAATATGTGCAGAGCCCAGTAAACCATAGTGCAATAAAATGAGGTGTGCTTGTATTTATAGATGATATCTAAAGTCAACGAATGGGTGGAATAGTGAAGACGAAGAAAAAGAATAAGGTTAAGTATAAGCTCTGCAGCACTTCAACCTTTAAATTTAGCCAGAGGGAGAGGAGCCAGCAAGTAACAATGCTTGAATAGGAATATCTAGAGAAATAAGAGGTATAATGTGGAGTGTCAGAAGCCAAAATCGAAGTTCATTAAGAACAAAGGTGTAGTTCATTTTCCCAATCCTGCCGAAATTTTGGGCAAGATACAGACAGAAAAAGTATTTCTTAAAAATTTAACATGCTGGAATTCATTTGTGATTTTAACAAGAATCATTTTGTTGGAGTGAAAGGGACAGATTTGAGTCAACTGAGAAAAGTGTGACAAATGAGGAACCAAAGACAGAGCTTAAACAATTCTTTAGCCATGAGTGTGGAAGGAGATTGGGCAATAGCTAAGACAGGATGATGTGTTGAACAAGGGTTTTTAGTAGGCAGGAGATATCTGATGGAAAAGAGCAAATAGAGAACTTGAAGATACTACATTGGGGGATGATTGCAGTGCAATGTTATGTCATGACAGAATGAGGTGGGATTGGGAGAGAATGCTCTTAGATAAGAAGAATTGCTGGTCTGATGTAAAGTTAGGCAAAATATTTTAAAACGTACTATTAAAGCTAAATGTCAATTCTTAGCATCACAATGAAATCATGAAAACCCCACAGTTACTTCACAGTTGCTACAGGGAATCTTCCTTGTTACAACAACAACAACAACAAAGCAAAAGAAGACACCAAACTGACTGACAGCAAGGAGCAATATTGAATGTTCAAAAATAAAATCCATTCCTTGACTTCAAATCATTAAAGTAGAACTGCCTATTTAAGAACTTTTATTTGCACAGTCCTATTAATTTTAATGCCTGAAGTAGTGTTAATCACCTGACCTACATGAAAAGATTTTAAAAATTGCTTTGTTAGAAAATGTAATAGACTTGTCATTAAAGTTTTCAAACTCTTTCTTAAAGATTTGTAATATTTGGCTAGAGTTCCATTTTTTTCTTTAAAAAGATTATATACATACTACATACACACACACACACACACACACACATACACACACATACACATACAAAGTCACTCCTATCCCCCACCCTCAGAGGAAGTTTGAGATTATACAGCCACGTCTGTCAGAGCTGTGCTAACCTATGTCATCCATCTGTTCTGGTTATATTTTCCTTCCCTTTCCTCTCTTTTTCTCCCATTCTACCCAGCCTTTAAAAGAAAAAAGTTGAGAGAAAAACAAATCTCCTCTTTTTATATTGAAATTTAAGGTGGAAGAAAAGTGGTTCTAAAAGCATCTATCATCATAGCACTGACTTGCCAAGTTAAGTATTTAGGTTGGAAATCATGCCTTTCCAACTGCTTAAAAACAGGAAGTATCTCTGCTAAGTGATAGATAGCTCCCTGTTGCTGGAAAGGAAGGCCTCTTTTATTTCTTTCTACATTTTTGAGCAATAATAAATAAGTTCTGCATTTTCATACATGGGTGTGTGTGTATAATGCAGAAATCCATTTGCAGTGTTTATATACATACATACCTCAGTATATGTAAATATATTTTAAAATACTTTCCAAGGCTTTAAACATAGAATCTCTTCTCATAAGCCAGCCCAGGCACATCTTACTCAACAATTCAAGCAAAACCTTTGGATCTGTCAGAAACAGCTTATAGGTCTGCATTAGGTGATTAATTGCCAGGAGAATCTGGTTCTATGTTTTGTTACATATAATTGTTATCTTTTCTAAACGTGTTCTTTTATTAAGCTCCCACCATAAAAGAGGGGAAAGTAAGCACACATCTTACATTCCTGATGTTTAGCACTTCTTACAAAAAAAAGAGGAAAACTTTAACACAATGCACTGACAAAGGCATATCTGTCTTGGCTTCAGACAGTTTTCTCCCCATTTTTACAAAAACTTTAATAATATTTTAACTTGCTTAGAAATTAGTATTGGGATAGCAGTCTGGAATAATGGAATATACTTTGGTTATACGATCTGACGGTATGGAATTAAACCTTAGTTCACATTCCATCCTTAACGCTTACTACCCCTCTGACCTTTTCCAGCTTATATTTCTCTTTTCGTAAATTGAGTATAAGAGTACATATCTCCTTCGGAGTGTTACTGTGAGGATTGCACTAATTACCATAGGAAAGCACTTATTACAGTTCTGAAAATATAGTAGGAACTCAATAACATTACCATTTTTAACATTATTAGTTTGCTTATTCTAAGCTCTGCCACTTAATCATGTATGACTCAATATCAATATTACCTTCGTGGGCCTCAGTCTTCTCAGTAAATACAGGAGTTTAGAAATGGAAGAATTTTTTGTGAGACTAATGTCCTGTGATTCTCTAATTATCTTCATGTCAAATGAAGAAAAAGTATTTTCATTTTAGATACAAATTATTCTTATCCCCATAACTGACAAAGCAAGGAACTTGTCTTCTGTCTATAATGTAATTTTTGCTTTACTTTTGACTGAGTATTCATTAAGACTTCTTTTGGTGTTGATTATGGTCTCTAGAGCAAGACTGCCAATATTTCAATTCTGGCTCCCCACCACTTACCAGCTATGTAACTTTAGACAAATTACTTAACCTCTCTCTAACTCAGTTTTATCATCTATAAAGTGAGACTAATAATAGTACTTCACTTACAGGGCTGTTGTGCAGATTAAAGGAGTTTTTTGTAAACTCATTCATGAATTTTATATAGAAGAGTTTGAACAATATCAAGCATATTGTACATTTCACATGCACACATTATTCTTGTTATCATTGTCATTGTCTAGAATAACATCAATTGCCTCTTAACCATAGCATGGAAATACTATAATAGATGAATAAGAGTTTGACTATCTGAAATGCAGTTCTACCACCATAGGCTTTGATAAGTATCTTACTAATGACTGAGATCCCTAAAGATGGATGCACATACCAATAGAGTGAGGGAAGAAAATATTAGAAACAAAATGTTAGAAACTGACTATTTTATGTAGCATTCATTTTTATTGTACACTTTTGTGTTGTATATAATATATTAATACAAGAAGGCATGTGTATGCTTCCTGAATAAACATTAAAAAATGGGGGGAAAGTGCTCACATAGTTTTTACTAATATGAATGAATGATCGAAAACTTTGGAGACAGCTGTCTTAGGAGACAGTGTCTTCCAAAGGTGGTGTTAACTTGACCTTGCCATCAGTCTCAGTTGTCTGTCCTGTACTAGATGGAGATGAACATATATTGAAGAAGCAAGTCAAACTTTCATGACTCCAGAGAGTTTGGAAAGACCACAACGAGTAATCCTTTGCTAAAGATAGAATAAGTGTAGTATGGAATCCAAGTTATTCTGACTATGTCAACTACTTGGTGTGACTGAATAATTAAATGTCTAAGAGATGTCAAATCAGTCCTTTTCAGTATTCATATTTGGACTTCAGCATGGAAGAAAATACTACTGTTCTCAGTGCCCAGGGAATACAAAACCACATTCCCACAGGATAACCAAATTCCTTTTCTGCGTATGTTTAACAGCAGTGCAACTGGGCTTTTCTAATAGATTTTAAACTTTTTGTTATAAATATTGTTACCACCACAGAAGTGAGGAAATTATATTTTTTAACTATTCTGCTTAGAAAATACCACAATAAAGAAAAATCAATACATTTATTTCTTAAGTGGATACATTTTAAAGCAGAGTTACCAGTATTTGAAAATAACATGAGCTTCTTTCTCTCTAAGAAGTTCTCATAATGGGTTGATGCGACCCATGTGTTAGTACATAGATACCTAGGAGTAAATGCCCCCACCTCCTTTGGGTAATGTATTTTTGGGGAGAATCTGATAGATACACTCTCCTGAAAATACGAATATAAATTTTTTTTTTTTTTTTTTTTTTTTACGAATATAAAATTTTTGCACATAAAATTTAGCCTGCAGTTTCAAGGCTTCATAGATACTGTTTTCCCTAAACCCATTCAAGAACCTTTAGGTAACTGAGATCTTCTGGATGTGAAGGGGATGTAGCTACATATACATTCCAACCCATGATGTTATCACTGCAGTTTATGATAAGCTTTCTGTAAACCCTTCATTTTCTAGGTTTAACTTCAAAAGTCATTGATGCAATTCTTAATTACATAGTTATGTCTTGTTTTTTAACACTTGAAATAGTGTTAAAATGATGGCATCTGCATTATCTCTTTGCTATGTGATATTTGCTTATTATGTTTTAATTATTTAAATTTTGTATGAGGCCACCATGTAAGTTATAATCTGAATCTTCCCAAAGATATATTGTCTTACATTCTGCCGCAGAATTAAAATGACAAAAGCAGTGCATCTCATAGCAAAGACTTAGAGTTCCACTTTACAGATGAGAGAGCTAAAGCTTAAGAGCACTTAGAGTGATTTGATTCATTTCTGGGGTAAGGGACTGTTCAAGTTCACCTATGAGGCTTTTTAAAACTATCTTCTACAAGCCATATCTCTCAAAGTCTAGTCTAGGAACTTTCTCTGTCAGAGTCAGCTGGCAAGCTTATTAAACATGCAGGGTCTGACCTCTCCCTCCAGACCTAGTGAGCCCAGCTGTGATGTAAATGTGGAACAAGACTCTCCTAGACGAGCAGATAAGCCAGATGATTCCTGTGCACATTGAGGTTTGAGAAACCCTGAGAAGTGTTTTAACTTTAACTGCACATTAGAATCAAAGAAAATAATTTGCCTGGACCTAGACTGATTGATTGTCACTGGAGCAAGGAGCTGGAGGTAACCTAGGTTCTTAGAGTTCACCAAGTGATTGTGATGCACAATGAAGGTTAAAAACCACTATTCTGAAGTATTTAGAAAGTTTTTCTGTAAAAGGCCAGATGGTAAATATTTTAGACTTTATAGGCCACATCTGTTATTCCTTGTAGCTACTCAACTTTGCTGACTTAGAATGGAAATAGCCATAGATAATATGCAAATGGCTGAACATGGCCGTGTTCTAACACTTCATTTACAAAAACGGGTGGTGGGACAGACTGTAGTTTGCCAAACCCTACAGAGGAGGGGTACAGTCCCTTCCATGTGCCTTAAAGGTGCTGTTAGACTGTGTTCTAAACCTGAGATGTTTCCAGTTGTTTGAAGTGAAGGTGGAAAATTATCATATTAAAATTCAATTATGGGCCAGGCATAATGGCTGTAATCCCAGCACTTTGGGAGGAGATCAAAGTGAGGCCACCTGAGGCCAGGAGCTCGAGACTAGCCTAGCCAACATGGTGAAACCGTGTCTCTACTAAAAGTACAAAAATTAGCCAGGTGTGGTGGTGCACGCCTGTAATCACAACTACTTGGGAGGTTGAGGCATGAGAATCGCTTGAACCTAGGAGGTGGAGGTTGCAGTGAGCTGACATCATGCCACTGCACTCCAGCCTGGGCGACAGAGGGAAACCCTGGCTCAAAAAAAAAAAAAAGGAGTTCTGTCACAAGATGGCCAAATAGGAAAAGCTCTGGTCTGCAGCTCCCAGCATAATCGACGCAGAAGACAGGTGATTTCTGCATTTCCAACTGAGGTACCTAGTTCATCTCAATGTGACTGGTTGGACAGTGGGTGCAGCCCGTGGAGAGTGAACTGAAGTAGGGTGGGCCATTGCCTCACCCACGAAGTGGAAGGGGTTGGGGGATTTTCCTCTCCTAGCCAAGGGAAGCCATGACAGACTGTACCTGAAATATCGGTACACTCCTGCCCAAATACTGTGCTTTTCCCACAGTCTTAGCAACTGGCAGAGAAGAAGATTCTCTCTCGTGCCTGGCTCGGCAGTTCCCACACCCATGGAGCCTTGCTGCTAGCATAGCAGTCTGAGATCAACCTGCAAGGCTGCAGCCTGGCAGGGGGAGGGGCATCTGCCATTGCTGAAGCTTGAGTAGGTAAACAAAGTGGCCAGGAAGCTCGAACTGGGTGGAGCCCACCGCAGCTCAGCAAGGCCTTCTGCCTCCATGGACTCTACCTCTGTGGGCAGGATATAGCTGAACAAAAGGCAGCAGTAACTTCTGCAGACTTAAATGTCCCTGTCTGACAGCACTGAACACAGCAGTGGTTCTCCCAGCACAGCATTTGAGCTCTGAGAATGGACAGACTGCCTCCTCAAGTAGGTCGCTGACCCCCATGTAGCCTAACTGGGAGACACCTCCCAGTAGGGACTGACAGACACCTCATACAGGTGGGTTTCCCTCTATGACGAAGCTTCCAGAGGAAGGATCAGGCAGCAATATTTTCTGTTCTGCAGCCTCCACTTGTGATACCCAGGCAAGCAGGGTCTGGAATGGACCTTCAGCAAACTCCAACAGACCTACAGCTGAGGGACCTGTTAGAAGAAAAACTAACAAACAGAAAGGAATGGCATCAACCTCAACAAAAAGGACATCCACACCAAAACCGCATCTATAGATCACCAACATCAAAGACCAAAGGTAGATTAAACCACAAAGATGGGGAGAAACCAGAACAGAAAAGCTGAAAATTCTAAAACCCAGAGTGCCTCTTCTCCTCCAAAGGATTGCAGCTCCTTGCCAGCAGCAGAACAAAGCTGGACGGAGAATGACCTTAACGAGTTGACAGAAGTAGGATTCAGAAGGTCGGTAATAACAAACTTCTTCAAGCTAAAGGAGCATGTTTTAACCCATCACAAGGAAGCTAAAAATCTTGAAAAAAGGTGAGATGAATGGTTAACTAGAATAAACAGTGTAGAGAAGACCTTAAATGACCTGATGGAGCTGAAAACCATGGTATGAGAACTTTGTGACACATGCACAAGTTTCAGTAGCCAATTCGATCAAGTGGAAGAAAGGATATCAGTGATTGAAGATCAAATGAATGAAATGAAATGAGAAGAGAAGTTTAGAGGAAAAAGGGTAAAAAGAAATGAACAGAGCCTCCAATAAATATGTGAAAAGACCAAATCTACCTTTGATTGGTGTACCTGAAAGTCACAGGGAGAATGGAACCAAGTTGGAAAACACTCTTCAGGATGTTACCCAGGAGAACTTCCCCAACCTAGCAAGGCAGGCCAACATTCAAATTCAGGAAATACAGAGAACACCACAAAGATACTCTTCAAGAAGAGCAACCCCAATACACATAATTCTCAGATTCACCAAGGTTGAAATGAAGGAAAAAATGTTAAGGAATCTAGAATTAGAAATACCATTTGACCCAGTGATCCCATTATTGGGTATATACCCAAAGGGTTATAAATCATGCTACTATAAAGACACATGCACATATATGTTTACTGTGGCACTGTTCACAATAGCAGTGGGGGGCTGGGGGGAAGAGAAATACCTAATGTAAATGATGAGTTGATGGGGGCAACAAACCAACGTGGCACATGTATACCTATGTAATAAACCTGCACGTTGTGCATATGTACCCTAGAACCCTAGAAGTATAATTTTAAAAATTCAGTTACAACCAGATGTTGTGGTTCACCCCTGTAATCTGAGCAGGAGGATCACTTGAGTCCTGGAGTTCTAGACCAGCCTGGGCAACGTAGGGAGACTCGTCTGTCAAAAAATAATAATTAAAATATTAGCCAGATGTGGTAGCGCATACCTGTGGTCCCACCTATTCGGGAGGCTGAGGTGTAAGGATCACTTGGACCCAGGAGATCAAGGCTGTAGTGAGCCATGATCGTACTACTGCAGTCCAGCCTAGGCAACAGAGCAAGACCCTGTCTCAAATAAATAAATAAAACTCAGTAAGTAATAGAGCCAGAATTTTGAACTGTAAAATATGTAAGATTTAAAAAAAAAAAAAAAAAAGACAAACCTCATAATATGTATTATCAGACAAGGCATCAGAGACAAGGAAAAAGAAAGGTGCACTGAACACCCAAAGCAGGACTGACGGAACTCAGACATGGGCTGGGACCAGCCTGAGAGAAAGAAAACGAAAGGCAAAGAAAAGGATAAAACAGCCCAGCTCCACTCTGGTGGAATTGATAAGAAATAGCTTCTGTATCTTGATATTTTGTACCTTAAAAAAAAAATGAGTGGTGGCAGGAATAGAAAACACAGACAGTGTCTCTTTGGGGTGAGAGACAGAAACACCCTGTTCTTCTCAGAGGACATGGAAACATTGATGAACTCTTCAAGTGCAGGCCGGCATTATCCACAGCTCTGCATCGCCACTCAGAGTCACCACTGTGCAACACATCAGTCCTTTGGTGTCTGTTCAAGTCACATTGTATAAATCTGTCCTACTGCATCTGTATCCTCAACATCTAATAACTTCAGCACAGAATATTGTTTAAGAATGATGGAGAGGGAAAAGAAGACTTTGAGTCAACAAGAAAACCTTTGTTTACATTTACCGTATCATCCATTCTTTGTAGTAGATATCAGAAGACTTTCATTTTAGGTTTTTAAAAATCTTTTATATGTAATCAGTTTAAAACCTTAGTTATCCAGAAACACATATTCTGAGCAACATGTTTTTGGTACCACCTGCTATCTTACATATTTCTTGTCTGCATGCTTCTGTATACCTAGTAGGTGTCTGTAGGCAGATCACCTAACATTGTAATTTCTTTTTAAACTGGGAAAAAAATATATGTCCTTTGAATATCTTATGGTTCAGTGGGGGCATTAGAAAATATAAACAACTGTTATGTGATATGTGCAAAAGAAATATGAATAATATTTAGGAGTAATATAGAGAAGAAAATGACAGTTTCTTTGTATAGAAATAATTTGAAAGAATAACTAGGATTTTCTTGGAGTACATGGCCTGGGGGTAGGCAGGACTGTTCAGATAGAGATCACTACTTATAAATTAGAGAGGGGTGAAGAATACGCTTATAGCAATTTTAGGGGAAGTACAAGGAGTTCGGTATTGGTAGAAAGTAAAGAGCCTGGAGGGGTCAAATAACAGGAGATGATGCTGGGAAAAGAAGCAGAGGACAGGTCATTTCTCCCCACTGCCACTACCCCCTTACCCCCATTAAGAATCCATGGATTTATATATTTTTAAATATCATAAAATATGTAAATATCTAAGTAAGTTCTTCACTCCTATTCTACTTTATGGAGACCCTTTTTAAAGAGTGAATTTTATAGAGACATAGGAAAGGTTAGCTTGCATTGTTTTCACTTGGCCCCTATAGTTTTTCAAAAAGCAGATTCACTTTTTACAAGAGAAAGTATTTGGCTTAGTGCTGGATACATACCGTTTTGACTTTGTAAAATGACTCTTTAATAGAAATGGATGAAGAAAATATGCTAATAAAATAACTTAAGTATGTGTATGTGTGTGCATGCTAAATTTTTTTTCTTCTGTTCTCTTCATTTTGTGCTCATCGTCAATTGCTGCTACTTACTGTGGTGCATTTTTCCTAAACACCTGCTGTCAAATGCATCAAGTCTTTTCTTGCACAGTGCTGCAGGTTTTTACAGAACTGAGCAAGCCCAACATTAGACAGAGAGCCTACAGACTGATTGATTTATTTGTTTTAATACAAACATATGCTCACATGTTGACATACAGAAATCTGTTTCAAATGAATTATTTTATAAAGAACAAAGAACATTATAACCCTAGTACCTAATCCTATGCCTGACACATAGTAGACACTCAGCAAACGTCTGTGGGATTGAACTGCTCTGTGAAGCCTCAGACTAAGCACTAAAAACTCCCACAACTTTTTCAGCTTTATGGGGAAGTGATTATCTTAAATCAACTTTAAACTTGTATTGAATATAATTTAAAGTTATAATACAAATTGAAGTATTTTTAAAAAGCATCTCCAGCAGTTGAAAAGTCAAGTCATGGAACATTTGTTAAAATCCAGGTTTTAATTTAGCAGATATTGTTCTCTTTGCAGAATAATTACAAATCTACTTAAAATAAATTCTTTTTTATCTTTATCTCCCTTTGCACAATGGAGTGGCATTGTCAAAAGGGGAAAGTGTCTAATAATAAGTTGAAAACATTGGGCAGTTACACTTCAAAGACATCTCTAAAATTGTCCTCTTCAGGTTCACTGCCTCTGCTGTTATTCATGTTCTAATTTAGGGCCTCAAAATTGTGTTAGTTTCCTAACTGGAAGTTGCACTTCATTCCTGTGCTTCCTCCACACTGCTGCCAGAATTGTTTACTTTCTTAAACAGAAAATCAAGCCTGTCTCTCTCCTCATTAAAAACCTTCTACAATTTGCTATAGACTATGAGATGAGGACCAAACTCCTTGGCATTACATACCATATGTAATGTAATTCTACCTGTGGATTTTTTTTCTTAATCTACCTTCACGACCTCATGTTTCTAAGCATCCTCCACCAGTGCTTCCCAAATTTTTCATGACATGTCACATATGGAATAGTAACTAGATGATACCACTGTCTGACTGCCGGAAGTCTCTGGCTTCTCTGAGCTTTCTGGCCCTTCTGAGATCTGAAGGAAACAATATCTTAAGCATATCCTCTAATCCATTCCCAGTGTAACCACTGGGAAAGTCTGCCCTACATGTGACCACAGTAAACCTTTTCCCCCTCCTAGGAATGGTTTGTGCATTGCTTTTCTTCTTTGCTTATAATATTCATTCTGTCTTTTCTCGAATTGTCAATCTGGTAAATTTCCCCTCCTTGTCATTTAAAGCCTGGCTCATTTGGATTAGGGAAATGTTTCTGGAATTTTTTTAAGGATATGTGAAGCTCTTTGCTTCCAATTAAAGTCTTATCTTAAACCAATTAATTTCGACCCTTAGAAATTCTTTTTCCATTTTCTGACCCATTTGTAAAAGCTTAATTTTAAGGTTACACCTACTACACCAATAATGATTTTGTTTTTAAAAATACAAATAAAAATCTCCCGTCCTTGGCTTTTTGGAAACAGTTTCTTTCCCCCATAAATTATATTGCCCATGATTTCATAAATACACATCTCAAATGGGTGACTTATGTAAAGGGTGTGTGTGCTTACCTGTATGCATGTGTGTGTGTACTATTACTAATATAAATATATATATCATTACCATCCACTTAGCTATACTCTAAAGTTGAAAGATCTCAAAATATTTCTTGTGAAAAGGTTTATTAAGCTAAAAGTTCGAAGAGAAAAATTATGAAAATTGGTTCCTTTGTTTAACAGAGCCTATTGCTTATTTTAAGTGTAATTGATCTTTTGTTTCTTTTGAGACAGGGTCTTACCCTGTCACTCAGGCTGCAGTGCAGTGGTGGATGGCTCCCTGGGCCTCAACCTCCTGGGCTCAAGTGATCCTCCCACCTCAGCTGGGATTACAGGTGTGTGCTACCACACCCGGCTAATTTTTGTGGGGTTTTTTTGTAGAGATGGGGTTTCGCCATGTTGCCTAGGCTAGTCTCAAATGCCTGAGCTCAAGCAATCTGCCCACCTTGGCCACCCAAAGTGCTGGGATTACAGTTGTGTGTGTGCCACTGTGCCTAGCCTGATCGATTTTGATCTCTAACACATTCCTCTCATAACTATTTCTGCTTTTCCAAAAAGTTTTATGTATGGGTTATGTAAATGTTTCTGGTTTTATCTCATTAAATGATTGGCTTTCAGTATCAGCATGAATCAAGTATAATTTGACTCACCTCATCCTTAAATTCTTAATTTGGTAATTATTATGTATTTTATCATTTTCTACTAGTGTCTTAGCCTGTTGATCAAAGCTTGCTGCAGTTAGTTGTTTGCGTGTTGATCTTTCTATACTTTTTAAAGTTCTTTAAGGTAAGGACCAAGTCATATGCTTCTGTGTTTTCCTCACAGTGCTTCGCACACACACACAAAATTGTCTAGTAGGTGTCTTTTTAGTTACTTTTAAAATATCTTGTGGGTAATTAAGACTTTTTAATTCAAATTTGATATAAAATCTGTTTTTGTTTTCTGATGCCTGTTCAGCAGATACCCAGACTGAAGTAATTTACATTATTTTTCAATGTCCCAAAAGCTTAATTGCCAAATAATATAATGCAGAGTGCTCCTTGCATAGGCTGTCATGGATTTTACATACTACTGCTTATTTTATTAGTCTCTAAAGTCATTCTTCTCCCAGTGTAATTACACTTTTAAAAATTACTAAATTGCATAAGAGTTATTATGAAATTGTGTTGCTGGAACATTGAGAATTTCAAGCTTTAAAAGACAGCAGCTAAAGTCAAAGATACAGCAACATTTTCAAAAGTTAGCTTTGTATATCTCTAGGCAAAGTAATGTGAACCCACACATGGAAAGATTTAATAGATACAGGAATGTTCTGGGCCTCTGTAAGAGCTGATCCCTCTATCAGATTTCTATTGCAGACAGCAAGCATGTTTCTTCTATCTGTTAGGAAAGGGTTATGAATTGAGCATTTCAGAGGCTATGGTGAGAAACAGGGAGAGAAGGGGGCAAGTAGAGAATTGCTAAGTATCAATTCTTTTTAAATATTGAGATTTAGAAATGAAAATCAAGAATCTGTATTTTGACTTGACTTTTCAATCTATTATTCTAACCTCCTAGCTCATTGTTCCATTTATTCAAAGAACATTAACATCTACCATGTATTAAGAATTCAGAGATTACTAACATTGCCTATATTCAAGGATCTCATAATCAAGTACTGAAGATAATTATATAAGAACAGTAATCACTATAATAGCATTTAATACTTACTGAAGCATACATGCCGTATGCCAAACACTGAGCTAAGCACATTATATCAATACAGATATAAAAACACCTGCTGATTTGTCCAAACACACAGCTAATAAGTGATTGAGCTAGAATTTTCCTCCAGTTAAGCTGATGCTTTTGCCCTCACTTTTAACCTCGTATACCAAATTACAAGTTTAAAATTCATTTATGTACTTGGAAGAGTCATAGAAGTTTCAATAAAAGAGGACTTTTAAGCGGAGACTTGAACAAGAAGTGGAGCTTCTCTGATAGACAAGAAGATAAAATGTCATTCTGAGCAGAGGGAAAAGTACATATGAAAATAGGGAGGCAGAAAGCAGCGTGGTGAGTTTTACTGACTGGGTGTTTAGGTGCTGCTGAGTAAGTCCAAGTTCAAATATAGCATTTCAAGTTTCTATAATTCTAGTGTAACTCCTACCTTACCTACAGCTCCTTTTCTTTTCTCACAGGGTGAGAAATGCTATACTTGAACTTGGACTTTTTTCTTTGATGTACAATTAAATGATTAGAAAATAGGAAGTTAAGGTATTTGCAGTGAGAATGATCACGTTAGCCATGATGTAGATAAAGCAAGGAAAAAGAGGGAAAGAATAAGACTGCTGGCAGAAAAACAACTAGCACAGCAGTTACGATATTCTAGACAAATGATTATGTTGGCTTGATTTCAATGAGTAAACATTTAGTGGGTGCCTTATATGTGCCATAGCTGAGCTTACAGTGTTTAATAAAATGAATGATTTCCTGCCATTACATACAGTCTACAGTCTGTTGGGAAAGACAGACAGTAAACAAACACACAAATACACAATAAAGAAAAATGAGTAGAAGTGACAGTTTTAAGAGAGATTTAAGTAGTGTTAGCCAGGTCTATGCATTAGTCGGATTTAAAGGAAGAAAGAGATACCTAGAATAAATCCAAGGTTTCTTTGAGATAATTCAGAGCTGTTACCAAAGATCCACCTCTCTCTCTGGTTTCTGGAACTATTCTCTCCATGAATCATGATTCATTGATATGTTTTTATTAAAGTATAAAGGCTCAATGCTGCTTTCCTTTCCTAGAGGAAGGCACTCCCTATATACACATACACACCCTTGTTGATTATTTTAAATGAATGGGAGCCAATGGGACCTGATTTTTCAAGGTGTCTATTTTAATACTTTTGTCTGAACAAGTATGTCTATGTAATGAAATTAGATTTGAGCATTTGATAGAACATGAAACAACTATAAGTGTTGAATTTCAGAATTTATAAAAAAGAAAAGGCAGCCTTGTAATTGCGGTGTAAGGTTTGATAGTTAAGACTCCTTCATGTGAAATACCAGATGTTTTGAGTCCTTGATATAAAGGTCAGAAGAAAAGAAGGATATTGGTTTCATAATAAACTAACATGTTTACAGTAATGACTATGCAGTATAAGCTGTGGATATTTTGTTGTATAAGAATGGCAGGGGATCCTAGAACTGGGGGTTGGAAGGCCCATTTAAAAGGTCATCCAATATGATAATTTTTAGTCTGGAGCACACAAGCAGATTTCAGGTGAACTCCCTGGAATTATTTGCAAAATTGGGGGTATTTTTGCCTATGTATAGTTTGAGGGGAATTTTTGTCAAATGCACATAGGCACCTGTAATTAAAGAGCCGCCTTCATGTTCACACATGAGGAAACTGAGGCTGTTACAGATGTAGAGACTTGCCCAAGGTCTTGAATAAGTTCTCAGAAAGGGAGTTTGTTCTATGATTTGTTTTTTTTTTTAATAAAGTTTTAATGGAGAGACCACAATATCCAACATGGCCTTGGAGCCAGAAGGGTTCAGAGTATTAGAAAGCCTTGACTTGTTTCTTCATTGAATTGTCATATGGTGATTTTAATAATAATAGAACATGCTATCATTCAGAATACAGTCTTCCACCCTAATATCCCAAAACAGTATTTTTAAAGACATTCTAGGAAGGGTGTTAACTCATTCAGAGTTCTACAGGAAGGAAGGCTCTTTCCTACTATTTTTTAAGCATAACTTTCACTGACAAGATCAGGCCAGAAAAAGCCTAGCTGGCTGTTGGCCCAGACAATGTTATAATCATTGAAGTATACTCAACCTGCACTGCCTGAGGATAGCTACAGCTAAAAAAAATAAATAAATAAGCACACACAGATATATGCTGAGTGTTCCAGTGACTTAGCTGACATGTATGCTCTATATCCTTTGCTGTGTTCCTTCAACTATTAGAAAGGAATTTTTATTTTTTTATTTTTTTTGAGACAGTCTTGCTCTGTCCCCCAGGCTGGAGTGCAGTGGCCGGATCTCAGCTCACTGCAAGCTCCGCCTCCCAGGTTTACGCCATTCTCCTGCCTCAGCCTCCCGAGTAGCTGGGACTACAGGCGCCCGCCACCTCGCCTGGCTAGTTTTATATATATATATTTTTTTTTTTTTAGTAGAGACGGGGTTTCACCGTGTTAGCCAGGATGGTCTCGATCTCCTGACCTCGTGATCCGCCCGTCTTGGCCTCCCAAAGTGCTGGGATTACAGGCTTGAGCCACCACACCCGGCTAGAAAGGAAATTTTAAAATAGCCTAGAATTGTTACTCCAGTAGGGTGAAAAGGACAACTTCAACTTTAAAAAATGAACCAAGCTCTCCATGGCTTTATCCCAAGCAAGTAAATCAGTCTGGCACATAGTAGATGCTTAATAATTTTTTTGATAAGAGAATTGTTTAACTTTGTTAGTTATATTTCAGAAAGAGAATTTTGTTTGTTCATCAATGAGTATCCTGTAGTGTCAAAATAGTAAAATTAAAAAGGACTGATTCAACATTTAGAAACCCCAGATTTCAGCCCAGTTTCTGTAAGTTATTATATGACCTTGAGCCTCATTTTCTTTGTCTTAATAAGGGTATAATAATATCTAATTCCCAAAATTTGGGGGAATATTAAATGAGCTACAGTATGTGGAAGATGCTTCATAGATGCTTAAGCACTATATAAATATTAATGTTATTTGTCTTAGATAACATTTTCAATTTTGTAAATATGTATTTACTGAAATCATCTTTATTTCCTGAGTACTGTATTTGTTTTAGATAGAAAGAAGTGATTTCCATGATTGAAATAGAGTTTTGAATTCTTTGATAAAATACATTTTAAGAAAGCTAATCATGCATCATTTCTATTTAATGAATTAATGTTAGGTGTGTAGAATTGTCTGCAAAGAATTAAAACACTCATTTTTAAGCAAGGGAGATATATTTATTTTATGATTTTTCCTAATTGAATTTTTGCCAGCTAATTTGTGTTTAAGTTAAGAATTGATTGATAGATATTTGGTAGACAATCACCCTCTTCTAGGTATCATAACATATATAAAAAGTATACAACAGCATTTTCCAAAGTGGAAAAGGAATATTAGTTTTTGAGATGTTCCATGATTAGAGTTTGGGAATTTAAAATAGAATTTTTACATACTACCATAGGTTTCTCCTGGATATTTTTATTACCTACTAATGTAAGTTACAAAAATTCCTTCATATAGAAACCTATACAAACTTTTTACTTTGTTTCTACACAGTGTTCTCCGAATTTATTTAACAAGAAAACCCTACATTTGTTAACATTCACTCAAGTATTTTATAAAGCACTGATATGAGATAAGATAGTATTGACCCCATGGATTTTAACAGTCTATTTGGAACTCTTAAGTATGAACATGGTGAAGTACATTAAAACAAAACAACAAACAAACAAAAACAAAACAAATTAACTATGAGATTGTGAAATGGTTGTAATATATGTCACCAAATTGGTGGCTAAATCGTAGAAATTGATCTGTCACAGCTCGTTAAATAGTCTTTCTCTTACGTGACTTCTTATGTGATTTTTTCCAAACTCCTTAGTGAAAGAAGATAATCTTTCCAGACTGAGAAATTTGAAAATATCTTTATTCCACTTTAAATTTACTGATTTATAAATACTGGGAGTCTAACAAATGCAAGTTACTACTCTTTATTAATCCTTTTTATTTAGTTTCAGCTTACATACGATAATTGTGTCAACTTCTATGTACAAGTCAATTAATTTAGCCATGTGTAAACCTGTGAAACCACGTCTGCAATTAAGGTGCAGAACATCCCCATCACCTTCAAAACATTGCTTTTGTCCCTTTGCAGTCCATCTTTCCCTCTTCCTCAGGTTGCAGTCAACCACTAGTTGCTTTTTGCTACTATAGATTAGATTAGACTTTGTAAATATTTTATATAAATGCAGTATGTACTCTTTTATGTCTGTTCTATTTGACTCAGCATGATGAGACTCATGCACATCGCTGAGTGTTCATTATTTCCTTTCTATTGTTGAGTAGTATTCCATTATATGTTTTGACTATTCACTCATTTGAGTTGTTTACAATTTTAGCTATTGTGAATAAAGCTACTGTGGGCCAGGCACAGTGGCTCACACCTATAATCTCAGCACTTTAGGAAGCCAAGGTGGGTGGATCACTTGGACACAGGCATTTGAGACCAACCTGAGCAACATGACAAGACCCCATCTTTACTGAAAATACAAAAGAAATAGCTGGGGCCAGGTGCAGTGGCTCAAGCCTGTAATCCCAGCACTTTTGGAGGCCGTGGCAGGCAGATCACCTGAGGTCAAGAGTTCGAGACCAGCCTGGCCAATATGGCAAAACCCCATCTCTAATAAAAATACAAAAAATTAGCCAGGCATGGTGGTGGGCACCTATAATCCCAGCTACTTGGGAGGCTGAGGTGGGAGAATCGCTTGAACCCAGGAGGCGGAGGTTGCAGTGAGCAGAGATTGCACCATTGCACTACAGCCTGAGCAACAAGAGTGAAATGCCACCTCAAAAAAAAAAAAAAAAAAAAAAAAAAAAAGCTGGGCATGGTGGTGCACACTTGTGATTCCAGCTACCTGGGAGGCTGAGAAGAGAGGATCACTTGAGCGCAGGAGGTAGAGGAAAATCTGTGAACTTCCATATATAAGTCTTCGTGTAGATATGGGTTTTTTCTTCTTAGGTAACTACCTAGGAGTGAAATAATTAGGTTGTTAGGTGTAACTCCTTAAGAAGCTGACAAGTAGCTTTCCAAAGTGGTTGTACTATTTTATATTCCCATTAACAGTGTATGTAAGTTCTAGCTGCTCCATGTCCTTGATCGGTCTTTGGTATTGTTAGTGTCTTTAATTTTCATCATTCTTATGATAATGTAATGGTATCTCACTGTGGTTTAAATTTGCATTGATCTGATAACTAATGATGTTAAGTATCTTTTCACGTACTTACCTCACAAAGGAAGCTGTATGGTTAGCAAGTATGTTCAAATTTTTAGTTCACTTACTTTGGGTTGTTTATTTTCCTATTATTGAATTGTGAGGATTCTTTATATAGTTTGGATACAAGCCCTTTGTCAAATATGCATATTGTGAATATTTTATCCCAGTCTGTGACTTGTCTTTTCATTTTCTAAAGGTACCTTTTGAAGAGAAATTTTGTTTTCGTTTTTGTAAAGACCAGTTTATCCGTTTTTTTCTTTTGTACTTCTAGAAGTTTTATAGTTTTAACTCATATATTTCAAGTTTATTTTTCAGTATGCTGTGAGGTAAGGGTCAATGTTCATTTTTTTCATATGGACTTCTAGTATTCACAGTACCATTTCCTAAGATAATTTCCTTGTTGAGTGCCTTAAAATCAATATGGACTTCCTTTTTCTATTTTATTTCTCTGTATCTTTATCCTCTAGATACTCTCATGCTATCTTGTTTCTTTAGCATTATAAATTTTGAAGTCAAGTAGTGTAAGTTTTTCCACTTTGTTCTTTTTAAAAGTTGCTAAAACTTGCCACATTCCCTCTGTAGATACACAGAGAGAGAGATTTTAGACACATACCTCTTTTCAACCACTTTGAGATAATTCACGTATCGTAAAATTCACTATTTGAAATATTTAATTCATTGATTTTTAGTATATTCACAGATATGTATAACCATCGCAATAGTCAATTGTACATATTGTATTCGTGTTTTCTCCTATTACCAAGAGCAATGTCTGGTATGTAATACATGCTCACCAAATTTTTCTGAATAAGTAAATTAACTAGTTGTAAAATAATGTAGGCATTAGCCTCTAGTAAAATATTAGGAAGGCTTATTTGACTGCATTCAGCTCTAGAAGTATTCTTTTATTAGAACTGTGCTATTTTGAGGTATCTCTGAAACAGCTAACAGCTTAGCCCAGCTATAGATACAGAGATATAGATATAGATACAGATTTTTTTTTTTTTAATGGAATCTCATTCTGTCACCCAGACTGGAATGCAGTAGTGCTAGCTCAGCTCACTGCAACCTCTGCCTCCTGGGCTCCAGTGATCCTCTCACCGTAGCCTCCTGAGTGGCTGGGACTACAGGCATGCACCACTGTGCCCAGCTAATTTTTGTATTCTTTTGTAGAGATGGTGTTCTGTCATGTTGCCCAGGCTGGTCTCGAACTCCTGGACTCAAGCAATCCGCCCTCCTTGCCCTTCCAAAGTGCTGGGATTGGCTGGGCATGGTGGCTCACGCCTGCTGAGGCAGGTGGATCGAACTCCTGAGGGTCAGGAGTTCTAGACGTGCCTGGTCATCATGGTGAAACCCCATCTCTACTAAAAATATAAAAATTATCCAGGCGTGGTGGCATGTGCCTGTAGTCCCAGCTTCTAGGGAGGCTGAGGCAGGAGAATCTTGCAGTGAGCCGAGACTGCACTCCAGCCCGGGTGGCAGATGAGATTCTGTCTCAAAAAGAAAAAAAGAAAAAAAAAAACACAAAGTGCTGGGATTACAGTCATGAGCTACCATGCCTGTCCTTAAACCATATTTTAATAGTTATTTAAGGAAGTTACAAAAAAAAATTCCTTTTGATATAATGAGTGCAAATTATTTGCACATTTTTGAAAAGCGAATAGTCATCTTTTATTCACCTGATAATTGCTGAGAAGGGAAACCCTCCCATAAATATTGCTTCTCTCTTTTTTTTTTTTTTTTTTTGACACAGAGTCTTGCTCTGTCACCAAGGCTGGAGTGCAGTGGGGCAATCTTGGTTCACTGCAATCTCTACCTCCCGGGTTCAAGTAGTTCTCTGCCTTAGCCTCCCGACTAGCTGGGATTACAGGCACCCATCACCACGCCTGGCTAATTTTTTTTTTTTTTTTTTTTGTATTTTTAGTAGAGACAAGGTTTCATCATGTTGGCCAAGCTGGTCTTGAACTCCTGACCTCCTGATCCACCCACTTCAGCCTTCCAAAGTGCTGGGATTACAGGCGTGAGCCACTGCGCCTAGCCTTCTATTTTCAAAAGTACTTCTTGACATTGTTTGTATCTGTGACATAGATTATGGAATCTCTAGTACTTGTTTTATTTACCAATTATGGGTAATAGTGAATCATTCGTGAAATTCCAGACATCTTTCCCTAGGTATCTTTGAGGTGGAATATCAGTTCTGAGCCCAGTTAATTCATGTTGCCTCATTTTCTTTACAGGCTTTGATGCGACCTGGAAGAATTGATAGAATCATCTATGTGCCTTTACCGGATGCAGCAACAAGAAGGGAAATATTTAAGCTGCAGTTTCACTCCATGCCTGTCAGTAATGAAGTTGACCTGGATGAACTCATCCTTCAGACTGATGCATACTCAGGAGCAGAGGTAAGATAGTTCCCTTCAAAATACATTGGTGGGAGGAAAGCAGTGGCTTGAGGTCATTAAGCAAAATAAATTGCTTGCCGTGAGGTGTTTTAAATGACCATATACTAAGAAATCTTGAAACAGGAAGTGCATTACATGACATAGTCACTAAGTTAAATTGCACT
Source organism: Piliocolobus tephrosceles (assembly GCF_002776525.5). Classification (NCBI taxonomy): domain Eukaryota; kingdom Metazoa; phylum Chordata; class Mammalia; order Primates; family Cercopithecidae; genus Piliocolobus; species Piliocolobus tephrosceles. Next base: position 66,192,599 of record NC_045436.1, on the reverse strand, counting down.
TTGCATGGCTTCTGTTATATCACAATTGTTTTTTACTTGCTCATATTATTTCTCAAAATGTAGTCTTCAGAGGAATCGCATAATATAGTGAGAAGAACACTAGACTTGAAGTAGATTCTTCCACTGGGTTTCTTAATACAGCAGTTTCTAGCCAATCACACACTTCTCTAACTTTGCTTTCTTTACCCATCAAATGGAAATGATACTACTACTTTCCCTGCTGTTTCCTCGTGGAGAGCATAGAAATGAAATTAGGATATCGTGAGTATATAGGGAAAGAGATTGTATCATTATCATCTTTTTATCATTTTGGCAAGTTATCTCAGTCTAATTTTGTATTAAAGATTGTCTCACAGTAGAAGGGACCCTCTGCCCTTACCTCTGAAGATAAACTCTTGACAAGAACAGGAAGACCTCTGTGAAAATATAAAAATGACTTTTATGTATGACAGATAAACATTTTTTTCTCTCCTTGCCAACTCTTTACTTAAGCTATTTTTATTTACCAAATAAAATTCCATGAAGTAATTGTGCAACTTTTCTACCTGCATTTCTTAAGGAAAGGACCAACTATGTACCTCGACACAGAAATAGCATCTGTCACACCAATGATGTGGATTTGTAATGGGAAACTAATATTTTTTTAAGTACGAGGTTACAGATTATTTTTATTCTGAATTACTCAATAGGCTAGGACTCTACATTCTATTTTGCTTGCTATTGTTTTCATTCGTCTTATGTAAACACTGAAGAGATTACCATATGACAGATCATTAGTGGTACTCGGAGAGTCTATTTGGAACTGGACTTAGTGTATCATGCAGTCATAGCTAATAACAACAGCCAAAATAAATCCCAGATCTATTCATTGTTTCGCCCCAAGAACCATAGATACAGATATAGACAGTCCCCAACTTACGACAGTTTGACTTAAAATTTTGGCGCTTTACAATGGTGCAAAAGTGGTACACACTCGGTACACTCCTCAACTTACAATACAGCTATATCTGGATAAATTCATCTTAAGTTGAAAATAACAAGTCAAAAATATCGTAAGTCAAAAAAACACATACATGCATTTTCGACTTAGACATGTTCCACTAATGATGGGTTTACGAGGACTTAGCCCCGTCATAAGTTGAGGAGCATTTGTATTTGATTTTCCTCCTTTATATTTTTCAAGTCCACTGGAATAAAAAGCCATGTGGAAAGTGGCTTGAGAAGCAGTTGAAGTGCTCTCACCTTTAACTCCTCTGAAACAATGATCTTTATGACCATCCATAAAGTTAAAATGAACGTAGAGTTATGGTTAACTGACTGCTCCAACATTTCTAGAATTCAGTTTTTGATTTGAGACAAGGGCTGGCATCATGTATGAGGATATGGCAATTTGCAGGAAATAGCAAGAGGAAGATGAAGAAACCATAAATCTTTCACTTGAGTGAACTGGAAGAGCAGTTAGCAAGATATAAATGTGCCTTTCTCACTTTTAAGTAATTCATGGTAGTAACATCGAAGTGCAAAACAAAAGTAAAACCCAGTGAGATTCTGTCTGGCTAAAAGGAAAAAAAACCTTATTTGATGCCAGCAATTATTGTACTGACTTGCTAATTCTTATATAGTACACTTCTTATTTGATCTAACATGTAAGCACATTTATGATTAATTTTTATATGAGATCTTCTGAAAATCGTCACAGGAAAAGTAGCAGAAAATTCTGTTTCCTCAAATTATATTTTTGTGTTCCATAATGCTTGGGTTGGGGAGGGGATCCCATTGTGGTCCTATTTATAATTAGTATATTACAACTCAGAAATTTTGCTAACAGTTACGTCTTAGTAGTTCTGTGGTTTCTAATTTAGATGAGGCAGGTTTGTTCCCTGTTGAGGGTTTTGGTTTTGTTTGGTTTGGTTTGGTTTGATCTGAATAGTTAGGCAGTTCACACAGTTGTTTTAGGAAAATTATTATTATTTCTTTAAAAGTCTTAAAGTTAATAAACAGGAGATTTAGGACAGGTTAAATAATGCTTACGATAAAAGGTTTCATCTCTCTCTCTCTGTTTCTCTGTCTTCATACAGAACCTTCTACATGGTGCGTGTTTAACAAGCACTTGATAAACTGTGGGGAAAAAGATTTTTAAATTAGATTTAGGAAAAATAGATTTCAGTTCTCATTTGTTACAAGAGGAGCCCTCTAACTCCCTGCTGTAGACACAGCCATTTTCTCAGAGTTGGAGTGTCTCTTTGAACACTTTGGGTATAAAAATGAAACTACTATCAATTAATTGTCCTCACAGGAGAATAGTATATTCAAGATTATATAAAATTAATTTTATTTAAATGTATACTATTAGCTATACGAACAAGAATTTGGGCAGGAAAGCCAGAGATGAGGAAATTCCTGGCACTCTAATTGTTTTTGAGAAACAAAATGTTGAAGTGTAGTGAGCATTTTTTATTTTTAGTGAAAAAGTTGTAGAGGATGTTTAAGATGGAGATGATACTGGTACTTTTTTTTGAGACAGAATTTCACCCTTGTCTCCCAGGCAAGAATGCAGTGACGCGATCTTGGCTCACTGCAGCCTCCGCCTCCTGGGTTCAAGCAATTCTCCTGCCTCAGCCTCCCAAGTGGCTGGGATTACAGGCACCTGCCACCACGCCCAGCTAATTTTTGCATTTTTAGTAGAGACGGAGTTTCACCACATTGGCCAGGCTGGTCTCGAACTCCTGATCTCAGGTGATCCGCCCTCCTCGGCCTCCCAAAGTGCTGAGATTACAGCCGTGAGCCTCCATGTCCACTACTGGTACTTTTAATGACAGGGATGAGGAGAGGTTACTTTAAAAAATTATTTTCTTTTCACTTGGTTATTTATTTTGCCCAATCAGCATTGTTCCATAAAAGCTTAGACGAGCTCAGTGTTTGAAATAGCTCCTTCTGCTCAAAGTTACTCCATTTTTCCTCTGTGGAGAGGCTATACAGAGAATTGAAGCACTTTTGTAAGCCTCAGGAGACTCTCAAGAGGAAGTCTGTCACCAGCTGGAAGGGGAATACAGCCGTTAGGGAGCAGCCTCTGAGGGGAGACTGAAGCAGGTTGCATCTTTCAGCCATCTCTGCCACCTGCCACTCATTGTCCCTGTGGCTGTGGCCCTCATTGTCCTGGCTTCTTGGCTGTAGCTCTCAGTTCATGAAAAAACATGTGCCATTTAAAAGCAGCTGGGAGTCTCTCTCAGGAGAAAGTCAATCTTTTTGGTTATCACTATTGTTTTCTTTTGCTTTGATTTTTGTTTTTTAAGTTATTTGTTGCAATTCCACCTCATTTATTCATGTGTCTTTTATTAAATTGTCCCAGTTACTTTTGGAAGAGTTTTATCTCTAACAGGAAATCAACTGTCACAAATATGTTTACAAAAAAGGCAATAACTGGGCTCATTACCCCATGTGCCCTATGCTTGGGAACACAGGTGATGAGTAAGATGCATAATTTATTCTGTGTATCGGAATTTGCTGACATAGGCCAAAGACGGATATCTGTAAAAGTGGGGTTGAATTTTTATTTGCATTTGGATATTATCCTCCTTTCAGTGAATCCCCTGGGATTGCCGATTTGTGAGGGAGTCAGGCCCTTCTTGGCCAGTTTGTAAATCTCCTCCCTTCCATCTTCAAAGGCCAGCTTCAGCCAAGTGGGGACACTGAGGTGACAGGGAAGAGCCGATTGGGATAGGCCCTTCCTGGGAGCAGGCATGCAACTCATGATGTGGCAGTCAGGAGCAAAAAAACACCTCCTTTTCTTTAAAATGTAAAATGTGCTTACTATAGTCGTTTTTTTATTATAGTCTTATGAATCTAGCTCTAGAAAATCTTTTTAAAGCAATTCATTGGAGTTAAATACATTTCACACTGAGTTTTCAAAAAGGTTTAACTTTATGTAAACTTAGTCTATTTATTTTATTTTTTAATGATCTGTCAGGCCCTGAATTCTGTTTTGTAGTCTATGCCTTCCTGGGTCTAATAATAGCACAAGATCTTCATGCCAGCTTGACATTAAAAAAATCACCTTCTAGTTTGCCTCATTAATTCAAGAAGGGTCCTATTCACTATGCTTGAGCTATTATAGCTAATAAAAGGAGAGCCTTAAATTACTTTTCTATCTCACTGATGAACGTTTTTTCTGACATCTTCTCTTTTTCTCCCACACAGTGAAAACAGAGGGAGCAATTATAGCCACTTAAAATGTCTGTACTCTTCCTACGTGAAGTCTCTTCTGATAGTATTCCCCAAACTAAAACATCAGAGTCATTGCATTAGAATCTGGCATAGATTGTTCATCTGACCAGTCAAACAACACATCTGAGATAGGAGTAAGCATTCTAAGGAAGGACCATTTGACCTGGTCTTAAGCTCTCTACTTATTATTGTTAGAAAGCAGCTAGCAGCAGTGTACTTGTCTCCAAAGTGAAGCAGAGCACCACAGTACTTAGCACCCTCCTATAGACCAGGGGTCCCCAACCTCCTGGCCGCAGACCAGTACTAGTACCGCACAGCATGAGTGAGTGGCAGGCAAGTGAGCATTACAGCCTGAGCTCTGCCTCCTGTTAGATCAACAGTGGCATTAGACTCTCATAGGAGCACGAACCCTATTGTGAACTATGCATCTGAGCGATCTAGGTTGTGTGCTCCCTATGAGAATCGAATGCCTGAGAACAGTTTCATTCTGAAACCATACCCCACCCCATTTGTGGAAAAATTGTCTTCCACAAAACCAGTCCCTGGTGCCAAAAGGGTTGGGGACTGTCTGCAACCTATTTTTCCTGCCTAATCAGAAACTGCCCTATGAAAACATGCTGCTATCACCAAGTGGTCTACTATTTTTACTTGAGATCTTCTTTGCTATCTCTGTATTCTTTCTTGTGTCTTTACACTAAAATTCTGTATCTATGCCCCAGAATTTCAAAATAGTCAGTGCCCTGTATCTGCAGGTTCCATCTGCAAATTCAACCAACTGGGAATAGAAAATATTCAGAAAAAAGAAACAATAAAAAATAACAATACAACAACAAAAAGTACAAATTTGAAAATAGAGCGTAACAACTATATAGCATTTACATTATATCAGGTGTCATAAGTAATCTAGAGATGACTTATACAAGAGGCTGTGCACAAGTTATATGCAAATACTATGCCATTTTATATAAGGGACTTCAGCATCCTCGGATTCTGGTATCTAAGGGGCTCCTGGAACCAGTTGCCCTTGGATACCAAGGGCCAGCTGTATTCTTTCCTTACACGACCTACTGAAATAACCAGTCTGTCATTAAACCATAATGACCACCCCACCAAGAAATAGCCTATTCTTTTGTACTCTTTTACACTTATTTTTGTTTCACTTGTTTAGCTGCTACTATATTTTTTCCTGTAGTTGTTTTCTTTTTTTAGAGACAGATTTCTTCTGACATCTTCTCTTTTTCTCCCACACAGTGAAAACAGAAGGAGCAATTATAGCCACTTAAAATGTCTATACTCTTCCTACGTGAAGTCTCTTGTGATAGTATTCCCCAAACTAAAACATCAGAGTCATTGCCTGAGACAGCGTCTCATTCTAATGCCTAGGCTGGAGTGCAATGTCATGATCATACCTTACTGCAACCTTGAACTCCTGGGCTTAAGTGGTCCTCCTGCCTGAGCCTCCTGAGTAGCTCAGAATAGAGGTGCATGCCACTGTGCCCAGCTAATTTTTTGAAAAAATTTTGTAGACACTGGGGGGTCTCACCATGTCTGTTCTAAGCAGTCCTCCTACCTCAGCCTCCTAAACTGTTGGGATTACAGGCCTGGGCCACTGTGTCTGGCCTCTGTAGTTATTTTAACATGAGCAGCTGCCTCATCTCCCCAAACACAGATTCTCTAGGGCAGAGATCAGTTCTTGCACTTTACTTAAAGTCCGGCAAAGCAGTTGTCTCACACACACTTGGTGGGCATTAATATTAGATGGGTGGTAGATTTATGTGTTGATTCTAAGTCATTTTACCAACCAAAAATGTCAGTTTTAACATTTGCTGAAGTGGCACTTTCTAGTTTTAATCATATTTTCATATACATTATCTATAAGGTACTCAAATAGAGTACCTTAACTCTGTGAGAGCAGTGCTATAGCCAAAGAACTAAAGTCAAGCAAAAGCAATTGGCTTGTCTGAGATCCCACAGCAAATAAGTGACAAACCTGGGACCAGAAACCAGGTCTCTCAATTCCACTTGAAAGACTCTTCACAATCTCCTAATGCCTCTGAGTCAACACAACATTCTTGGAAACTTTCATAGTTCCCTTTGACATCTCTGAATATTTGATAAAAGTTTGTCAATTCCTGTGAATAATGACTTAGCAACCCTAACAGCAGGTATGAAATATCTGTACCATTTTTATACATTTTTCTCTTATAGTAATTGTCTTTACCTACCTTGTTTTCATCTTCTCCAAAAACGTATAAGCTACCTAAAGTTAGGAACCTTGTTTTTATCAATTAATTTCTTTTATTTCCTAGGTATTGTGAATAATGTTTGCAGTTTAGAATGAAAGGTATAAATAACAAAGTTCTATATAATGTATTTATGTGGCATGATCTAGTGATGTGCAGAATGCTGTAGGAGAAAGGAGGAGGAGTAACTCACACTACCTGGCATTAAATGAGATAAATGATACCCAGAAGAATTTTTTTTCTGAGTGTTGATGGGCAGATGGAAAGGCAGAGATGAATGAAAGAACATGGTGTGGTCTAAAATCAGTTAAAGGTTGAATATGATTGGCAGAAAGAGTCTTCATGTGGAAATAGTAGGGGATGAAGCAGAAAAAGTAGGTGAGATTTAAATGTGAAGGAACTTGAATATCATCTGAACTTGCTTTTCTCCTTTCAGCAATGGAGAACCATTGAAAAATGTGATGACCATTGTGGTCAGATTTGTGTTATTGAAAGATTTGTGGCATTTGTGTCCAAAGCCACCACTAGCTAGCCTACCAAGCACCATTACATGAATTAGAAAAAGGTGCTCCTTCACCCCACTTGGTGACAACTTTCTGTTAGGGCAAAAAGCTTGTCAGAGCATGAGCAACATTTCAGCCCTATTTGCCCCCCTTGGCTGGGCACCCTTTTGTAGATACAAGCTTTACATCTGTACAAGGTGTCTTGTTTTTCTCTGATCCACCTTTATCTCCCTCACAATGCCCAGCATAGCACCTTATGTAGTTATTTTCGTTAAATAAACAAATGGAGATTTTACATCTCAAATATATAAACTACTTTCTGTAACTTTAAGATTTACCTCATGAGCACTTGGATAAAAATAAATTGGGCTGTTAAAGATGTCTTTTGTAGAAGATACACAAATGGCTAACAAACATGAAAAAATAATCATCATACTAATGATCAGGAAAATGAAAATCAAAACCACAATGCAGTATCAAAAAATAATAGATGAGGATGTGGATGTGGTAAAAAGGAAATATCATTACACTGCTGGTGGGAATGTAAACTAGTACAACCACTATGGAAAACAGTGTGGAGATTCCTTAAAGAACTAAAAGTAGAACTACCATTTGATCCAGCAATCCCACTACTGGTATCTACCCAGAGGAAGTAAGTCATTATATGACAAAGATACTTACACATGCATGTTTATAGCAGCATAATTCGCAATTGCAAAAATATAGAACCAGCCCAATGGATAAAGAAATTGTGGCATATATATACACCATGGAATACTACTCAGCCATAAAAAGGAATGAAATAATTGCGTTTGCAGCAATCTGCATGGAATTGGCAACCATTATTCTAAGTGAAGTAACTCAGAAATGGAAACCCAAACATCTTATGTTCTCATAAGTGGGAGCAAAGCTATGAGGATGCAAAGGCATAAGAATGATACAATGGACTTTGGGGACTCAGGGGAAAGGGTGTGAGGGGAGTGAGGGATAAAAGACTACACACTAGGTACAGTGTACACTGCTTGGGGGATGGGTGCACCAAAATCTCAGAAATCACCACTAAAGAACTTATCCGTGTAACCAAATACCATGTGTTCCCCCAAACCTATTGAAATAAAAAATGATAATAAATTTAATAAAAAGTCTTTTGTGCAAACTTAAACCTGCCATGAGGTACAGCACTTGGTATAAATTGCTAGAATATTAAGATTAAGGTGGATTATATCCTCTGAGCCATATTATATAACTTTGAATATAAACTGTAAGGAAAAGGCATCATCTCTGTACCTGTTTAGTGGCTAAAATATGGCTTCTCTGCTGTAAATGAATTGTGAAAGGATCCTTCAGAGCAAAAATCAGCATATGCTAAAAGTGGATATTTAGGACTATAACTTTTCAGCTAGTCCCGCACCACTCCCCTTTTCCCTTCCTCAGCATTTTATGATCTACATGCTAAGTGAAGAAATTCGGTAAAAGCCAAGACCCATCATGGCCACCTAGAACAACGTAAGTTTAGCCAAATCATTTATCATGTCTAGAACACACTTTCATCTTTTAATAAGGGGATAGGAAAATGGTCTTTTTATAATCCTTTCAAGTGTTAAAAATCTGTGTGGCTATATACCTGTCATAAATTAAATTAGTTATATAAGGAATCCCTTAGGGATTGGACCTCCAGAGATATGTAGTATGGTTATGCTTCTCTTACAGTCCGTCCAGAAAGCTGGGATCTTGGGATCTTAGTCAATGCCTCTAAATATTTTCTTCTGTGGCCAAAAGATATTAATTATGGCACCAGAAGAATGGGGACCTTAAGTGACTCTGACAGTACATAGAACTTGGATTTTAATAAAATTCTCCTTAGCAAACTTTAACAGTTTTCCACTGAGTAGAAATGAAAATTTTATATGCTCAGAGAGTTGAAGGCCTAGTGATTTTTTTACCCTGACATCTTTGGTTGTTCTGCTTTTCAACTTCCTTAAGAACAGCTAGTCAAGTTCACTATCTATGATTTTGGAGATACTTGGATAAAAAGGGTTATAGAATGGAAATATGCAGCAGTCAACTTTTTCCTTAAACTGTTTGTTGGGAACGTAAGTGAAGGTTACAAAATTACAGTGTTGTTCATTTTAACTTACAATTTTTAAAACTTCAATGTATGGAGATACAATGTACTTAGAGTGTATGGAGATTCTCTGTATTTCCAAATTTCACCTTCTGCTTAAATTGGCAACAAAAGTACATTCAGCTTACCTGAAGGCTATTTTAGATAGGATGTTTACACCAAAGCTAATCATACTCCAGAACACCTTGTGCTGCCATACCTGTATTGCTGACTCTATGCCAGGTATTTAAAACTGCTGTGAGTTTACAAGAGGTATTAGTCAGAAAGGAAATGGATATTAAATGAGAGGCTGGTTAGCAACAAACTTAATATAACATTTTACACCCAAACATGGAAGTCTTTTTATAGGGAAGAAGTATATCCAGTGAACAAGTTAGTCAGGACCTACCAGACAATCTAGTCCCCAAGGCTGATATCCAGAGTAGATCTGTATCTGTGGAGAATTACTCAAGCCAATGATAATGCCGATTTGAGCATTTTAATATTCCACCTTATTTCTCCTCTTCCAAATTCTCAGTCTATTTCCTCATTCTGTTTCTCCAAAATTGTATATAAACCATTTGATCTTCAGAAGAGTGATAAAATGGAGACGGGGGGAAGGTTCTGTTAACCTGAGAGGAGTTTATGATTTTAAAAAAGAGATGTGCAAAGCATGCTATTAACTCTGTAGCATAGATTCTGGTAGTGACAGTTATTTTTGTTTGGTTATTTGAAGTGATGGAAGGCTGATTTCTAATAATAACCTAATTGATCTATATATGAAAAGATACACTTGTAAAAACTGTTTCTTCTTTTAAGAACTTTTTTTTAACTATATGAAATTGAATTATGGTTAAGTACCCTGGGTTATGGAATGAGAAAGCTGTGAATCCAAATGCCAAGTCTTCCATTTCCTAGCTATGTGACCTTTTTATTCATATGTAAATAAGGATAAGAGAGGTCCTTAATTTCATAGTTGTCCAGATTAGATGACAAAATTTATATAAGGTGTTTATCCTAGTAAGCACATAACAGGTGCTCAGTAAATCAGTTTTATTATAATCAGCAAATTTAATTTGATATCTAGTATTAAAAAATCTACAATTTGCCTAATTTTTTCACATTGTGTTGCCATAGATTTTATGAATACTCATAATAAATGTTTCATGTATATGTCTTGTTTTCAGTTTTAATGGTGTGTTCTTTAAACTATATTTAATAGTTTACATGCAGCATTTATTTCACCTGATTTATATTTATAAACATCTGTAATCCTATTTTTATTTTTTCCTTGTTAAAGATGTATACTATTTTTTACTTTTCAAATGTGTAAAGCTAATGTTTTACACTTTCAAATGTGTAAAGCTAATGTTTTTTTATAAACTGCCTGCATAATGTACCTATTTCGGCATATTCTTTAGCTAATTGCTAGTTTCTCACCTATAGCTTCTTCCTAACTTTTTTTACATGTCTTGTTAATTAAAAAGAAAAAAAAACAGCAAACCGACTTTAGAAAGTTGAAGGTTTCTGTTTCCACTAGAATAATTGTTTAGGAAATAAGCATACCTCATTATTTTGCTCTTTTTTAGAAGTTAGGATCAGACCCCAATGTTTAGGTAATAAGGCTGAGAAGTCTAATGCTGAGGATAGTAGCACCACATATCTGTTATTCAGTGTATGAAAGATACAGTTGACATGTTCTCATTCTTCATCCCCAAATGACCATAATTCTGAGTTCTGAAAGAAGTCATTCTATTAGAATGTTATTAAACTTTATAAAATGGTTGTTCAGAGCTGTAGTGCAGTGGTTACATTGTTCTTAAAGAAACCCTCCACTAGGTTTTGGAAACTGAAAAACAGAATTGAACCATGCCTTAGACTGACTAGAAAGAAAAGTAGAAAGAATTTAGATTCATAGGGTTTTCTCTTTATATTTTGTGTTTCCAATTTCCAAAGATTATTTCTGATGTTCTTTAATAATAGCTCACCTCCCTATTTACTATTAAATTCTGGAAAATGGGTTTTGCTTTTATATTTGTAGCAAAGTTTCCCTGTTTAGGAGCAAAAGAACTTTCGGTATAGTAAACATGCTACTTTACCATTGTGGAAGTTCCACATCATAAATTAGATATTTTCCCTTTTCCTTCAAAATTAAAAATAAGTCACACTACTTTTGGCACTTGGACAGGACAATCTTTCAGTGACAGCAAAATTAGCCTTTGGGCATATTTTTATTCACTTTGAAAGAATTCTTAAGGAGTGGTTTTATGTTTGAAAGCAAGAATTGTGTTTACTTTGCCTAAGGTAAATTTATTGCCTGAATATGTAAAAAAAAGTAAGTCAAACACTCTTAGATAAAAACAAATTAGTATCAAAAGATTTCATTACAATAACTTTTCTATATTTTATGACATAAAATAGTATATAAATAAGTTCTGTATTATTTTGAACTTTTATTTCTGCTACTACAGTAGTGATACATCTTGGAGAACTCCAAGGGGCCTAAACATAAGGTTACACAGGTATTTGAAGAATCAGTTGACTCACTGTCTGAACTGAATATGTCTGTAAAGCTATGTTTAAATATATCCCTATATTGAAACTAATCATGCTTTATAAGCTAATCACCCATGAAAAGTGTATGTTTTCTTTTTAATAGCCAGGATGTTAGACAATCAATATATAATTTATATTTATATTCATAGACACACACAGTTTCCAATTGGTATTTCAATGCCTCTTTCCTAAATATGAGTTGAAAACTAAGGACCACTAGTATTTGAAGAAAGCTAAAAATATAAAAGACAGTCTAAAACAAGCACAGGGAGAAGAGAGATAATTAGGGAGCAGATGAAAAAGAGAGAGACAAGAATAATACGACCACAAAACAAGCACCAGAAGCTCTAAAACAGAAGGCTCAATTGTTCTTTAATTGAAAATGTAAAACATTCGGATAGAAATAAAAAGCAAATAGAACAATTGGATGATCAAGTTGAAAAAGTCTCCCAGAAAGTCAAACAAAAAGACAAGGAGATGAGAACTGTAGACATGGTAACATCTGACTAATAGAGGTCTCAGAAGGAACAATGAAATCAGAAGAGAGAAAACTATCAAAACTTCTTTCCAAGAATTGAACATTAAACTTCTGGATGGAAAGCCTTTACCAAGTGTCTGGCCTCAAACCATCACATTCAGAGGACTAAAAATTTGGATTGCCACAAATTTATCAACAGCAGAAGCTATAAGACAGGAGAGCTATCTTGAAATTTCTGAGGGGAAATTGTTTCCAACCTAGAGTTCTATATCTAGCCAAACAATGAAATCATATGTGAAGATGAAATAAATTCATTTTAGACATGCAAGACCTAAAATATGTTTATCTTCATGCATGTCTTTTTAGGAAGTTACTAGTAAATGCATTCCACCAAAAACAAGGAAAAAACATGGGATCCAGGAAACAGGTCGTTCAGCACATGAGAACAGTGAAGAGAATTCTCAGAACAATAAAGAAATACTGGAAAAGACATTTTTAAGCTTTTCTATAAATCTGTCAAGGAAATTCATTCTCATCAAGTTGTCACTATTTGACTCTACTTTCCAATTGAGAATAAATAATAAGAAAGACTAGTAGGTGAAAGTTACATCAGCTACAGTGGGAATTATAAAAGCAAAGTATTGCCTGAAGAAACCATCGTATATTCTTTTCACCTCTTTATTCCAATCCAGAACTGTGTTTCTCCATGAAAGCTTTATTTTAGAATTCAGTGTTACTGTTTTCTGTAATTTTTAAAACTTCAAATGTGTAGTTTCTGAAAGATTTTAATAGCAGAATCTTTCCCCTCCATCAAATAAAACCGTATGTGGGAAGCCCATTACGAGATCCCTGTCCCACCTGCATGCGTCTTCCTCCTCCCCGGGCATGCTGCTTCCTCTGAGGCACCTTGGAGATTCAGCAGAAGAGTTTAAAAACTGTTACTGTAGCAAAAACACTGCTGAACACATGGCTTCATTCTTATTTCTCAGAAACATGAGTAACCATTAGTTTCGTGAACTCACAGAAACAAAACATTCTTGTGACATGGCTTGCATAGTGGGTTGTATGCCTCTATATCTGTGAAATGAACACTGAATGTCCATCTTGACAAGTTTGCACCTATCTGAATATATTCCTTTTAAATGAAATGTCTTTGCCTTGGTTTGAAGTAAAAATTGGAACCTCTAGTTTTTACATTCCTGACATTTTAAAGTTTGAAATTAGTAACTTATGTTTCTTTTCCCTTGTAAGTATGAGCTGAGACAAATATGAAGCACCAAAATAGCACTATACTATGGGTGGGGAACCTTCATTTCAACTGCTCCTTGTAATACATCCTTCGTCCCCCTTAATGCAGTCTTTTCTTTTTCTGATGTCACCTTTATAAAAGAAGCTGTTCAAAGATTCATTGTTTGTTTGCTTTTTGTTTTGCTTTGTTGAGATGGAGTCTGGCTCTGTCGCCAGGCTGGAGTGCAGTGGCACGATCTCGGGTCACTACAACCTCCACCTCCCAGGTTCAAGCGACTCTCCTGCCTCAGCCTCCTGAGTAGCTGGGACTACAGATGCCCGCCACCACGCCCGGCTAATTATTTGTATATTAGTAGAGACGGGGTTTCACCATGTTGGCGCGATTTCCTGACCTCATGATCCGCCCGCCTCGGCTTCCCAAAGTGCTGGGATTACAGGCGTGAGCCACCACGCCCGGCCAGATTTATAGTTTTAAATAACTTTGCAGATGTAATCTTTTCTGGTAAATAAAACCAAGAGATAGGGCTAAATGATAAAAACAGACTAACTTAATACTATGGGAATTTTAGTTTTTATCTAGTGTGGTCATTATGGGATGTCTGTCATATCAGAATTGAATCTTCCTGTGCACCATGAAAATGTAAAAGATAAAACAGTAGAGCATGACAATAACTATTTAGTCTGAGAAATGATTTATCATTGGTGGATATTTTTAAAATGCCAACTCTATTGCCTTTACTGCAGGTATACCCTCTGTGGGGAAGGGTACTCCCTAACCAAACATTTTGTGAATTGGTTAATGTTTAATTAATATTGATTTGCAAGGCTTAGAAATGTAAAAAAGAAATAGCTATAAAACTTGTGTGCTTTATGCATCAAAGAATTTAGGTACATATTGCTTTCTCATTTACTTATTCCTTTTAGGTTCTTCAGCGAAATAATGCAGAAAACATAGCTCATGAAATTAAAGAGGAATACTTAAGCAGAAAAATAAAAAAGATTTTAAAAAGAAAGAGAAATATAGCATCTTAAAAACCTCACCTTTTATATCCTACTTATAATTTCAAGAATTAAAACCTTGAACAAGTGCCTATCTTGGCAGGCAAATTATTTGACATAAAGTTTGATCAAAGTACAATTAGAAGAAAACTCAGAATCATAGCTGGAAATGTTATTATCTTCTTAGGTTCAACCTAAAAAGCCAGTGTACATACCGGTTAGCATTTCAAACTCAAAGGGTTTGTTTTCATCTTAAAGACGATGAAAGGCCAACTACATTTAGAAATCAACAACAATCCATCATTTTTATCCCTCAGTCATTCTCTAAGGGTATTTTTTTGTGACACCTGTGAAGAAGCAAAGCCATGAAGGTATATCAGTTATACCCAAATTTGCACTACTGATGATGCTGTTGTAGACAACTGCAGAACAATGCTGGAGAGTGAATATAGCACTCCAGAAAAGCCTCTCACTTAGGTGCCAAGTTCAAGGCCAAAGAATTACTTAGATATACCTTTAAAGATAAATTGTGTCTTCCCAACTTTGTAAGAAAATAATAGTTGTAACGGCTTGAGAATGTTCTTCTATGCTTTTTTGCCATCTTCTGGCTTTTTTCACTTGTGAAAACAGTGTCAATCGTTGTTGTTTTGGTTTTTTGTTTTGTTTTGTTTTAATTAAATAAGGATCATTTTATTATCAAGAATTGAAGGTTTCTGTGAATTTCTGCCAGCAGGGTCATAGCTGCCAGCAGTGCACAGCTTTGGTGTGAGGTAATAGGGGTTCCATGTGGATACTGTCCCTAGACTAAGGGAAAGCCCCATTGCTGAGGCTTGTTTGGTGATTCTGCCTACCAGCCCCATTTTAAATAGCTTATCATGTGTGGTTCATGGCTTGTAGGATGCTTATTCCTCTGGGTTAAGTTTTCTTCTTATTCTCCTGTGTTGTCTAGCTGACTCAGTTGTGAGAGCAGAAAATTACCTGGGTGCTTGAGACCCATTGTTCATGTGATGGAACTGTGATGCACATACATTTGAATACATTTAAGTTTTTTTATTTGCCATTTGTAACTTATACTGGAAAGCCATCCTGGTCCTACAGTTAAAATTTTCCCCTGAGTATTATTCCTAATATGTTTTTTTTTTCATTCCCCAAAATGATGTTTATAATTTTCATTTTGTCACTGGCATATTAGTAAGATTTACTTATGCTGGTTTTGAAAGGTTTAGAATAATCAGTATTTCACCTGCTAAAAATCGAAACATTAACAATAATACACTGTAATACATAGTGAAATTATTTGAGGCATTGACACCAATGATCTTTCCTATCAACTTATAAATGCTTCCACTGATCAGCAAAGATAGTGCAAGATTTCATCACTCAGTCCTGATACTCAGGTAACACCAGAGTAGTCAGGGTGACACTGTTGAGCTTCTGACTGCTAGAAAATGTTTTGCTCTCCATTTTTCAAAGATAGTTGTTGACAGATAATCCATTTTCTTTGTGTATGTATGTAATGAAAATAGCCACCGTGAGCTCAGTAAACCCCTCCTTAGTAAATATACACAAAAGTCCATTTTTATTTTTTTGTTATTTGCAAAACTTGGTTATGTACAATAACACGAACATATAAACTTCTCCCTTCATGCTTATTTGCTGTTTACCAATGTCATTACCCTTGAGACTCCAGCATTAGATGCTATATGGCTGTACAAATTGGTTTGGGATTACAGTCGTCTCACCTCAGAACCCCACTTACCAGTTTCTATGATTCTCAGGGAAAATGCTCCAGCAGAAGTAGACCTTTAGGAATTAGACACAAGTCACAACCAAAGGGGGGACATATCTACCTGCAGAAGCTTATAAAAACACGAGATACAAGCATCGTGGTCTACTCATATTGACATCTACTTGCAGATGCTGGTCATTAGTGACTTCACTGAGCACTGAGGGCAGTTTCATTGGAGGAGCAGTAAGGGCAAAAACTAGATCATAGAGAACTAAAGTCAAAATAGTAGTTGAAATTTATTCTGGATATCTCCTTTCAAGAATTTTGAATGAAAAAGAGAGGTGAGAGATTAGATTGGTAACTAGAGAGATACTGGTGGGGGCAAGGTATAGTCATAGAATGGAAGAGACTTGAACATGTTTATAGGTTGAAGTGGAAGAGTCAGAGAGAAGAGTGTGAAAATATCCAAGAGAAAAATGAGAAAGCGGATAACTAATGAAGGAAGATCACAGAAGACTGCAGTCATGGACACAAAGAAAGGTTTTGCCTTCAGCTGAAGGATAGGAGACTTTATTCTCTTATTCAGAAAGAAGTAAGAATGATTGTGAATATATACAATTTCTTAGGTAGAGGGCTAGAAAGGTGAAAAGGGTGGTTGGACTCAGTCATTGCTGAGCCTCAACTTAAAAGCCTTTTCCACTAATCTTTTATTTTATATTACTGGATCCATATATAATGAGCTACGTTAACATTGGGTTTTACTGTACATTATGCATAGTATAATACATAGAAAGTCTGATCCCTCTTTTTAAATAATATATAGAAATCCAAACTTTATCAATGTAAACATATTGAGTTTGAGGTGTCTATGGATCATCTTAATGGAGATGTCATACAGATTAGCTTTCATTTTTAAATTTATCCCTATTTCATTGAAAATATAATTCACTATATAAAATTCTAATACAGATATATTACATAAAGACAAAGGAGAAGCTCTATACGTATGGATGATCACATACTAATGGAAGATTTGTTAAATTGTAAATTAATAATGTTTCCTAGACAAGGCAATAGGATTGAGTATACAAGTTGAACATCCCTAACCTGAAAATCCAAAATCCAAAATGCGCCAAAATCCAAAACTTTTTGAGCACTGGCATGATGCCCCAAGTGGAAAATTCCACACCTGACTTCATGTGATGGGCTGCAGTAAAACATTGTTTCATGCACACGATTATTTATTGTATAAAATTTCTTTCAGGCTATCTGTATAAGATGTAGATGAAACACAAATGAAGTTTATGTTTAGACTTGGATCCCATCCCCAAGATAAATTATTATGTATATGCAAATATTCCAGAATCCAAAATTTAAATACTTCTGGTTTCAAGCATTTTAGAATAGGGTTACTTAACCTGTACTGAGGTGACAGGTAATTTCTTAGTCTTCTGGCTTTATATAATTACTAGTTAGCTCAGGACTTGTCTATGTTAGAAGTCTTGTCCATGCCACATTTTTTCCGAAGTTAAACTTCTACTGTAGCTTTTTCTTATTTTCTGACCTGCTTGATAATCTATTCTTGTATTCATTCTCACAGCGAATTAGTCTATACAGTGCATTAGTTATAACAGTGTATTCTTAAAGGGTTTCCTCAATTATTTTATATTTGACCTGCAATAATCTGAGAACCATTTTCATTTTCCATACATAATGGCTCTGTAATTCAATGTTAAAGCTTTGGAATCTTCAGAGTGAATTAATAAAAGAAAACTAATAGTGCCTGGCCCCCAGTTTGCACTTAATAAATGTTTGATGAATGAAAGACTGAATACATGAAATTTCATTTTTGTGAAAGTTTACCATACTAAAAACTCTCTGATTTTTTTTTTAAATAAATAGTACATGTTCTTTTTGGACTGTCTGAAACTATTGAATCTTAACCATAATAACAAATAACTTTTATGAGTCCCAAGCTAGAGATAAAGAGACCTAGTTACTTCCTTTTACCTTGGGTATGAGTTTTGATATTTGATGATAACAAATTTGGATCATTGCTGGTTTGGGCAAGGTTCAGATTAATTATATAAAAGAGTACATAATTAAAAAAAAAAAAACCTATCATATCCTGTTACCCAATTCTCTGGTACAAGAGCTTTAGGCACTGATTTAATCTTGAAATGATAATTGGACTTCCCACTAGATTAGCCCGTATGTTTTGAGAGGCTGTCTGGTAATGAGAGGATGCATTCCTATATGAAGGAACATGAGGCAAGAATCCAGAATGAAGAACCATTAGTCTGTCTTACCAGAGTTCTAACAACACTGTGATCTGAAAATGTTTTGGCCAAAGTCAGATTTATTGAGGGTCATAATTTTCAGTAAAAAGAATCCCAGAGGAAGTTATTTGATGGTTGGAATAAAAATATGACTTATACACTACATGATTCAGCTGCTTTGGTGTTGTTTTTTGAGTTGTACCCATATATTCACCTTCACATCCAAGTGTTCTGGAAATAGTTTGTGTTCTGATTGAATTATGTTCACCTTAATTTCCTCTGCAATGCTTTTCCCTCAGGCAGACCTCTGAGTGATTGTCTTTTTTACCTCCTCCATTTACACCATTCTCATTTTATGTGTTCAAGTTAAATGTGAACAGTACAAACAACTACTCTGTAAAACATACCATTTCTTTCCTTGAATCAATGCATTCACTTTTCTGATAAATGATTTTGGGGGCCTGCAGAAACCAAATGATGAGACCCCTGTAGGTGATGAAGAGGAGTTTGCAAGCAATGTTTGCATAAAGTTCTCCTGGCCTCTTCTGCTCTTGTTTGGTTTGTTCTTTTAAACACTGTCTTAACTACAAATTTTTTTTTTAAGACTTTGGTCTCTTTGGAGCAAGGAAAATGACCTGGAGGGACAGTCCTATGGCAGTCCAGCTTATATTCTTATGTAATTGACTTAACTGATATATGCCTTAGTTTTCCTTTATATATATATATAATATAACTTTTATTTTAGGTTCAAGTGGTACATGTGCAGGTTTGTTACATAGGTAAACTGCATGTCATGGGGGTTTCATGTACAGATCATTTCATCGCCCAGGTAATAAGCACAGTATCTGATAGGTATTTTTTCTGATCCTCTCCTTTCTCCAAACCCCCAACCTCAAGTAGGCATTAGTTTGTGTCCATGTGTTCTTGTTGTTTACCTTCTTATAAGTGAGAACATGTGGTATTTGGTTTTCTGCTGCTGCATCAGTTTGCTTAGGATAATGGCCTCCAGCTTCATCTATGCTGCTGCAAAAGACATGATCTTGTTTTTTATGGCTGCATAGTATTCTGTGATATATATGTACCATATTTTCTTTACCCAGTCTACTATTAATAAGCATCTAGGTTGACTCCATATCTTTGCTATTATGAATAGTGCTACAGTGAACATACATATGCATGTGTCTTTATCATAGAATGATTTATATTCCTTTGAGTATCTACCCCGTAATGGGACTGCTGGCTTAAATGATAATTCTGTTTTGAATTCTTTGAGGAATTGCCATACTGCTTTCCACAATGGCTAAGCTCATTTAAACTTCCACCAGTAGGGTATAATCATTCCCTTTTCCCTGACACCTCACCAGAGTCTGTTTTTTTTGTTTTTTTTTTTTTTTTTTTTACTTTCTAATAATAGCCACTCTGACTGGTGTCAAATAGTATCTCGTTGTGGTTTTGACTTGCATTTGGCTAATGATTAGTGATGTTGAGCATTTTTCCATATGCTTGTTGGCCACATGTATGTCTTCTTTTGAAAGTGTCTGTTCATATTCTTTGCCCACTTTTTAATGGTGTTGAGGTTTTTTTGCTTGTAAATGTTAAGTTCCTTATAGATTCTGGATATTTTATCTTTGTGGGATGCATAGCTGCAAATATTTTCTCCCATTCTGTAGATTATCTGTTTACTCTGTCAGTAGTTTCTTTTGATATACAAAAGCTCTTTAGTTTAATCAAGTCCCATTTGTCTATTTTTGTTTTCATTGCAATTGCCTTTGGCATCTCATCATGAGATTTTTGTCAGGCCTCATGTCCAGAATGGTATCTCCTACGTTATCTTCCAGGGATTTTATAGGTTTAGGTTTTACATTTACATCTTTAATCCATCTTGAGTTGATTTTTGTATATGATCTAACAAATAGGGGTCTAGTTTCAATCTTCTGTACATGACTAGCCAATTCCCCTAGCACCACTTACTGAATAGGGAGTCCTTGCTCTATTGCTTGTTTTTGTTGACTTTGTCAAAACTCAGATAGTTGTAGGCATATGGTCTTATTTCTGGGTTCTCTATTCTGTTTATCGGTCTGTGTTTCTAGTTTTGTACCAGTACCATGTTGTTTTGGTTACTGTAGCCTTGTAGTATAGTTTGAAGTTGAGTAACAAGATGCCCCCAACTTTGTTCATTTTGCTTAGGATTATGTTGGCTATTCAGGCTTTTCGGTTTCGTATGAATTTTAAAATAATTTTTTCTAATTCTGTGAAGAATGTCATTGGTAATTTGATAGGAATAGCACTGAATCTGTAAATTGCTTTGTACATTGTGGCCATTTTAACAGTATTGATTTCTTCCTATCTGTGAGCATGGAATGTTTTTCTATTTTTGTGTCATCTTTGATTTCTTTCAGCAGTGTCATAATTCTCCTTGTAGACATCTTTCACCTCCTTGGTTAGCCGTATTCTTAGGTATAGTTTATTATTTTTGTGGCAATTGTGAGTAGGATTGCATTCCTGATTTGGCTCTCGGCTTGGGTGTTTTTGGTGTACACGAATGCTACTGATTTTTGTACCTTGACTTTGTATCCTGAAACTTTTACTGAAGTTATCAGATCCAGGAGCTTTTGGGCTGAGGCTATGGGGTTTTCTAGATATAGAGTCATATTGTCTGCAAGCAGGGATAGTTTGACTTTTTCTCTTCCTATTTGGATATCTTATTTCTTCCTCCTGCTTGATTTCTCTGGCCAGGACTTCCAGTACTATGCAGAGTGGGAGTGGTGAGAGAGGGCATTCTGGTCTTGTGCTGTTTTTCGAGGAGAATGCTTCCATCTTTTGCCCATTCAGTATGATGTTGGTTGTGGGTTTGTCATAGATGGCTCTTATTATTTTGAAGTTTGTTCCTTCTATGCCTGGTTTATTGAGGGTTTTCTAAATGAAGCATTGTTGAATTGTATCAAAAGCTTTTTCTGAATCTATTGACATAGTCATGTTTTTGTTTTTAGCTCTGTTTATAGAATTAATCACATTTATTGATTTGTATATGCTGAACCAAACTTGCATCCCAGGGATAAAGCCTACTTGATCATGGTGGATTTGCTTTTTCATGTGCTACTGGATTTGGTTTGCTAGTATTTTGTTGAGGATTTTTGTATCAATGTCCATCAAGTATATTGGCCTTAAGTTTTGTTTTTTTGTTGTGTTTCTGCCAGATTTGGGTATCACAATGATGCTGGCCTCATAGAATGAGTTGGGAAGGGATCCCTCCTCCCTAATTTTTTGAAATTGTTTCAGTAGGAATGGTACCAGCTCTTCTTTGTACATCTGGTAGAAATCTGTCTGGTCCTGGGCTTTTCTTTGTTGGTAGATTTTTTTATTACTGCTTCAGTTTTGAAACTTGTTATTGGTCTGTTTAGGGATTCAGTTTCTTAGGTTCAGTCTTGGGAGGTTGTACGTTTCCAGGAATTTATCAGTCTATTCTAGATCTTCTAGTTTGTATGCATAGAGGTCTTCATAGTACTCTCTGAGGGTTTTTTGTATTTCTGTGGGGTCAGTGGTAACATCCCCTTTGTCATTTCTAATTGTGTTTATTTGGATCTTCTTTCTTTTTATTAGTCTAGCTAGTGGTCTGTCTTATTAATTTTTTCAAAGAAGCTATGCCTGGATTCATTGACCTTCTGTATGGTTTTTCATATCTTCCTTCAGTTTAGCTCTGATTTTGGTGATTTCTTGTCTTTTGCAACCTTTGGGATTTATTTGTTTTTGATACTGTAGTTCTTCTAGTTGTGATAGTATGTTGTTAATTTGAGATCTTGCCAACTTTTTGATGTGAGCTTTTAATGCTATAAACTTTCCTCTCAACACTGCCTTAGCTGTGTCCCAGAGATTCCAGTATGTTGTATCTTTGTTCTCATTAGTTTCAAAGAATTTCTTGATTTCTGCCCTAATTTCATCATTTACCCAAAAGTCACTTGGGGGCAGGCTGTTTAATATCCATCTAATTGTATGGTTTGAGCAATTTTCTTAATATTGATTTCCAATTTTTTGTCTTTTGCCTTAATTTTCATTTATGAAAATATAAAAAATATAAATATAATATATGTGATACATGCAGGAAGTACAATACTGATGCTTTTTCTTTGAGATGTACATTCCAGAAATTAGTTATGTTTACACATTAGGGTGAGTCATGTGCTGAGCCTTTAGGAGAAATTTTAAATCTTAATCTGTATATTTCTAATGTAAATGGCACCATATATCTCTGGGACACAGTAATAGACCCCAGAATTTAGGACCATGTCAAAGAAATCTGAAATGTTTTAATTTTTCTCATACTGTGAGTTTGCTTTATCTCTGCTTGAAAAATGAAGTTTCTTTTCGGCCGGACGCAGTGGCTCATGCCTGTAATGCCAGCACTTTGGGAGGCCAAGGTGGGTGGATCACCTTAGATCAGGAGTTTGAGACCAGCCTAGCCAACATGGTAAAACCCCATCTCTACTAAAAATACAAAAATGAGCCGGGTGTGGTGGCAAGCACCTGTAATCCCAGCTGAGGCTGGGGCAAGAAAATCACTTGAACTTGGGAGGCGGAGGTTGCAGTGAGCCGGGATCACGCCGTTGCACTCCAGCCTGGATGACAGAGCAAGAGTCCATCTCAAAAAAAAAAAAAAAAAGAACTAATGTATATAAATATACATACAAGTTGGAAGTATAGCAAAGAGATAAATAACTCAGTTTCTGAAATTAGGAAGAGCAAAATTTGAATCCCATCTCTGCCATTTACTAATTCTATGACTCTGGAAAGTTTTCTAATAGGTATCATAGTTATAAATAGTACTTTCTTCCTAGGGTCATCGTGAAAATTAAATTATATCACCCATAGAAAGCGCATTTACATATCATGCACCAAAGACTATAACAAATCCAGTTTTTCAGTTCACTGAAGAAAAATGGAAGTGATTGTCCAATGTAGATGTCAGCACATACTGAAGGGTTCAAGAAATGAGAGTTGTAATTGTCACTGCTATTATCAGTAAGTAGATCATCAATAAGTAGAAGTTAACTGATTAGTTAGCTCAAATTGAGCAATCAATACATGAGTTACTAGAAAGCAATATTTTTTTAAAGGTCTATTATGATATAAAATACAACTAAGGGATTGGGAATAAATGTGTATACATTTACATAAGAACAAGTGTTTAACTCCAATTTCTTTTAATTAGGTTGGTTCAAATTTATGATAGAGCCATACATATTGCAGAGGACACTACTATGTGCAATGCTGAGTGATATTTTCTTATGAGATTTAGTGTGCAGGTTCTTCAGGTAGAAGAAGTACAGGCAGCGGCATTTAGTAGACCTGGGTTCCAATCCTAGCTCTGCCATTTATCAGCTGTATTACATTGAGTAATTTAGTGAACCTGTCTGAGACTCTGTAAAATGGCAATAGTAATACTTAACTTTCATAGGCATTATGAAGATTGGAAATAATATATAGGGTACTTAATAAATAATAGCTATTGTTGTTATTCTACGACTACTTTTTTTAATTGACTGTGTACTACCACCATTTTTATTAATAAAGTTAGGTTCCTTTATAAATAAACATTAGTTTTCTATCCCTGCTGTAACAAATTGCCATACACATAGTAACTTAAAACAACACAAATTTATTATCTTACAGTTCTGGAAGCCAGAAATCTGACAAAGGTCTTATTGAACTAAGATTAAGATGTCAGCAGGGCTGTACTCCTTTATGGAGCCTCTTGGGAATAATCCATCTCTTTGCCTTTTTCAGCTTTCTGAGGCCCCCTGCATTCCTTGGTTCATGGCCTTTTCCTCCGTCTTCAAAGCTAGCAGCCTAACATCTTCAAGTATCCTTCTGTTTCTGACGTATGCCTCCCTGTTCCACATTTAAAGGATGCTTCTGATTACATCTGACCTATCCAGCTAATCCAGGATAATCTCCCTATTTTAGGGTCAGGTGATTAGCAATCTTAATTCCATGTGTAACCCTAATTCCCCCTTGACATGTAACATAACATATTCACGGTTCCAGGGATTAGAAGGTGGACATCTTGGGGGTGAGGCATTATTCTGTCTACCACAATAATCAGAAAAAGCATTTGTTGCATAGTATTGTATTTGCCTTAATAATCATGAGAAATTTGCAGTTACAGATCAACTGGTACCATAAATTTTCACATATTACCATTTTTTTGTTTTCATTTTGTTCTTTTTTTAAATGTTATTTTAGTATCTTGGTTAAAAGTAGTATCGTTTTGGAAATTCACATTTTTGGCTACTATAGCTGTATTGTGTTTTTTATTTAAATTGCTATATTTGAAGCTCTAAAGATACAACTGCATGAATATATGTGGGCAAATTTTTGAACTGTTTTGTGGATAAAGGGAAAAAGGGTAGGGACCGGATGTTTTTCATTAGTTTTTAGGAGTCATTACAAAGTTCACAGGAAAATATGTCTCCCTTCTAAGATAAAAGGTACCGAATATTTCTCTCTAATATTAGAAAGCAAATGGCTCGCAAAAATTCTCAAAGATAATGTGAATCATGTTCTTTTATAACCCTGGATAAAGGGCGGGGGAGTGACATTTGGGGTATTAAACCTGAGCTAAACATCCTAATCCAGAGAGTAGGTGATCTTTAGACCTACAGGCTGCCAGTGAGGTGTTGTCAGATGTTGGAGTTTAGGCATAGACAAATGCACTGGGAAGAGAACAGTGCCATTGGCCCGTCACTTCAATTCTGGGCCTCAGTTTTTCTCATACCTATTTTGTGGATTATGTGGGTTGCTAATTAAGACCCCCATCTACCTTTGATGCTCTTTAAAGTAGAAGAAAGAAATTTAAACAAATGAACGACACTAAAAACAGAACAGAAACCACCAAGATGTCCTTCAACAGGTGAATGGATGAATAAAAATCCAGACAATGGAATATTATTCAGTGCTAAAAAGAAAATGAGCTATAAAGCCATGACAATACATGGAAGAACCTTAAATGTATATGACTAAATGGAAGTAGCCAGTCCAAAAAGGCTACATACTCTGTGATTCCAAATATATGATATTCTGGAAAAAACAAAACTATGGAGACAGTAAAAAAGATCAGTAGTTGTCAGGGATTAGGGGAAGGGAGGGAAGAATAGGCAGAGCACACAGGATTTGTAGGGCAGTGCAACTACTGTATTCACTACAGTGGTGGATACATTTCACTATACACATGACAGTGTAACAATGTAGGTTCATCACTTAAATGTACCACTCTGATGTGAGTTTTTGAGTATAGTGGGCAGACTGTGTGTATGCGAGGGCAAAGAGTATCTGAGAACTCTGTACTTTATGCCCAGTTTTACTGTTAACCTCAAACTGCCCTAAAAATTAAGTCTATTTAAAAAATTAAACAGGGTTGGAAGAAATGGAAGGGGAGAAAATAAAAAGGCTACTCACTGAGCCTTTCCTCATCTCCACTGCCTGTTTCACACACTTGGCTTTTTCACTCTGTAGTTTTTCCTCTCCTCCAACCTTAGTCACTTTCACATGGATATTAAGACAGCTTTTTCACTCTAGTGGATAAAGTATGCTCTAAGTTATCTAAAACAAGCATGTTTGTCTTTCTTATTGGGTTAGGGAGAATCTGCTGTATGATCCAAATAATATACTCAACACATTAACTAGGATCCAATATAACATGAGTGATTGGTCCACAAAAATCCAACTCTGGAAGTATCAATTCATGTTTTAAACTATTTTTGGAGAGTGTATTTCTTTTTAAACCTTCCTTAGGTCATTGTTACCCTTAAGAATACACTGTGTCTGGATCAGCAATATCACACAGCCACCCCTGTGCCCAGAGAGACTGGGTTCTATGACTGGCTTATCAAAGAGTTGGCATAGCTAAGGGGCAGTTCCCCAAAGAAGTAGTTCACTTGTTCAAAGAACTAAGAAGTCCTGTTATTTAAAAGTTAAAAAACAAACAAAAAAAAAGTACAATGGAAAGAAAGGAGGAGGGGGAGAAAAGAAGGTAAGGAAGGGAAAAGAAAGGAAAGACGAGGGAAAAATACCATGTTTCCTGTATCAAGGTTGTATCGAGCCCATCAAGACACCTACCAGGATGTTTTACAAGATTTTCTTTGACACAGAAGGGGAAAGTCAGTGTTTCTTCTGTATCAGAACACTTCATGTATGAAAATGATTTTGCTTCACAAAAACTATGAACATAAATGCCTTGCACTTTTATATTTTGTCCCTGGAAGTCTAGGTCATAAAGGTTTTGGATGTGATCTCTAAAGCATATGTTCCACCACGAAGTCTTTGTATATTTACCATCTCTCTGGTTTCCATGGAGGTGATGATGGAACTTATGTATAATTTCACACTAGCATTGTGCTGCAAATGATGTTTATAAAATATTAAATTCTGATAAAGGGAATAATATTTTAAGTCATTCTTAATTCCTGAATAATGCTGCATGTTCATGGTTAGATAACATTTGACTTCAAAGTCTTTCACAACATAAACTTTGATTTCATACTAGTATAAGTGTCCTGGTAGGAAAAAAAAAAGAGAGAGAGAGAGATGTTTGTCTTTCTGATAGGGCTAGGGAGAATCTGCTGTATGTTCCAAATAAATGTTTTCTACCATTACCATCTTGTTAAGCTAACGCAAAGAAGAACAGCAGTTTTTCTTACCCAGAATCCCAGATGTCCTACTATGAGGTGAGTTAACTGTCTAAATCAGGGATCATTAAACTACAGTTTGAGGATCAAATATGGCCCACAAACTGTTTTTGTAAAGCCCACAAGCTACGAATGTTTTACCTTTTTAAAGGATTGAAGAAAAATCAAAAGAAGAATAATACCTCATGACACATGAAAAAATGTATGAAATTCTAATTCCAATGTCCGTAAAGTTGTATTGGAATACAGCCACACACATTCATTTACATATTGCCCATGGCTGCTTCCACACTACAAGGGCAGATTTGAATAGTTCAGGAGGAACTGTGTTCTGCACAAGACCAAAACACTTGCTGTCTGGCCCTTTACAGCGTAAGTTTGCGCACCCTAACGTAAATAACTGTTGCACCATCTTCCCGCCTCTCCACCGACACACATATTCTTCCTATCATCTCTCTCTCCTTCCTTCCCTTCTTCTCTTCCTCTTCACACACACACACCTCACTTTGAATTTGGCAATTATGATTACCTACGGTAAAGGGTAAGTGGAAATACATTTTAATTTTCATTTGTCATCTCTCTCCTTCCTGTCTGCTTTCCCTTTCCTCTACTGCCTTTATATAGAATGTCTGAGGGCTGTGCCCTTTTCCCAAAATATTTTGTTTTTAAGGTGGGGGTTAGATCTTGGTACATTTTTTTACTTCCATGGAAAGTTCTGTGTTAGTATGTGGTCCCATTTTTAACCTATTTGCAGACACCCCCGATTATCTAAAATCACTTTCACATGGGGCTGAGGTTAAGCTTTATTTCTTTTGGCATGTCCCTGCCACAGCAGACACTTCCTCTTTGCCTTGAAAGGACAAAACGATGTTCAGCTGTCTGGGCTTAGGCCCAGTATTTGATTTATACATTATTTAATTTCCTCCTGAAAATTGGAAGCAGGACTTTCAGGAATAGAAGTCGGTATTTTTCATTTGTTTTAGAATACTTCTAGGTCTAATATAATCATCAGTGGTAGATGTCAGCATGATTGGGGGTGACTTAAGGTAAAGCAAATAAAATGTGAATACAAAGGAAAATTATTTGACAATGGAGAAGTTCTGAAGTTTTTGAATAATCATTATTGTATGTGTTATTAGGTTTTGGGGGTACTACATTTTGGGGCACCTGTCTTCACTTTACCCATTGAAGGAAAGACCTCTACTATGTTATAGTTGCAATTGTTGGGGGATTAGAAGTTTGAGGAAAATGTAATGTAACCCTTCCAGTAATTTTACAGAGGATTTTTGGATTCTCTGTGAGCTGCTACTGCATTTGTCTTCACAATTAAGTTCCTACGAATGCCAGGATGTGAATGCCAAAATAGTTTGGATTTTAACAGCAGTGAACTCAGGAAATTAAAAATTAACTCTGGAAATACTATTTCATGTTTTACAACCATTTTTGGATAGCGTGTTCCTTTTTAACCTTCCTTAGATCATCGTTACTCTTAGGTTACAACCTGTCTCCTTTTTACCACCAAAGTTCTTAAAAGTCTGGCACACCTACTGCTTCTGCTTCCTCACTCCTAATTTGCTTCTCAAACCCTGGCAGTCTGGGCTCTCCCTCCCTCTGCACACTGCCAAACTGACCTCACGATCTCCTTCTCTCCAATTTAATAACCAGCTCTAAGTCCTCAGCTTTCCTGACCTTTTTGCTCCATCTGTCAGAATTTATACTGTCTTCCTACAGCCCTCTTTCAGTTTTTATGTGGGACTGTCCTAATTTCCTCTACTTCTACCTCGCTTTTATAGACCCATCTCCCTAGTATGGAGCTGGGCTTAAGTGTCCCCCAGGTTCTGTTTCTTGAACCATTTTTCTCTCTACATTCTTAGGCTTTTTCCCTTCTCATTTTTTCTCATTACCTGAGACACTTCAGGAGAACTCAGAGGGCTGCAAAGAGCACAGTTTGAAAACCACCCCAGTCCTGTCAGACTACTTTTGAGTCCTTAATACAGTCCACCCTATGCCACCTCTGTGCCTTCACATGAGTGTGTACCTTAGTGTGGGAGCATGCACTTGCCACCAACACCACCAGCTACATCTCTTCACATTCTTGTAAAGCTTATTCCTAAAGCATCTAGTCTTTGATGTTACCAGGCTCCCAGTAGATGCTTTCCCTCCCTCATCTGAGCTATGGTGGGTAGAGAAAAGGTACTAGAGTCAGACAGATATGGATTTAAATATGGATCCACCACTTACCTGTGTGTGATGTTGAACAAATTTACGTAAAGGCTTTAAAATCAGAAATTTATAAATTTCTTCATTTATAAATTGGGGGTAGGGGGAAGAATTTTACCTGCCACATTAGATTGTTGGATAGATTCGGTAACTTATGTGAAGGCAGAGAACACCTGGAAGTCAGTGGTGGTGGAGGTGGTAGTGCTAATAGTGCTATTATCACCATCGTCAATATAATTATTTCCACACCAGCATTTTGTTTCTCATATGTCAGTTACATCACTGTACTTATTGTCTTGTTCTCATTTCAGAATTTCAGACTCCTTGAGGTTTTATTTATATTCCCCTGTTCCTCAAGAGCATAGAACAAGGACTTAAGCATAGGTTTTCCTAAGTGAGTTGAGTTGCACAGAATAGCCCTTCTCCCCTAAAGGAAAATAAATACTGACTCCACAGTATTCTTAAAAGTGAGAGCTGGTAAGTTTGTAGCTGTCTCTTCATATTTTAATCAAACATTATCACACTAAAAAAAATCATTATTACATTTTGTCACACTAAAACTTGAAACTAAGTAGCCTTTAAATTTTAAATTTTAATCTCTCCAAGAGTTAATGACTTATATATTTAGATATGGGTGGTCTGAAGTAATTATTTTTAAAAGAACTACTTTTGTATTTGATGCATAAATTATATCAGTAGTAAAATATTTAGAGAAGATAATATATATTCAAACATTAAATTGCTTTTGATTTTATACGTTTGATTTTGTGTCCATCTTATTTTTGATTTTGTAAAATCAACGCTAACTGCAAAGTTTTTTAGCTTAAATAACCAGCAGTTTTTCTTTTTACATGTTTTTACTTATAAAACCTTTAACTTCTATCTCTCAATATACTTCTGGAAAAATTTTCTGCTTCTGGGAAACATCACTTTTTCACAAATCACACATCGACTTTGTTATAAAAACCTGTAACTGCTTTGCTTGTTGCTCTGAGGGCCAGAGTTGTAGATTAGGTTCTGCTATGGATTTCTGAAGGCTAAAGTAGGGAAGGAGTGGTTGTGCTATTGTGATCTGAACTTCTGTTAACAGGAGAGTAGCAAAGCAGTGAGGAGTTGAAAGGCCTTAAAAAAAAAAAAGTATACATTCACATGGAGTCCTTCTGAATAAGTACCAGCACCCCAAAGTCACTAAAATTACTCCCCAAATCAGGCAGTCATCAATCAGAAAGCCTTTATGGATCACCAGTTTTGCAGGGCTTGATATTTGGTGGTATCCTCACAGCTTTGAACCAGACATGCTTCTCCTGAGTTAAGGACACCTCTACTGGCAGGCCCCTAGACAGTGGCTCAGGGTACTGATGGGGTCAGAAAAGGGAGGGTGTGGCCAAAGAGCAGATTGAGTCCATACTCAGGCATATAAACTAGTATCACGGCTGAGAGCTTTATTTAACATTCCACTTAGTTGTAATCTCTACTTTACTGTTTTTATTCAGCTACTAGCTATTTAGTGTAGCCCCATTTTTGTGGAAGGCTGGCCAAGAGCACACGTCAACTCAATAGTAGTAAAAACCAGCTCTACTCAACCTACATGAACACATGAGCACACAAATTGTGTGGTTCTGGAGTTGGTGGGGGTATTTTTTAGTTTTTGATAAATCTTCATCTGCCTAAGCAGTATATACAATGTAAAATTAAATATGATACCTGCTATAAGGCATATAAACTCCACATTTGGTCAAAAACCAACTTGTTCAGACTAAAGTCCTAAATTTGTTAACATGAAGTCAAATATCTTATTTTATGCTCTTCATATATTTTCCTTCTTTCCTCCATTGTTCTTTTTCATTCCTTCATATATTTGTTGACCATGTACTATATGCCAGATAAGGTTCTAGGCACTAGCATAATATTAGCAAAGAAAATAAAGAAGTCTATTTTGTGAGAGGCAACAGACCATCAACAAAATAAAATACAGTATGTGGCAATAAGAGAGAAGGAGCAAAATAAAGCAGGGAAGGAGAATGGGATTATAGGGAGGTCTGCAGGTTTTAATAGGGTGGCCATGGAAAACCTTGCTGAAAAGGTGGCATTTGTGTAAAGACTTGAGTCGAGTAAACTGTGCAGTTATCCAAAGGAAGCACATTTCAGGGAGAGGTAACAAGAATTCCACATGCTCTGAACACGACTGTTCTTTGCACATTCAAGAACAGCCAGGAAGCCAGGGTCACTGGAGTGAAGAAAGTGTGAGGGGGTTCTAGAGCCCAGTTGAAAAATGTGGGAGTGATTGGTGTCACATGCTGCTAATAGATTAAATAGATTGAGAACTGAGGATTGACCGTTGGATTAGTGACCTTGACAGAGCAATTCAGTGGGGGAGTGTTCAGAAGTGTCATTTGAATGGGTTTAAATGAGAATGGGAAGAGAGGAAATGGAAAACGGAAAATAAAGACAGCTCTTCCAAGGAGTGTTGCTATTTGGGATGAAAGCAGATATGGAGACAAGGAAGGGACTAGATTACATCTATAAGGTGAGAAATTACAGCGTGTTTTTATGGTGGTGGTAAAGCTTGACTCAGGTAAAAGGAAATGGAACCCCATGCATAAATAGAAAGATTGATCTTGGCAGCACAGATACTTCATCTATTGAAACAGGAAAGAAAGTTGAGTATGTACATACAAGTAGAGGGAAAGGGTAGACTCAATGGTGGTAGCATGTTGAAAGTTATTTTATGCCACATAAACAAACTTTCTTTCCAGTGCTTAAACAACATCTGCAGTATCCTTCTCATATGGTCATTTGCACATTATCTCGACAGCTATCTCATATTTGGCCAGCTTATAAATTGTTAATATATTTCTTCCTCTTACTGAGCAAAAACCTTTCTTCTAGAGCATTGATCCTAGTTCTGCTTCCCATAGCCTCCCAAGATGGACAGTTTTAATTTTTCTATAGAAGAGCCTTTCAAGGACTAGAGGGCTGATGTGGTTTCTCAAGGCTGACCTCATTCCTGCTGGTTCTCACACCTAGCCCTTCGGTGTTTCTGCTGGCATGTGTGGTTTTAACCCCTCTCACATTCAGACATCTCATCTAACAGGGCCCAGGGTATTTAATCAGTTTCCTTTGCTAATCAGGCTTCATTGGTCCTGGCCTTTGGTATCTGTTTTTCTCCCAGGCTTTTTTCTACATATTTAGTGTTTCTCACAAATACTAACATTGAACCAGCATGCCATTAAGATTTATTTATTTATTTCAGTAGCTTTAGGGGTACAAGTGGTTTTTGGTTACATGGATAAATTGTATAGTGGTGAAGTCTGGCCTTTTAGTATACCCATCACCCAAAATAGTGTACATTGTACCCAATAGGTAATTTTTCATTCCTTACCCCCACTCCTACCCCACCCACTTCTGAGTCTCCAGTGTCCATTATACCACTCCATATACCTTTTTGTACCCATAGCTTAACTCCCACTTAATACTGCATATGAGAACCAAATACTGCATCTGAGAAATGCAGTATTTGGTTTTCCATTCCTGAGTTATGTTGCTTAGGGGAATGACCTCCACTTCCATCCAAGTTGCTGTCAAAGACATTACTTTGTTATTTTTTCTGGCTGGGTAGTATTCCATGGCATATATATACCACATTTTCTTCATTCACTTATTTGTTGATGGGTACTTAGGTTGATTCCATACCCTTGTGATGGTGAACTGTACTGTAGTAAACATATACATGCAGATGTCTCTTTGATATAATGATTTCTTTTCCTTTAGGTAGATACCCAGTAGTGGGATTGAAGGATCAAATGGTAATTCTACCTTTAGTTCTTTGAGATATCTCCATACTGTTTTCCATAAAGGTTGTACTAATTTACCTTCTCACCACTAGTGTATAAGCATTCCCTTTTCTCTGCATCCTCATCAACATCTGTTGTTTTTCTGTTTTTGTTTTTTGTCTTTTTAGTAACAGCTATTCTGACTGGGGTAAGATGATATCTCATTGTGGTTTTAATTTGGAGTTCTCTGATGAATAGTGCTGCTGAGCATATTTTTTTATATGGTTGTTGGCCATTTGTATGTCTGTCTGTGAAAAATGTCTGTCTGTGTCCTTTGCCCACTTTTTTTTTAAGTTCCAGGGTACATGTACATGTTTTACAGATTACATAGGTAAACATGTGCCATGGTGGTTTGCTGCACCTATCAACACATCACCTAAGTATTAAGCCCAGTATGCATTCACTATTTATCCTGATGCTCTCTCTCCCTGCCCCCCAACAGGCCTACTTTTTAATGGGGTGCTGTTGAGTTGTTTGAATCCTTTGTAAATTCTGGATATCAGTCCCCTATCAGAGGCATAGTTTGACAATATTTTCTCTCATTCTTCAGGATGTCTGTTCACTCTTGATAATTTCCTTTGCGGTGCAGAAGCGTTTTAGTTCAATTAAGTTCCATTTGTCTGTTTTTGCTTTTGTTGCTTGTGCTTTTGAGGTCTTAGTCATGAATTCTTTGCCTAGACCAATGTCCAGCAATCTTCCTTAGGTTTTCTTTAGTCTTTTTACAGTTTCAGTTCTTACATTTAAGTATTTGATCCATCTTGAGTTCTTTTTTGTATATACAGTGAGAGATAAGGGCCCAATTTCATTCTCCTGTGTATGGCAATCTAATTTTCCCAGCACCATTTATTTAAAAAGCTGTCCTTTCTCCAGTGTATGTTTTTCTCGTAAAAGATTGTTGGCTATAGATATGTATTAGTCCATTTTCACACTGCTGATGAAGACATACCCACCACTGGGCAATTTACAAAAGAAAGAGGTTTAATTGGACTCACAGTTCCACGAGGCTAGGGAGGCCTCACAATCATGGTGGAAGGCAAGGAGGAACAAGTCACATCTTAAATGGATTGCAGCAGGCAAAAAGAGGGCTTGTGCAGGGAAACTCCTGTTTTTAAAACCATCACATTTCATGAGACTCATTCACTGTCACAAGAACAGTGCAGGAAAGACACACCCCCATAATTCAATCACCTCCCACTTGGTTCCTCCCACAACACATGGGAACTGTGGGAGTTAAAAATCAAGATGAGATTTGGGTGGGGACACAGCCAAACTAGATCAAGATTTATGGCTTTATTTTTGAGCTCTCTATTCTGTTTCATTGATCTGTCTGTTTTTATACTAATACCATGCTGTTTTGGTTAATATATCCTTATGGTATAGTTTGAGATCAGATAATGTGATGCCTCCAGGTTTGTTCTTCTTGCGTAGGATTGCTTTGACTATTTGGGGTCCTTTTTGGTTCCATCAGAATTTTAGGATTGTTCTTTCTAATTCTGTGAAAAATGATGGTGGTATTTTGACAGGGATTGCACTGAATATGTAGATTGCTTGGGAAGTATGATCATTTTCACAATGATTTTTCCAATCCATGAGTATGTGATTGTTTTTCCATTTGTTTGTGTCTTTGTGTCATTATGATTTCTTTCATCAATGTCTTGTAGTTCTCCTTGTAGAGATATTTCACCTCTTTGGTTAAGTATATTACTAGGTGTTGTGTGTGTGGCAGGGGTTGCAGCTATTGTAAATGGGATTATATTCTTGATTTAATTCTCAGCTTGGCAATTATTGGTGTAAAGGAATGTTACTAATTTGTGTACATTGATTCTGTAACCTGACACTTTACTGAATTTATTTGTCAAATACAGGAGTCTTCTGGAGGAGTCTTTAGGATTTTCTAGGTATCATATCATATCATTGGCAAACAGAGATAGTTTGACTTCCTCTTTTCCAATTTGGATGTCCTTTATTTCCTTCTTTTAACTGATTGCTCTTACTAGGACTTCCAGCACTGTGTTGAATACAAATGGTGGAAGTGAGTATCCTTATCTTGTTCCAGTTCTTAGGGGGAATGCTTTCAGTACATTTAGTAAATCCTTTCAGTGTGATGTTGGCTGTAGGTTTGCCATGTATGACATTTATTATTTTCAGGTATGTTCTTTTTATGCTTAGTTTGTTGAGGGTTTTATCAAAAAGGATGCTGGGTTTTATTGAATGGGTTTTCTGTGTCTATTGAGATGATTTGGTTTTTGTTTTTAATTGTTTATGTGGTGAATCACATTCATTGACTTGCCTATATTGAACCATTCTTGCATCCCTGGGATGAAACCCAATTGATTATGGTGAATTATCTTTTGATGTGCTGTTGGATTTCCTTTGCTAATATTTTATTGAGGATTTTTGCATCTATGTTTATCAGGAATATTGGTTTGTTGTTGTTGTTTCCTTTCCTGGTTGTGGTATCAAAGCAATACTAGCTTTGTATTATAGAATGAGTTAGGGAGGATTCCCTCTTTCTCAATCTTATAGAATAGCTTCACTAGAACTGGTGCCAGTTATCCTTTGAAAGTCTGACAGAATTTGGCTATCAGACATGAATTGGTCCTGGGCTTTTTTGTTGTTGTTGGGAGACTTTTAAATTACTTATTCAGTCTCACTGCTTGTTACTGGTCTGTTCGAGATTTCTATTTCTTCTTGATTCAAGCTTGGCAGATTGTATGTTTCCAGGAATTTATCCATTTCCTCTGAATTTTCTTGTTTGTGTGTACAGGGGAGTTCATAGTAGTCTCGGGTGATCTTTTGTATTTCTGTAGTATCAGTTGTAATGATTCCATTTTTATTTCTGACTGAGCTTATTTGCATCTCCCTTCTTGGTTCATCTAGCTAGTGATCTATCAATGTTGTTTATATTTTCAAAGAAACAATGTTTCATTTCATTGATTCCTTGTATTGTTTTGTCTATTTATTTCTATCAATTTTATTTAGTTCTACTCTCATCTTTGCTGTTTCTTTTCTTCTGCTAGGTTTGAGTTTGGTTTGTTCTTGTTTCTCTAATTCCTTGAGGTGTGATGTTAGCTTGTCAATTTGTGGTCTTCCTGTCTTTTTAATGTAGTCATTTAATTCCTCTTAGCATTGCTTTTGCTATATCCCAGAGATTTTGATAACGTATCACTATTGCATTCATTTCAAAGTTTTTAAAATTTTTTATCTTGACTTCATTGTCAACCCAAAGATAATTCAGTTATTCTGTTTTTGAGGAGATTAAAGATAGGACACCAATACTTTCTGGCTTATAAGGTTTCTGCTGAGAAATCTCCTGTTAGTCTGATAGGTTTTCCTTTATCTTCCAAGTTATCTGCTGCTTTTATCTCACTGCTCTTAGAATTACTTCATTCACATTGACATTAGATAGCCTGATGAATATATGCCTTGCTGATGTCCTTTTTGCAGTGAAGCTCCTAGGAATTCTTTGAGCATCTGGTATTTGGATGTCTAAGTCTCTAGCAAGACCAGGGAAGCCTCCCTCAATTATTCCCTCAGATAGATTTTCTGAATGATTTGCTTTTTCTTCTCTCTCAGGAACACTTATGATTCTTAGGTTTGAATGTTTTATATAATCTCATATTTCTTGGAGACTTTGTTCATTTCTTTTAACTCTTGTTTCATTATTTTTTTCTGATTTAGTTGCTTCAAAAGTGTTGTCTTCAAGCTCTGACATTCTTTCTTCTCCTTGGTCTAGTCTATTTTCAAAACTTTGCATTGCATTTTGTAATTCCCAAAATATGTCTTTCATTTTTAGAAGTTATGGTTTTTCTTCAAAATATGTCTCTTTAGAAAACTTTCCATTCACATTCTAAGTTGTTATTGTGATTTCTTTATGTTGGTTTTCAACTTTCTCCTGGATCTCATTGAGCAACTTAATAGTCAGCATTTTGAATTTTTTTATCTGGCATTTCAAAGATTTTGTTTTGGTTTGGATCCATTGCTGGGAGGTTAGTGAGATCTTTGGAGGGTGTTGTAGAACTGTGCTTTTTATATTGCATAATTTTTTTCTGGTTCTTTATCATTTGGGTAGACTACTTTTTCTTACTATTTTTGAGTTTATTTTTTATTCTACTGGGTTAAAAAAATTCCCCTTGAGGATGTGACTTTAATGTGTGCAGTATAGTTACCTAGCTTAGGCTCTGAGTGCTTTCAGTGGCAAAGACTTTACAGGTTGCTTGGTTATAAAACATCTTTGTGCAGTGGGTTTCTCATATGCTGGTTGTAGTAGCAGTGTGCTAGGTGTATGAACAGGTTCACTGTCTTGTGGGGCTGGAATGGCAGAGGTCCCATGAAGCTTACCTCATTCTCCAGTGGTATGTACTTTTCAATTTTTTTCCCCATAATATTTTTCACTGAGTTGAACAGTTCAGCTTTCGGGCCAGTAGGAGATACCACATGTAAAAACCAGCTGCAGCTTAAGCAGATGGATATATGCAATACCCCAGTGGTGGACAGAAGTCCCAGCCTTGACAGAAGCAATGCAAGGAGCTCTCCTTGAAAGGCACTGAGGTCTTTGCAGGAGAATGGGAGGGAGTACCTCAGCTCCTCTTCCAAACCAGCACAAAAGCAGTCTGCCTCCCTGTCACACTCCTGTCCCAATATTCTGGATATTCAGATCAGACAAGGCACTTCTGTGGATCTGCAGAAATGCTGACATTCATTTAGAGAGGGATTGTGACCCTACCCCAAAGTGCTTCAGAAAGGCCATCCATAGGTGCACCCAAGCCAAGCTCCCATGGAGGAGTCCCAGCCACATCTGCAGTGATAGGCAAAGGGTAGAAGAAGTTCCCTTCTCCAGGTCCCTTCACGAGCACTGGGGCTGCCCAGCTGCTGGGGTAGAATGAGTTTTTCCCCCACTTAGCCCAGCACTGCATCTGTGCCTCTGCTGGAAGAAACTTCCCACAAGCAGAAAGTTCTAGGACTCAAAGGCTGCACTCTAATTTATTTTGTCCCACAGGGTGCTCCCTTGATATGGTACCCTTTCCCTTCCCCTAGGAGTGGCAGTCCCTTAGGGCCAGACTACTGTAAATACTGCTGCTTCTCTAGGTATAGCCACCCTGTGGGGGCTGCCACAATCCAGGCTGGTGCTGGGGAATGTCTGCAAGGGATTCAGTGATGTGAAGATATAAGGGTTAAAGGATCCTGAGCAGAACAAAGTCCCACAACCTATGTGCACGAATATGGCAGCCGCTACTACAGCTCAAGCCTAGGGCAAGAGGGAATGGACACTGCGCAAACAAAGCAGTGCCCTCAAGAAGTCCCCAGATCACAATCCACTGCTGTACTTGTGCTCATAAGGGCAGAGACACTCTGCCTGAGCTTAGATGCCAGCAGTCTGCCACAAGACCTAGAGATGCTAAGAGTACTCCCATCTACCCTTTCCAAAGATTACTAAGCTTCTCGGGGTTTGACCTCTGCCAGCTTCTTGTAAAATAAAGTGCACTTAATTTTGTGTGTGTATCATAGGTTCTTCCAGTGAACTCTGTGATAGGCTCTAGCACTCTCCCCTTATCACTCCATTTGGGCTATGATTATTCACCTATAACTTTGGTTCTTCCTTCTGAGGAGAATTGGTCACCCATGTCTCTTATCAGCCAGCTGGAGAAGTTCTCTGACGCCACACGTTGTGGACAAGTCTGCAGGATGTGCACTGGCTTGGGCTCTGCTCTTAGCTTCAGAGGGGAGTGATGTTGTATGGAGCTGAACTGAACTGACCTGTCCTCTGGTCTCCCGAAAGCAAGTGCAAGCACCAGCTCTGATGAGGGTGGCAGGGGAGCGACATAGACTCTGTAAGATTTATTTGGTTATAAATAGCCCTAGTGTGGCTCAGTGAGTGAGAACTCACTGAATATAGTTTTCAGATGCCAGCTATAGAAGTAATGTGCTGGGCACATGAACAGGCTCACCATTAAGTTTTTGTCTAATGTGTTTATCCTTAGGATGAGGCCAAGGACAAAGTACAACCATCAAAGAATCCCTTCCAAACCTATATTTATCCATTAGCTAATCCCATATAGACAGGATTATAATTTCTAAGTATTCACATGATCCCAGGTAAATCCCCATCAAATCCAGGAGACTTGGTCAGATAAAATGGTATGAAGCAAAGAAAAAGGGGCATATTACCAGTGTGTTGAAGCCAACATGCCTGGGAGTATAGTGTATCACTGAAATTGAGTTAGTAGGGCAGGCAGTTTTCAATTCAAGATGACACATCTAATGTTGAACACTGTGGGTTATAAGTACCCAGAGAGATACCTGAGCTAAAGATGAATATTTCACAGTTATTTGCATAGGAGTGATACTTAAAAGACATGAGAGTAAATTCATTCTTTGAGAGATTATAGGTAAAGACTAAAAACCAGGGGCCAAGGATAATACATCATATGTCTATGGCATATAAGTATATGATCTTAGGAGAATTAGAAGCTAGTCCTAGCACATTATCATGTACATGAAAAGTTGATATAAGAGAACCATACTGGTTTGCAGCACCTGTATAAATATAATCATCCTAATTTTCCTATTATCTCACTTCCTCAAGCCTGTGATTGCTGCTTCTCACAGTTTAGAAGCTGTATCTGAGCTGATCTTAGTCCCATGACCAGCCCCATTAGCACTGCTACCGCCTTTACCATTACAACGGAGCATTAGCAGCAATGGTGATAACCAGAAGACTGTGAGTCAGCTCCAGTAGCCAAGCTTAGGAGAAAAGGCAGGTCATTTCGATAGCATGAAGCCACTTGGAGATGTGGAAAGGTAGAGCTGTGACTAGAGCTGGCAGAGGCATAAGCCTTGGAAGGCTGGTTGGGGCAAGGTGAAAAATGGGAAGAACAGAAGCAGGTAAAGAAGTCAGAAAAGGCAAGATTTTACCAGGTTCTTTCCTCTTTACTGGAATTTGAATTTTGTCCTACTTTCCTGTTGTGAGACTTTGACTGACATAAATAAATCTTAAAACGAAAAGGGAACAAAAGACTGAAAACAGCTCAAATAAACTATGGGTTAAATAAACTATGCTCCTATAAAAGGAATGAGAAATAGCTCTCTATATAGCTATGAAGTTGTTTCTAGGATAGATTGTTAAGTGAAAAAGACAAAGCAGAACCAGATGCCGTGGCTCATGCCTGTAATCCCAACTCTTTGGGAGGCCAAGGTGGGCAGATCATTTGAACCCAGGAGTCTGAGAAAGTTGAGAAGCAGAAAGTTCTAGGACTCAAAGCCTTCTGCACTCTACCAAACATGGTGAAAACCTGCCAGCATGGCGAAACCCTGTCTCTACCAAAAATACAAAATTAGCCAGGCATGGTGATGCGTGCCTGTAATCCCAGCTATTCTGGAGGCTAAAGTGGGAGGATGGCTTGAGCCCAGGAAGTCAAGGCTTCAGTGAGCCAGGATCACACCACCTCACCAGCTGAGCACAATCTTATCTCAAAAGCAAAACAAAACAAAAAAAGGTAAAGCAGAGAAAAGCGTAAACACTATGCTAACATTTTTTGGGAAGGTGGCAGGAGAGGTGGGAAAGCGTCCCTTTATCAATATATCCCAGCTAATAAATGAAGAAGGAATAACAGAAATAGGATAGCATCATTTTGCAGCCCTTCATGAATGAAGAGACCTAGACAATCATAAGTGTCTACTAACACATGAAAAGAAGTGTAGCATACATTATGTGCATCTCAGCAATACCTGTGAAGTATTTGTTCAAAAAAAAAAATCAAACCTGAAACTCCTCAAGCCTCTGGATCTTATTACAAGTCAATAAGAAATACAGGAGGTAGGAGATGTTAAATAACACCAGAGGGATGCAGGAAGCAAAATAAGGAATATGAGAGACTGGATAGGATATGTAATTCTGTTTCTTCAACATAAATTTTAAGGGAAAGGAGAAAGAGAAATCCCTTAGATATGAGATATAGTAACTAAATGTAATGTATCACACCTATTTTGATCCCAATTGAAACCAACCATCTGTGAAATATACTGACTGGTAAATTTTAACACTACCTAAATATTGATAATATTAAGGAAACGTTGCTAATTTTAATGTGGCATAAAATAGTTACACTATATCTTTAGAGAGATATGCACTGAAATAGTTATGGGTTATATATTGTGATTCTGAGGTTTGCTTCAAAAAAATCAGTGCAGTGTGGGAGATAGGATTACAGTGTAGATGAAACACAATTGGCCATGAGTTGGTCATTGTTAAAGCTGGGTAGCAGGCGAGTGATTTCACTGTATACTGTTCTCTGCACTGTTGTATGTGTTTGAATTTTCTATCGTTAAAAAATATTAAGCAAGAAGAAAACAATAGCATTATCTTTTCCCTAAATGTTCACAATCTCCTCTGTCACCCGTTTCTCCTATTTTCTAAGGAGAAAGAATTGGGCAAGTTTACAAAGGGGGGTGGAGCTGTTGTGAAAGATACTTCAAATCATTTTTTAGCTACTCAGAATTGTAGCATGAAGTCAAAGTTCTCTAGGCTTGAATGCTGTATACCTCATTCCTCCCCTCCTTAAGCCCTGTCAACACACATTTCGAGTTATATGCACAATTTTAATTGACTGTAGAGAATTATTTTCAAATAACATTTCCATACTGAACAGCTCCAGATTGGAGTTTTGTAAACTACTAGCCATTCATGACCCCTCCTCCACCCACAAAAAAAGTTGTTTTTGTTTGCTTTTTCTTCTGATTTTCATTTAGACTTCTTTCTTTGCCACGGAAGTGAATAGATTTAACACAAATACAGCATTTTCTAACTTTGACCATAATCCATACTGGAATCATCATTCAAAAATAATACTTTAATTGTTCCTACAAATTTCATAATCATTTTCAAAGAAGTTGATTGGTGGCCCTTGAGGCTTTTCAACTTTATCCTATTTTGGATGATATCTGTGGCCTGGAAATCAGTCATATAGCCCAAAATGTTACCTAGACTACTAATGAACAGCATGGTCTAAGAAAATGACAACTAGAGGCCAGACACGGTGGTTCACGCCTGTAATCCCAGCGCTTTGGGAGGCCAAGGCGGGTAGATCACGAGGTCAGGAGATTGAGACCATCCTGGCTAACACGTTGACACCCCGTCTCTACTAAAAATACAAAAAAGTAGCCGGGCGTGGTGGCGGGCGCCTGTAGTCCCAGCTACTCGGGAGGCTGAGGCAGGAGAATGGTGTGAACCCCGGAAGCGGAGCTTGCAGTGAGCCG
The DNA here is from genome assembly GCF_002776525.5 of Piliocolobus tephrosceles. Lineage (NCBI taxonomy): Eukaryota > Metazoa > Chordata > Mammalia > Primates > Cercopithecidae > Piliocolobus > Piliocolobus tephrosceles. The sequence goes on along the minus strand of NC_045436.1, from coordinate 66,150,247 downwards.
AGATTGTGCCACTGCACTCCAGCCTGGGGGAAAGAGTGAGACTCCATCTCAACAAAAAAAAAGAAAAAGAAAGAAAATGGCAGCTAGAAACAAACCGCCCCATTGCAGCACGCTGAACACCATTTTTTAGAAGCATGCACCACTGAGCAGGAATTCCAAAATGGCACCTTTGCAATGGTACGTTTTGAGGCATTGTGTTGCCAAGACAGAAAGAGAAGAAGCAGTGTATAAGCATCACAGATTTACATATACATAGAAAATGATAGAGGGCAGTTTTTACATCCTCTCTCTCATTTCCTCCACCAACCAACAATAGGCCTGACTCAGATTAGCTATCCAGCTCTCCTAAGGATCTTCACTTCCTCTCCCTAAAAAACTAAGTTGCTGTGTTGTCAGTGTGAAAACACACACACACATGTGTGCGCACACATACACATACACACACACTTGATTTGGTGCATAGGAAGTGACCTAATTCAATTTGTCCTCATCATAGTGTGACAACTAGACTGAGCCAATCAGAGACTTTCTGTAGGGTTTTGATTACTGGAATTGAGAAAACAAGGGCTTTCTGGTGGGTGAAGCTGTGAGATGTAAAACACAGCTACTGTGCCTGGTCTAGTGAAGCCAAAGTACAGAGAGAAGCAGAGACAAAAACTATGGAGACGAAATCCCCATGGCATCCCAGGCCCTGCTTCCAGCTGGTCCGCTGAGGCCCAGCCACACTGCTTTCTTTAAGTTCAGTTCGACTTATTAATATCATTACAATAAATTCCTCCTTTTGGATTCAAATTGGCTTTCCATCCTTAGCAGTTCAGCCCTAATATACAGCAGATGTCACAACTGATTGCACATATTTAGAGAAATAGGAGTAGCTGAGGCAGAATTTAGTCTACCTTGCTCAGAGACATTCACAGATACAGTATGAAGCTACTCATGAGTCCTCTTTGCTTAAAGTTACCCCAGTCATCTTTATTTCAGCACGTAAAGGTACATAGCCTTAAAGTCTTTTCAAGACTTGGGATTTTTCTTAAAGAAAACAAATCAAGAGTGTTAAAAGATTGGCATAAAAATATCAATAATTCTGAAGTTAACCCGAAACTTAATGTAATCTTCCATGAGAATATTTGTTGATGTGTATGGGGGTTTTTAATTCCACGAATATTATTAAAATGAGTAATCAGAAGAAAGATGTTTTAAAATATTTCATTTCAGCATGTAAAATCTCGTTTTATTACAGAATTCTTTTGTTAAAGGCACAGCTATGCCGGGTTGCTGCCAGCGTGATAGGATCATAACAGCCCAGTTAATTTTGAAAGATTCACAAGTGCTAGGCCTTGGAACTACTGATGGCAACATGTACATCACATTTCAGTATAATGCTTAAACTTATACCACATCTTATGAATTTATATGCATCTGCAAATATGTGTGTGTGTGTCTGTGTCTATGTGCACGCATGCATATAGATACACATATATTTATTTCAAAGAGAATAGAGTTGGTGGGAAGTAGGACAGACTCGTGAAGTAATTAAGAATTTCTACTGGCTCTCACATTCTTCAGTGTAATTTAAAATGTGTACAAAAGATATCTTGAATACACTGTGTCAAAGCTGGTCTGGTTTTATTTCCAGTTAGATACCAGCATGCTAAAATGGAGATGCTTGTTACCAAGGTGTAGCTTGTCTAAAGTTTAGTAATTAGATCTCCAAATGAAAAAGTACAGCCTAAAGAGGAAATTCTTGGCACTTGTTTCAATTATCGCCTCTTTAGAACATTATAGGGTGCTTTTATGTGTATGTATTATCATTCATAATAGAGAGTACATTGACTAAGTTTGCAAAGTCGTTGCCATTGTATCATAATCCCCTTGTGTCCAGTTGACTCACATCTCTGAAAAATTTCTGCTCAGTTACAAATGTCTTCTGGTGTCTTTCCAACAATACTTTTTTCGTTTGTTTGTTTGTTTGTTTGTTTGATGGTTGGAAATCTGAAGAAAGTTCACTTAGTTAAAATGGTGATGTAAAGTATATGAGTACAATCCTAAAATTTACTAAATGTACATACTCAAATTTACTCAACTTTAGGTCATCAGATTTTAAAAACTAGATTAATAATCTATCCTTTAAAAATTCACCATTAGTTCTTCAAGAATACCAACTGCTGCATTTCCAATACCAAAACAACCTTATCAAGTGACAATTTAATTACAGCTTTTAAATGAAATTTTAAAACACGATTTATTCATGATCAACAAGTTTCATCCACCCTTCTTTTTCTACAACTATTTGCATATCTGTAGGCCTGCTGTTTATTACAGTCTTTCTCATAATTTTTAGTGTAGGCTTAACAAGCATACAGTTTTAAATCTTTCCTTAGGAGACTTTCTGGCTTTTCTCATTGCTGAACTCAACACAAACCTTATTCTCTTATTAGCATTCTTGCAAAGGAGTTTAAGTAATAATAGTGAAGAAAGAATGTTTAAGTTTGATAGTACTTTAAATAATAGACAAGGATCAGAAGAGGAAAAAAAATGTGTGAGTATTTTGGTTAAGGTTTTCAAAACCTGAATCATCTTTATTCTCCACCTTGGCCTGAACAAAGAATAACTGTAATAAAAATTTGGCCTATGTGGCTTTCACACATATGTGTTATTTCTTTCAGTTACATCATATATATAATTTTTTGTTGTTGTTAAAATGCAATAGCTGGATCTCACTATTGGCTTTCAGATCAGTAAAATCAGAGATTGCCCTTTCTTTGTTTCCTTTTTAGTGGACCTACAGGAAGTAGAGTTCAGAGCATGTGTACCTCACTCCTTATAAGACAACAGCCTATATAATTTTGCAGATAAAGAAACAACTCCTTCAGTTTCTAAATATCCAGTATATAGTGTTGTTATCAAACATCAAAACCTGTATGCATTTAAATTCATTCACACGTTAAATGAAATTACACATAGTTAATACCTGCCACTTGTAAAGTCTGATCTTATCTTGGGAACTTGGATTTTGCATTCCTTAACTAGTGCGCTTAAATTTGCAGTTGTATTATCCTATCTTTTCTTTTTTCTTTTTTCTTTTTTTCTTTTAGTAGACGAAAATAAGACACAGGTCTTTAGGTTTCTCTTCATGTCGATAAAGATCTAAACAAGCATTTAGTTATGCTTAGGGGCAGCTGTTGAAATGTTCTAGGTACAAGAGAGGATCTAAGAAAATAAAACCCACTCACCTCTAGCATGATCAGCTCCATTTTGTATTTTCTGTACTCCCGAACTATGATAATTCCAACCAAACTGTATTCTGGCCTTATTGATCTGGAAAGGAGAAAGCAGGTATTATTATGAAGCATTCAGAGGATTTAAGAAGATATGAAATATAGTTACTATAGAGCAGTGGTTCCTAACCCCTTTTTGGTTTTGGATCCTTTTTAGACTATAATGAAAGTTTTGAACCTTCTCTCTATAGAAAAATATATAATATGTATACATGGGTATATGTTTTCATAAGTTTCAATGTATTCTTAGACCCATCTAGATATCCGTAGACTCTCAGTTAAGAATCTTTACTATATGGCCAACAAACATACAAAATTAGTGAAATACCAATTGAAATAGTATCTAGTTCATGTAACAAAGATAAGATTGCTTTATTATTTGAAATTAAAATAAAATAATATAATGTGAGTTTCTAAATAAATGACTTATAAATAACATACGTATTACAAGTCAGAGGAAGCAGAGACCACCTTAAAAATATAAAAATAAAGAAGATACATGAGTATATACTGGATATTTTCAGAATATCTTATGTAATGGGGATGATGTGATTTCACCTAATTTACATCCATATTTGTTTATATGCTAGATGGGGAAAAAAGAGCTTTCTTCCAGAAAAAAAATACCACTGTCAATGAGTATGACATGCATAAAATAAGTGTAATATAAATAATCGTATTTTCTTCTCACTCTCTGATATGTGTTAATGGTATACTTATTGGTTATTTACAAGGACCTATCTTCACCTGCCCCTTACCTAGCTATAGACTGTCAAGTCATTTTCCCCCCTATATAACACAGATAGCCATTAACACCATGCCATCTTCTTTAAATGTAAAATCATTTAGAGATGCCAAGCAAATCTGCTGATTAGCTCAGGCCAGCCTACACCAGATTGGAGAATGGGAAAGTAGTGAAAAACACGCATTACAGATTAAGACTGGGTATAAAGACAAGACTCTAACAACCCACCCCCACCAAATATGCCACACAAATGCTCAGAGAGACTAGAGTTCCAAACTAGACTACCCAGGTGAAACTACAGAGTTTCACAGGAGGGAGCTTTATGTGTGTGTCAGTAGGGCAAGATGTGAGGGCTGGCAGTAAAGAAGTCTGACAGATGAGGAAACATGGGAAATATTAAAACCAGTTTAACACACTTGCCCACACCTTCCCCCGAGCCGCTTCCTCCCAAGCTCCCAGAGCACTGGCAGGGAGGTTGAGACGCTCTAGACTTGGGGAGGAGTCCTGAAGTTTTTCAGGAACTTTGCTTGCTTTCTTCTCCCAAGGACATCCCTTGTCCTCCTCTCCTCTTTGCCCAGGGCCAACCTCAGGCTCTCCCATTACATAAGTGCTTTTACCCAAAGTGTGGTTCCTCTTCCAGAGCTGTCAGCTTTCTGGCTAGCTTGGTCATCCGCCCCACAAGGGCCCACAAATGCAAACCTCAACATAGGGTGACTTATTGTGCCTGATACTTTTTTGCCTTTTTAGTCCATAGTAGACAATTACCTTGACTATAGTTGTGCCAGCAGGAGCTGCCTCTGTGTATATGTGTATATGTGTGTGTATTTTTTTTCTAAGGCAAAAACTAGTTTATATCTTTGTTCAAAGATGACCTTAGCAGGAGACTTTTTTTTTTTGGACTTGATTGGTAGGTCAAGCCATGTGCTAACCTGGTATGTCTGGGAAGCAGAGCAGGACCAAGGCTGCAGGGCCTTGATGGAATTTCTGTGCTAGGAAGGGAGATAGACATTTGACACAAATATCTGTATATCTTGACAATTGCAATACGGTAGGAAAGTACAGGCACCTATGGGACTACAAAACCGATCCTAAAACAAGCAGGCATGGGGAGGTAGTGAGGTCACCTCTAGAAATGCCTCCCTAGTGGAAACATTTGCACTGAACCCTGAAGATTAGGTAGATGAGCCAGTGCTTTTGCACACCTTGTTCCATGAAAGCAAGACTGTTTTTTTACTGTTGTATTACCCATTGCTTGCTTCCTTGTAGGTGATCAATAAAGCTTTCTTGAATAAATGAAAGAATAAGGGGCTCCCAACATCTGTTTGCTCTGTTATCCCTCTCCTTTCGTACCACAGTGGTTCCTGTTCTCTCCATTCCCATACCAATTGGTATGTTATTTTTAAAGCTAAAAATACTCTTTTTTATCTTATTATTATTCAATTAAAGTTAGAAACATTTAAAATCCCCACAGATGCGAATGCTAGAACAATGAAATAAAAGCTCAAGATCTTTTCTGCCCCAAAGCTCTGTGGAATAATCAATGTTATAAGTTTTTAAAAAACAAAAACTATTTGGAAGGCTGAAGCAAGAGGACTGCTCGAGCCCAGGAGTTCAAGGCCAGCCTGGGCAACATTGCAAGACCCAGTCTCCTAAAACAAATAAGTAAATAAAATTTTAAAAAGCAAAAACTAGGCTTCGCCATGCAAGTTTGTAATAAAAGGTTATGCACTGAATATATACTTTAGCTATATATTTCAAAGACCTCAAGATAATGTTAAGACCAGGCATGGTGGTTCACACCTATAGTCGCAACACTTGGCAGGCCAGCTGGAGAGGACCATTTGAGGCCAGGAGTTAGAGACCAGCCTGGACAACATGGTAAGACTTCATCTCTATAAAACATGAAAAAGCCAGGCGTGGTGGCGCACACCTGTAGTCTTACCTACTTGGAAGGCTGAGGCTGGAGGATCACTTGAGCCTAGGAGGTCGAGACTGCAGTGACCCATGTTCAAACTACTGCATTCCAGCCTAGGTGACAGAGAGCGACCCTGTCTTTAACAAAAACAAACAAACAAAACCAGCTTTGAATCAGCAAAATTAAGCAACCAAGTGTGTTTCCCTTCTCTAATGTCATTAAGCTTTGAGTGTGTTTTTACAGTAATTTTTATTTTCTTATGTATGGCATCCTAGATTGTATGACTTTAACATAATTCCAGATGGATTTATTATCATGAAGCCTATTTTGCAGACGATTCAAGAGAATTTAGCCCAAGAGCAAAAGTTAGGTAATTCCTTAAATCTGAAATCTGTCCTCTGAAATACTTCTCTACTCACCGCTTAAATGGTTTTCAGTGAAGTGGCACTTAAAAAATAAGCGCTGCATGCTTTACCTCTGAATTCTCTTCTCCAAAAGCAGCCATTTTACTCCCTGAGCTGCTTTCTTGGCAGTTTGGGGCACCCCTTGCTGTTTGTGCCTGTGATAGTCTGACTTCCATCTGCCGCTCCGCAGCCAGGAGCCTGCTGTGCTCCCTTCAGTCACATCTTTCATGCCTGGCCATTCAAGCACCTTTCATCAGGTCTCAATGGGCCTGGGTAAAGGGCCCTCCCCGGTGCATCCACATGAGCACATAATCTCCCAGGTAGCCTCCTCCTTGAAGCACCTCCAGCGCATGTGTTCGCAAACAGCAGGACACCACTCTCTACTGGGTTCCTAATCCCTCAGACACACAGAGGAAGGAGGTCACAAGGCCGTGAAAGTGAAAAGAAAAGCGAGGGGGCGGGTGAGCAGAGGGAACACAATGTCAGCGCCTGGGCCCTCCAGCGGCTGCTCCACAATCATCGCCAGCTGCAGCCCAATTAAGCTCAACAGGTCACAGGTGTTCCAGACAGACGATGCTTTTAACAAAACCACTTTCTTGAAAATACCTAAGACTCTTTAAAGCACTGCAGCCCATTTCTTTTGGTAGGTTCTTTAAAGCTATTTAGTACCCTTGAAATACAAAGAAGCTGAGAAATACATTTCAGCCTCAGTGGAAGGCGTGCTTGCTTCATGCAAAACAGCGGGGGCAGCAGCCAGGCTGCCGTGGCCGAGCCCAGAGACAGCAGCTCTGCCAATGCGTGGAATCAGTGTGCAGCTGCAGAATAAGGACGTGAGGATGTCTCCCTCGTCCAGCTTGGTCCCTTCTGATACTGTAGCCTGAACTGTGCAGTTCACTCAGTCACGCAAGAAATTGCTGCATGGTCATGACCTTGTGTGTACTCTTAAATTACAGTCTCTAGGATGCACTTGTAGTTTTCCTATGAACTTTGAAGCAGCCCTGCCACAGGCTGGTTAAACTAGGTGTATGAATTCAGCTATCAGGAACTACTTTTCATCTTCTGACACATTTTAAAGTGCTGGCTTCATTTTCTCCACAGATCCAAGTGCTCCCTGTGCGTGCCAGAAGTGTGGGGAGGGGATGACAGAATGCAAGCAGAATTTAGGTAGTTGTTTAAGTCACCTTCGGACCTTTGTTACCCTTCCACCTGTCTTTGAGGATATCGATAATCTCTGAGAGGCAGTTGGGAATGTAGTGGGGAAGGTCAAGTTAGAATTTCGGCATCCCTATTGGAAGGGAGTGGTTCTTAGTTCCCCTACTCTACAGGCGCACTCAGAGCGGCATCCCTTCTTCCCACGCCAGCGTGCCACTCTCATGGGTATGTTTGCCTGTTGTCATTATTGTAAACTGTTTACAGCCAATAGCAAGGACATGCTGACACTACCCAGGTCTTATCTGGAAATGGAAGCAACTGCTTAAATTTACAATTGGGTTTCTAATCTGTCAATGCACCAGAAAAGCCCCTAGTACTACTGTGAAACTGAAAAGAACACGGGAAGAGTTAAAGCACAGCGGGAGTGAATACCCAGAATAGGGCCCAACGTTTTTCAGCTTTTCCTTCCTGTTGATTAGTTTTTGGTAAACAGTCTTTGCCTTGACTGTTACTCTTTATCACGTCATTTTTTAAAATTATTACTGCTTGCTTAGAAACCATGTTGGTTTTAATTTTCACAATACGCCTGTTTCTGTTTTGCTAAGCTGTGCCACCTGTTTAAACTCTTCTTGTCTCATGAATTGGGGGAAAGAACCGTAGGCAATGTATAAGAGGTTTCATTTTTTTCCACAGTGAAGTAAGACATTGTTCTTATTCTTCATGGCATTCAGAATTCTGCACAATTGCCTCTTTTGCCCTTTTGCATTTAAAAGTGAGGTAATTAGATTTCCCAAGGTTCAATGGTCAAGAGCCTTCTCATCCCGCGGAGTTGCTTCCCCACACTGCTCACAAGTGGAGCTGTCTCACGTAATCCAGTTATTGCTATATTGTTATTATAAAGGGACTGCTTTTTCAGAGAGCTAGCATAGCATGAAACTTTATACTTATATGTCCCTTTGCTTTCATTGCTAACTAACTTTTTTTCCCACATTTGAAACTAATTACTATTTTATTCAGTGTCTACGAGGATTTCTAAACATTTTTGTTAAAAATCTCTTCCTTTCCTACATCTTAGGAATTCATTTCAAATATGCCTAAATCCTTCATATTGTGAGCGAGCCCCTGCCTTTGTTGTTTTATGTTTTTGTCAGATATTCGATTGTCAGATCTATTATTACTATTGAACAAATGGAAAGAAAATTTGTGACGTGTTGGCACCAAATAAATTAGTGTCATCGCCACTGAAACAAAGGCATGTCTTCGTCCAGCCCTGACAGTGAGATCTTGGGCCCACTCTGCTAGTTTTTTGTCTCATTTTCTCATTTCCACAAGCAGGTAGTGTTTTTACCTTTGCAAAAAGGTACATATATATTCTAAAGCTAGGGTATCAATATTTTTTTATTTCTTTCTTTTTCTGAGATGGAGCTTCACTCTCATTGCCCAAGCCAGAGTGCAATGGTGCCATCTCGGCTCACTGCAACCTCTGCCTCCGGGTTCAAGCAATTCTCCTGCCTCAGCCTCCCAAGTAGCTGGAATTACAGGCATGCACCACCACGCCTGGCTAATTTTTTGTATTTTTAGTAGAAATGGGGTTTCACCATGTTGGCCAGGCTGGTCGGGTATCAATTTTTTAATCAAAATTGAATAAGGTGAAATACTCAGATTTATAGAGCCGACCAAAACGTTTCTGTTTTTACAGCCTAATAGCAAAAGCAGTCTTGCTGGTAGTTGGCTAATAATTCATTTCTGTGATCTAGTCTGCAGCCTATGGGGGAAGAGGACAAGATGGTGAAGGGATTAGGGGAAAGCTTCCAAAATCCTTTTTGCCAAAGAAGTTAAAGAGCTTGAGTGACTGAGGTTTTCTCTCTAAACGGGTCAGTTTAACATTCCAGAGAGTCTGTGATTCAAACTCCTCTATTCACTTATACATCTTCTCAGCAGAGTTCTTTATGGCCTCATGGGAAAAATTCAGCTGAATTCCCCCATCACTGAAACTGTTCCAGACTTTATCTACTTTTGCTTTTTGTTTTTTAGAGACAGAGTCTTGCAGTGTTGCCCAGTGTGGCCTTGAACTCCCGGGTTCAGATGATCCTCCCATCTTAGCCTCCTAAGTAGCATGACTACAGGCCCACATCACTACACCCAGCTCCATCTGCATTTTGAATGTGATGTCAGCAGAGTGATGAGCTTGTGGTGGTCCCTGGGTTCAGTGGAGATGCACGCACGCGCGCACACGCACACACACACACACACACACACACTTATCTCATTAGGTTTTCCTATAAACTTTATAGGTAGTAATGAGAAAGGTCCTAGTTTAAATTGAAGGGTTTTTTCCCCTCAGTTTCTGTAGAATTCATTCCCAAATAGAGAGAGAGATGTTGGCAAATTTATCTGAAAGGACCTCACTTTTCCAAAGCTTAACACAGAAAGGAAAATCCCATAATCTTAGGTTAGTTTCATCAAGTGAGACAATAAATCACCATTTGCATAATTTTATTTTAGCAAAGATTCCATTCTAATCCTCCAAAACAATCTACAGTCATGCACCACATAATGACATTTCAGTCAACAATGGACCAAACACATGATGGTGGTCCCATAAGATTACAATATTATATTTTTGCTGTACCTTTTCTGTGTTTAGATACACAAATACTTACCATTGTGTTACAGTTGCCCGCCTGCAGTATTCAGTAACATGCTGTACAGGTGTGTAGTGTAGGAGCAATAGGATAGACCCTATAGCCTAGTGTGGAATGGGCTATTACCATCTAGATTTGTGTAAGGACACTATCTACACAACAATGAAAGCACCTAACAATGCACTTCTCAGAACATATCCCTGTTGTTGAGCAACACATGACTATATGTTGCTGCACTGTTTGTAAATTTTCTGAAGTCGTGCTCAATTCCAATGCAGTTTTATTTTCTATGACAGTACAACAAAGAAGCTCCTGTTCCTGTGGGATATATTTCGATACCTAAGAAAGCATCTCTTAAATATAACAAAAGCATAGTTGTATTCTTGCTAGAATTTCTAATTAATGTTAGAAATTAGTTCTACAGAAAGAACTAAATGCAGGGTAGTGCTCCAAACTGAAAACATAGCTTGAGATGAACATATATCACAGTATTAAACAATTTTAGTTATTTACTTTCTCTTCATTCCAAGAACTTAAGAAGACCTGACAACATCTAGATCAGGGGTTTCCACCTCCAGGCCATGCACCGGTACTAGTCCATGGCATGTTAGGAACCAGGCTACACAGCAGGAGGTGAGCAGTGGGCAAGCGAGCATTATCATCTGAACTCCACCTGTCAGATCAGTGGCGGCATTAGATCCTCATAGGCATGGGAACCCTATTGTGAACTGTGCATGCGAGGGACCTAGGTTGTGCACTCCTTATGAGAATCTAATGCCTGATGATCTGAGGTGGAACAAATTCATTCTGAAACACCCCCACTCCCCCACCCCCACCCCCTGTCCATGGAAAAACTGTCTTCCATGAAACCAGTCCCTGGTGCTAAAAAGGTTGGGGACTGCTTATCTAGATTGTATGAAACATAAGTAATAAAAATACTGTAGATGGGCCAAATCTGGGAAAGATGCACATAGCACGCATCTTTTTGAAAATGTACTTGTAGTTAAGTAACTATTCAGTTCAGCAAACATACCTTGACTATTTACATATCCAGAGCACAAGTGCCTTGGCTGCTGCCGCTGTTGCTGCCCTTTGACTCCATTAAACACACTGGCCTTCCTTCTGTCTCCCGGGCCTCTCCCCATCTTCTCAGAAACACAAAGAATATGTTTATTCCTTGTGCTTCTGTCCTCCACCCCCTTCCTTTTCCTATTTTGGAATAGGGGAGAGCAAAAGTAAAAAGCTATGCTAATAAGCAAGAGCCATAATGTGCCCTGAGTGAGTTGTTTGGTATCTCCCAAAGTGTGTGCCAAAGATCACCAGTAAACCATTTACAGATATTCTGCCAGAAATAGGAGGGGAAGAGTTCTATGGGAAACAATGAGTGTCATCGTCCATTCTGGCTGCTATAACAAAATAACTTAGAATGGGCAATTTATAAATAATACAAATTTATTGCTCACACTTCTGGAAACTGGGAAGTCCAAGATCAAGGTGCCAGCAGATTTGGTGTCTGGTGAGGGCCTATTCCTCATAGACATACCTTCTAGCTGTGTCCTCACATGGTGGAAGGAGCCAACCAGCTCCATCAGGCTTCTTTTGTAAGGGTACTAATTCTGTCAGTGAGCACAGAACCCTCACAACCTAATCACCTCCCAAAGACCTCACTTCTTAATACTAGTAGCATTGGAGATTAAGTTTCAACATATAAATTTTGGAGAAAAACATTCAGACCATTCCATTGGCTTAAAGAAAATCAAACTGATCATCATTACTAGCCTTTGTAAAACCTTTAAAATTCTATTGTGCACCATGGGAAACAGAATATATACAGGTTAAGTATCACTAATCTGAAATCCACAATGCTCCAAAATTCACAACTTTTAAGTACCAACATGACACACAAAATAAATGCTCATTGGAGCATTTTGGATTTCAAATTTTCAGATTACAAATGTTCAACCAATAGGTAAAATGCAGATATTCCAAAATATGTAACATGTCTGGTCCCAGGCATTTCAGATAAGGAATACTCAACCTGTATAGTGTTGCCCAAAACTTATTTGACCATGGAATACTTCTCCTGAACAGACACTGATTTCTTAAGGGAAATGCTGGCATGGGCCATGAGAAGAGCAGGAGAGCTGCACTTTTCTTGGGAGGTGTTATGTCGTATCTTGGAACTCAGGCCACAGTAAGTGGCTCCCAGAGCAAAGAGAAACCAGCCATCATGGACATCCTAAGAATTGATCTGTTTCCAGATCTACCATTTTATTTGGGGTAGGAGAAAAGAACCAATAATCCAGTCAATGCTTTTGCTTTTGGAATTTCTACTAAGAAGCCTTTTCATGAGGAAAAAATAAAAACAAAAGGAACTTTTAGGAGTTGCACTCTGTCAGCTGCTTGTGCATCAGCTGCTTGTGGATTTGGTTCAGAGCTTTAGAGAGGACTGGCATTGACTAGCTTTCACTGTCATTGTGGGCCACATGACTTTGAAAACACTGTCATTGTTAATTTTAGTTATATTTGATGGTAGAATTATTATTAAAAAAAAAAAAATTTCTCCCGTCTACTGAGGCTAGTTCAATGTAATCCGTGTTTTCTGTCTCCCCACTTTGCTGTTTTTCTGCTCATTTTATTCCCGCTAGTCCTTTTCCTTACCTGTATGCATGTCTCAGTTCTGTTCTTCACATTTTGGTTTCCAAAGCTGTAGTTTATTCCTTCTCTCCACACTAGAGCCCTTTCCATTTGCCTCCCTGACAGTACTTCTAATACCATGGCACACACGGCATTTAACTTATGTGCATCCACTACTGGTTTGTGAGCATGGGAAGACAGGTGCTAAGTCTTAGACATGCCTGGATCTTCCACCTGGCTTCATATAGTTATCGCACAGAGTAGCTATTCACTGGATGTTGATTGATGAAAGAATGACTGGCTAATTATTTGTAGTGTCCTGTTTACATTTCCCTCAGTTACTGGCTGTATATTGCTAAGTAAATGTGATAGGAAAGTAAGAGTGGCAGAAGAAGATGACCTTATTGACTAGTTCTTCAGAGCATCCTTTATAAATAAAAATAAACAGAGTAATGTCTATTGAAGCAAGAGTTGAATTCAGGCAGTGTTTCTCCCACCCTAGGACATACAGACAGCTGCACTCCTTCCTCTACACAGAAGAAGACACGTTCATATGTGGTCCTTGAGTACCCATGTTTCTCTTTTCATTAACTCGCGAAAGTTCTCTAGGTCATCCCCTATCTAATCCAAACATTAGTGATCTGGTCAAAACTCTGTCCAAGTTTTCTATATCTCACAGTTTCATAGTTTTCCAAGGTAGATGGAATTGTTTATTAAGAGTCAGGGGAGTACTAAATATAGTAGGGGAATTTTTCTCAAATGTTGACATATACTAGAGGCCCCAAGTTACAAACATCCACACTTCAAATGCTCACTACTTCTCTAACCATAACTGATCACTAATCCTGCTGTGTCACTACCGTGTAAGCTACCACAAAACAACAATTTATAGCTCATAGAAAAATCTATAGAAGCAGGCCGGGCGCAGTGGCTCACCCCTGTAATCCCAGCACTTTGGGAGGCTGAGGCGGGCGGATCACGAGGTCAGGAGATCGAGACCATCCTGGCTAATATGATGTAACCCTGTCTCTACTAAAAATACCAAAAATTACCCGGTCGTGGTGGCAGGCACCTGTAGTCCCAGCTACTCAGGAGGCTGAGGCAGAAGAATCGCTTGAACCCAGGAGGTGGAGGTTGCAGCAAGCCGAGATTGCACCACTGCACTCCAGCCTGGTGACAGAATGAGACTCTGTCTCAAAAAAGAGAAAAATCTATAGAAGCAAATGTGAAGGAAAGAAAGTGGATCTTCTAAGAGGAATTGCCCAGGGGAGCTGACCCTAAGGACAGCCTTCTAGGCCCTAATGATATAACACTTCCCACTACCTACATTTATTTACCATGCTATGTTAGGCTTCCTGAGGTTCCGGTGGTTACAGGAATATAATCATTTCTTCTTCTGCCAGTGTGATTACTTTGTATTGAGAGTGGAAGCCTATCTGACAATTGGTTCCCTTCCTCGGATATGCCAGCGGGGCAAACCACCCATCTGGCCATGTGAACCAAAACCCAGAAACTTTGAGAGGTTCCAGGCGTCTTTTGGTTACCTCTCTTTTTCTCAACCCCCTTCTTTTTCCATGCCCCACCCCAGCCACCATGGTACACATGCTCATCTGACCACTCTATTGGATGTGTGTCTATCAGACTTTACACATACTCCTATTAGCAAGACCACTGCTGTGCAAAAACAGGGAGACATCAGTCATATAGCAAATGAATTAGTGCAATAATTAGTATTTGTGCACTCACATAGTAGGTGCTCAATAAATGTTTCCAACCATTATGTGCCAGGCTCTGTATTCTCTGAGGGAGTCTCAGCTATGAGGTTGTGGGAGGTATGCAGGAGAGAGAAAGAGAGCTCCGCCACCTGGCAGGAAATGTAGTGCTCTTTGCCTCTTCCAGTGATTCTTCAGACTTTTTAGTCTTGCAACCATTGCTTCAAATTCTTGTCCAGATGAAAGAAGTGCTGCTCAGAGGGGTGTGGGAGGGACTCTTCCCACTTGGTCCCTTCACCTCCCTTTGTAGAGATCCCCTTAGAACACAGTGGAACCATCGAATAGCCAGTTTACCATGCTGGGCATTTCACAGGCTTTTACTGTGCTTATTAATTATCACATTCTTGTTTTCAAAAGAGCTCTTTTTGCACCAGAACATGTGATAAAGTGGTTTTACTAATCCCTTAAAGTTTTGTTTTTTCCTTCAACAAGATGATAGCCACTCTCTTTTTTCAGAAAAACATTAACATGCATAACCACTATAGTTAACTTCAGTGCTCATTAATGAAGCCCAGAACTAATAGTTACATTGTGGTAATTTGACAAAGCCATCTAAATCTATGCATGTTTTTGAAAGCTCCCTAAACATGCTGCTAAATCCCCTAAAAAGCTACTAAACTGCTTTGGCAGCCATTAGCCTAGCATAAGCAGAGGAACTCTTTTCAGTGAGTGAACAAACAGAGAAAATATGCTGAATGGCTGGACAAATGTGTTTCAGCTGGCCCTTTCATTTACCGATATAAGGGCGCAGTCAATATCAATCACTGTTTTCCCTGTTGCCCTGAAAATCACAATATCTCTTTTCATCCCCCAAGCTCTTTTCACTACCATAATGTGTCTTTAGAATGACACTGGCATCAGCCTGCTTCCGCTGTCTGAAGTCCAGAAAGCTTAAAAACACATTTCAGGATTCTTGAACCTTCCTCCCCTTCCGTTTTCCTACTGCCTTCTCCCTCCTCCCTCTGCATGCATTCCGCCCCCTCCCCAGATTCTTTTCAATTCTTCCAGCTTTCCTGGCTGAGTAAACAGCATTCACTTCTCTGTTCTAATGCAGCTCTCCAAAGTAAATGTTGACAACCCTATCTGATATTCCTGAGATTTAAGAACTCATTAAAGAGATACGCATAAAGAAATGCTTTTACATGTGGGTAATACATCAAAGGTTAAAAGGAATGTGGAAACTGCTATGACACGGTGTGTTGATGAGCAGGGCCTCACTCTATCAGAATTATCTCCCCGCTCTGCCCTCCCTTGACCGTTGGCTCCTGCCTCCCCCCACCACATAGACACATGCATCCTTTGCTATCCCGTGTTAAAAGTATGTGCGTGCACAGCTACCTACCCTTACAGTTAAGAGCAAATGCCCTTAAAAGCAAATGCCACTTCTTAGATATCTTTTGGCACTCCTGGTTCTGAGTACTTAATACATTGCTTTGGGATGAAGGAAAGAACAGAATGCTCTGTATATGATTACCTTTTATCTTTTTGAAAACTTGAGTGGACTAATTCTTGCAGATAAATTTTAGCAATGGGCATTTAGTTGTAGACGTTAACGCAGATGAATATTTGGAATATTATGTTTCTAAAAGAGTATTGATTGTTTTCTACGTCCTTTTATTTACTTATGTTTTAAAAATTCAGATTGTAGCCGTCTGCAGAGAGGCAGCTCTTCTGGCTCTGGAAGAAGACATTCAAGCCAATCTCATCATGAAAAGACATTTCACTCAGGCCTTGAGCACTGTGACACCTAGAATTCCTGAGTCATTGAGACGTTTTTATGAAGATTATCAAGAGAAGAGTGGGCTGCATACACTCTGAGAAAATATATATATTCAAAGTGATGAAAATCCTTTCCAGAGAAAATCTGTTTCTTTTTAAAATTTTTTGAGAGTGTTAAAAAAATTTTTTACTAGGCAAAATGTTTGAAGTATATTCAGTAGAATTTAGGGGCTTTGGTTCTTATAGATTTTCAACTCATGTAAGTACAGTGACAGTATCTCTGAGCATAAGTTTCAATCAGTTTTATCTGGAAATTTGTGGTGCGGTTTAAAAATCAAATGTTTAGCGTTTTCATTTGTGACCTAGTCTGTTCATCCCATGAAGCGATTTCTTTTTCCAGAATCTGTTTGAGTGTCTTTCTAAAAATCTGTTTTTGAGTGTCCTTCTAAAATGCCAAACGTGTTGGCATCAATTTTATACAGGGATATAAAAAAATGTATGCGGATAAATGTTTCTTAATCTTTATTTTTGAAGGCCAGTCAGTAATGTGGCCCAATGTGCCAGCCAGGCTTATGTGGCCTTGTTTTCAAATATGCATATATGTGTTATTAAAATTCATAGACGCATTTTTGCTTTAGCCTTCTTAATCTCTACCTATGGCCAAAAAAATTTTTTGAGAGATATTTTGTATAATATAATGCCCTTTGAAAGTTAGAAAACAAAATGTAAGTGTAAGCCCACTCTAAGCCTAGAGCAGTAGGCTTGGGGTTTTGTTGTTGTTGTCTTGTTTTTTGTTTGTTTGTTTGTTTGTTTTTGAGACAGAGTCTCACTCTGTCACCTAAGCTGGAGTGCAGTGGCTTGATCTCAGCTCACTGCAACCTCCACCTCCTGAGTTCAAGCAATTCTCCTGCCTCAACCTCCTGAGTAGCTGGGATTACAGGCATGCACCACCAAATGCAGCTAATTTTTGTATTTTTAGTAGAGACAGCGTTTCACCATGTTCACCAGGCTGGTCTCGAACTGCTGACCTCAGGTGATCCACCCACCTCAGCCTCCCAAAGTACTGGGATTATAGGCGTGAGCCACCGCACCTGGTCAGGTTATTTTTCTTTTTAATAAAATGCTATTAATAAATCATATGAAGCACTCATGTTTTTACTTATACATATTTTCAGAGTACCAGTAAACTTTTTAGTTCAAAGATAGACCAAATTGTACTTTTTTTTTTTTTTTTTTTTTTTTTTTGAGACGGGAGTCTCGCTGCCCTGTCACCCAGGCTGGAGTGCAGTGGCGCGATCTAGGCGAGCTAGGCTCACTGCAAGCTCTGTCTCCTGGGTTTACTTATGCCATTCTCCTGCCTCAGCCTCCCGAGTAGCTGGGACTACAGGTGCCCGCCACCATGCCTGGCTAATTTTTATTTTTATTTTTATTTTGTATTTTTAGTAGAGAAGGGGTTTCACCATGTTAACCAGGATGATCTCGATCTTCTGACCTCGTGATGCGCCCACCTCAGCCTCCCAAAGTGCTGGGATTACAGGCATGAGCCACCGCACCCAGCTGCCAAATTGTACTCTTAAGCATATTAAGTTGCATTCTAAATATGTATATGTATGCTTCTTATTGTTTATCTTCAGGATTTCTTCACACTTTATTACTTCATAAATACTCTTGAAAAAGCTTTCAGAAAGTGATTCTCTGACTTCAGATCAGAAACTGGCAATGGGAAGAATGTGCACTTATACTTGATCACTGTAGATCTTTGAAAATTCCCAGAAAGACAAATCAGACAAGAAATACCTGATGATCAAAATAATGGGCTATACAGTTTTGTAGTGGCATATGTTCCTTGTTGTTTGTTTGTTTGTTTGTTTAGAGACAGGGTCTTGTTCTGTCACCCAGGCTGGAATGCAGTGGCACG
This sequence comes from Piliocolobus tephrosceles, assembly GCF_002776525.5. Classification (NCBI taxonomy): domain Eukaryota; kingdom Metazoa; phylum Chordata; class Mammalia; order Primates; family Cercopithecidae; genus Piliocolobus; species Piliocolobus tephrosceles. The sequence goes on along the minus strand of NC_045436.1, from coordinate 66,132,062 downwards.
GTCATAGCTCACTACAGCTTCAAACTCCTGGAGCTCAAGTGATCCTCCTGACTCAGCCTCCTGAGTAGCTAGGAAAACAGGTGCACACCGCCATGTCTGGCTAATTTTTTTTTTTTTTTAAACAGAGAGAGAGTCTTGCTGTGTTGCCCAGGCTGGTCTCCAACTCCTGGCCGCGGGTGACCCTCCTGCCTCAGCTTCCCAAAGTGCTGAGATTACAGGTGTAAGCCACCATGCCCAGCCTGTGGTGACATATATTCTGAAGTCACATCTCAAATATTTCATTCTCAAATATATTTATATCCTCAAAAATACCAGATTTTCAAGACAACACTGGTTTACCAGTACGTAAACCCACCCAGGGGTCAAAGAATATTACCATTTAAAACTGTGTTGTCAAATACAATAACCATTAATTATATCTGACCATTTTAATTAAATTAAAATTAAATAATAATTTATGAACTAGTTTATCAGACGTATCAGCCACATTTCAAATGCTTAGTAGCCACATATGGCAAGGGTCTGCCTCACTGGAGAGAGTAGAAAACATTCCCATCATTCAGAAGGTTCTCTTGGACGCTGCAGATCTGGAAAATAAGACTTCCATATCGAAATAAATACAACCTCAAAACTTTTATGCTCTGTGTTCCCTTTAGTTGTTATTTACATAGAAAATCATGAAAAGAGAGAGGACCTTACATTCTTCCCTATTAAATATATGGCTAAGGGCATAAGAAAATAAGAGGAAAACTTATCCCTCAGGGCCTAAACAAGAAAATGAAAGAAATCTCATTCCCAATAAAATAAAAACCAGAAGCTTGAAATGACCCTGGGGCAGGAGGCTGGGTGGTGGGGAGGAGGGTAGCAGTCTCAATCAACAAGTTTAGATATTAATGGCCACTCAAAGCCCTCAGCCCATATAACATGAAGTTACAACTGAGCTCTGCACATAATGCTCAAGCTCTTTAATAACCAACACTCTCAGCACAAGGGTAGACAAGAAAAGAAAAATCTCCTGCTGGCCAGGAAGACCGCAAGGAGCCTTTCTGACTTGGCCTGTGCTTTTGACTTTTAAAACATTTTTAAAAAGAGGCCTCTCGAGGCCGGGCGTGGCGGCTCACGCCTGTAATCCCAGCACTTTGGGAGGCCAAGGCGGGTGGATCATGAGGTCAGGAGATCAAGACCATACTGGCTAACACGGTGAAACCCCATCTCTACTAAAAATTCAAGAAATTAACCGGGCATGGTGGCGGGCGCCTGTAGTCCCAGCTACTCTGGAGGCTGAGGCAGGAGAATGGCGTGAACTCGGGAGGCGGACTTTGCAGTGAGCTGAGATCTTGCCACTACACTCCAGCCTGGGCGACAGAAGGAGACTCCATCTCAAAAAGAAAAAAAAAGAGGCCTCTCTGAGAATTCTGGCTATGAACTTACCTGCCCATGGCTTCAGGATTTGAATTCACACTGCCTTCAAATTCATGAAACCTCAAAACCTACAAATTAACTTAAAAATGTGGAGCCAACCTACAAATGCCCTGGAGGTAACTAGCACTTGCACTAGTTAGAGGAATGTATCCCCATCTCACAGGATTCCAAAAGCTAATGCCTGGCTTACCAAGGGCTTGTAATCTCACAGGATGTGAAGCAGTGGGGCCTCAGATCTGCTGATGGGAGCATAGATTGGTACAACCACTTTGGAAGACAACTAGCTATCTAGCAATGTTGAAGACCCTACAATCTAACGGTTCTCCTAGGTGCATATGCCAGAGCAAGTCTCACATTGGTGCAGTGAGATAGTGAACAGGAAAGTTCATAGCACCATTATTTTTAAGTAGTAAGAACCTGGAAACAATCTAAATATCCATCAATAATAGATTCATATGTTAGTCATACAATGGAATACTGTGGCAATAAAAAATATTTGGTGCTACATATGAAATAGGGATGAAACAGAAGAACAAAGAATATGTTTTAGAAGAATATGATATTTAAAATTTGAAGCATGAAAAATATATGTTTATGGGGGCATATATAGTGGAAGAATAAATGAAAAGAAAAGCACCAAATACTGGCGAAGAATTTCCTTAGGGGAGAAAAGTCAAGCTGCTTCAATTGTGTCAGTAATGTTTCATATCTTAAGGTGGACGATGGGAATATAGGTGCTGATTTAATATAGTCTGTACTTTTTGTGTACCTAAATATTTCATGATAATTTTTTAAAGATGGGCCTTAAACCAATACAATCATATCATTTTAACTCAGTTCCATGAATTTACAATGCAATCCACAGTGCCCACAACCCCATGTTTCTGGAAAATCAGGAGTACTGGGTACAATGGAATAAAATGCAAGAAGGCAAATAAGAGATCAGGCTTTTAGGACCTAGGAAACAAATTGAGAGAAATTTGTTGCTGAAAGTAATGTCTAGATGACACTGTCATTACCTGACAGGATGGGAGACAGTATGTCTGGGAGTAAGACATCTATTTCCATAGCACTGTACCCTGCAAAGGAATTGGAAGTTACGAATTTTTAAAGATTTTAGAATATTATATCTTTAGTCTCTCGTAAGCCAGTTATTTATATCTCCACATAGCCCATTATTACCATTGAAAAGGCGTGCAATTCTTCTATTTGAAGCTTGTTCCCTTTTTACAAAAGAACTGGTAAAAATCTGAGTCACACAAAAGAGTAGGTCAGGTGTCACTAATAACAGTTTACCTCAGCTTCATCTCTATGAAGGTTTTACTTCTAATCCCAGAGTCTCATGTTTATGTATTTACAAGAGTGTATGAAAGCTGGGCATGGTGGCACACACCAGTAGTCCCAGCTACTCAGGGGGTTGAGGTGAGAGGATCACTTGAGCTCAGGAGTTTGAATCCAGCCTGGTCAATGTAGCGAGATCCTATCTCTTGAAAAAAAAAAGAAAGTAAAACAATATATGATCCTATTATTTAGGTTTGTGTATGATAGAATACATGGTATGTAGTTCACAGAAAATTTAAGTTCAGCAAGGAAAGAAAATGGCCAGGTTCCTGTCTTAGGAAGACTATTTACTTTTTGGCATCTGTTTGGTCGAAAGTTTGCCTTTGATCCAGATTCTTTCGGATATCAGGGATATTCACATTGACATGTCTTTTCAGTGTTCCAGGAGATTTTAGTTTGAATAGTACAATTTTTCTTCTTACAACAAAACTTAGAGTGGCTTCTAACTTATTTCCTCATGGCCAAGAAACTGTCCTAACTTAGCTTGATAAATATTTAGTTCTGTCTTATTTCTAATGTGTAAAACAGGTTTTAAAAATAATATATAGATTTTGCATTTATAAAAAAATGATTTAATTTATAGAACCAAACTTGAACATATGTTTAATTTAGCCTAATCAGAAGGTTACAGAAAAAGTTGCTGTAAAGATAGAATAAAAGTGTTGTACTGGTCTGTTTTTACTGAAGTTCCAGAATGTGAGGTTATTAGAGTCCTTGGCTTATTGTGTCATGTTTTCCTGAATGCTTCCTTTGATGATGAGCACACACCAAAGCATCCTTTGATATTATGTATGGATTAAATTAACACTGGTTTCCAAATGTGGTCCACATAGAAATTCTAATGTTACAAAATTGCCTTTCTTCCTTGGATTTTCATTGTAACAGTTGTGTGCATACATAGACCTTTTACCTAATGTCTTTATCAGATATACCCCTTACTCCAACAAATTTTAGCAGAAAGAGATGTTACAGGGTTTGAGAGTCCTACAAAATCATATGGAAATTTGTAGACTCCTCTTTCAGGATTTAGTGATAAACATTTCTGGAAGGATGGTTCCTTTTTCAGGATTTAGTGATAAACATTTCTGGAAAGATAGTTAAGTGTCACACCCACACACAGCAAAACCCAAGGATATGAAAATTAAAAACAAAAATAGAGAATTCATCTATGCTTAAAATAGGGAACAAATATAACACATATTACAGATTTCAATTTTGGACCAACTTAAAAAGGATCTAGGAAGTTTTACATGTACTGTGCTTGACAACACATTCAATGTGATAGGAAATACCTTGTTTACTTGGTTTCAATACACCATCAATTGTAAGCCTCACTATTTAAAAACATCTTCTTCTAGAAAAAAGATCAAGTACTATAATATTGATTTGCATGTTAGTAGTATTACATCCTGATTCCAGAAACATTAAAATGTGAACAATATGTATAATAAAAATCGATGAAATACAGTTAAATGCAAAGGAAATTGACATGTAATAATACATTCAAATATTTTATCATACACCCACAGCCATTCAAATATTACTTGCCCCCGACATAATTATAGGCAATAATGAAAATTGCAACAAGCAAATAGGGGAATTAAAGATACTGAATGCAGATTATTTTGGGGCAATGGATAATCACAAAGTGAAATATCCCAAATGAAAATAGCAGAGGAACTATGCCAAAAATGTGGGGTGAGGAGGAAGGTTGGGAGGAGGAGAGAAACAAAACATCAAAAGAAAGCTGGGGTACATTTGGAAGAAGGAATATTTCTGAGGAAAGAGGAAAAAAGTTTAGAATACAATGGCTTTGAAGTCTCAAAAAAAGTTAAGAAAACATGGATGATGTGATTCAGAAGATAAAATAATTGAGTCAGATTTAAAGAGAATTAACAGCAAAGAAAAAGGATTAAGAAGAAAAATAATACTCTAATGTAGCCTTTGATTCAGAAGTTCCACATCAAACCATTTATCATTCAGATATACTTCCACAGTTACAAAAATGGTATGTATAAAAATTTTTCATTACAGCTTTGTTAAAATATTCAACACAATTCAATTATCCATAAGGGCTATGTAAATAAAGTATGGTACATCCATATAATGGAACATTATGCTGCTATAAAAAAGAAAAAGTTATGACCTAGTATAGACATCTCCAAGATACAGTGGATCTGAATACTAATAACAAATATGTTTAAACTCTGCAAATAGAGAGTGTACATCATTTTATACTCATGATACATATAACTATAGGGTACATGCACACACGTATATAACAATGTATTTGCTAAAGTAGATATGGTGCAGAATGTACTTTATAACTACCATGACATAAAACTAAAGTAATGTAGAAGCAACAATTACAACAAAAATCAACCAATTAAAAGCTCAAAATTAATTTTTAAGTGATTCCTTAAAGAAGAAATCGAAATCAAAATTGGAGAATATTTAGAAAATAATAATGAAAGTACTGTATGTTAAAATCTACGGGCCACAATTAACATTCTACACAGGATAATTTGTACACCTGAACGCTTTCCTTAATAGAATAAGATTAACTGAATTAAGCATTCTACTAAAAACTTACATTTTTTAAAAAAACTACACAACCTCAAAAAAATGTAAAAGCTGAAATCAATAAATTAAAAAACAGTAGAAGTGGTCAGTCCAACAGCTCATTCTTTGAAAAACAAACTCTGAAACAAAACAAATCATTCTTTTTCATGTTCAACAGAATGATCCTCCAAGTATGTTCATGTCCTAATCCTCAGAACCTATGCATGTGTTTGTTATGTAGCCTTCAGATGGCAAAAGGAACTTTGCAGATGTGATTACATTAAGGATCTTGATAGGAGATTCACCTTAATTTTTCTAGTAGACCCAGTGTAGTCACAAGGATCCTTATGAGGGAATGATGGAGGCAAGAGAATCAGTCAATGAAGCAAAGGTCAGAGAAAGAGATTTGAAGATGCTCCACAGCTGGATTTGAGGATGGAGAAAGTGCCCACAAGCCAAAGAAAGCAGGTGGCCTCTGGAAGCTGGAAAAGTCTAGGAAAGGGACTTCTGACCTCCAGAACTGTGAGATAATACATTTGTGTTTTAATCCACTAATTTGTGATATGTTACAGCAGAAATTGAAAATTACTACACTTTCTAGATTGCTTTTTAAAAGATAACAAAAACATCTGTAGCATTTTGATATACCAATGACAATCAAGCTGAGAATCAAATCGAGAACACAATCCCATTCACAATAGCTACAAAGAAAAAGTAAAATATCTAGGAAGATACTTAACAAAGAAGGTGAAAAATCTCCATAAGAAAAACTACAAAACACTGATGAAAGAAATCATAGATGATACAAACAGATGGGGAAAATGCCATATTCATAGATTGGAAGAATTAATATTGTGAAAATGACCATACTGCCCAAAGCAATCTACAGACACAGTGCAATCCCTATCAAAATGCCAACATCATTTTTCACAGAATTAGAACAATCTTAAAATTCATATGTAACCAAAAAGGAGCCCAAATAGCCAAAGCAATCTTAAGCAAAAAGAACAAAGCTGCTGGCATCACATTATCTGACCTCAAACTATACTACAAGGACATAGTAACCAAAACAGCATAGTATTGGTATAAAAACAGATCAATGGAACAGAATAGAGAACTCAGAAATAAAGCCACATATCTTTGATAAAGCCAACAATCTTTGACAAAGCTGACAAAAACATACACTGGAGAAAGGACACCCTTTTCAATAAATGGTGCTGGGAAAATTGGATTGCCGTATGTGGAAGAATGAAATTGGACCCCTACCTCTCACCATATACAAAAACCAACTCAAGATGGGTCACAGACTTAAATGTAAGACCTGATACTGTAAAAATACCAGAAGAAAACCTAGGGAAATTTGCTGGACATTGGTCTAGGCAAAGAATTCATGACTAAGACCTCAAAAGCACAAGCAACAAAAACAAAAATAGACATATGGGACTTAAGTAAACTAAAAGGCTTCTGCAGAACAAAAGGACAGAGTGAAGAAACATTCTGAAGAATGGGAGAAAATGTTTGCAAACTATGTATCCAACAGAGAACTGATACTCAGAATTTACAAGGAACTCAGATAACAATAGCAACAAAATAACCCCATTTAAAAGTGGGCAAACTGGTGGGAATATAAACTAGTACAACCACTATGGAAAACAGTGTGGAGATTCCTTAAGGAACTAAAGGTAGAACTACCATTTGATCCAGCAATCTCACTAGTGGATATCTACCCAGAGGAAAATAAATCATTATACGAAAAAGATACTTGCTCATGCATGTTTATAGCAGCATAATTTGCAATTGCAAAAATGTGGAACCAACCAAAATGCCCATCAATCAACGAGTGGATAAAGAAACTGGGTGTGTGTGTGTGTGTGTGTGTGTGTGTGTGTGTACCATGGAATACTGCTCAGCCATAAAAAGGATTGAATTAATGGCATTCAAAGCAACCTGGATGGGATTGCAGACTGTTATTCTAAGTAAAGTAACTCAGGAATGGAAAACCAAACATCATATGTTCTCACTTATAAGTGGGAGCTAAGCTATGAGGATGAAAAAGCATAAGAATCACACAATGGACTTTGGGGACTCAGGAGGAAAGGATGGGAAGGGGGTGAGCAACGAAAGACTACAATTTGGGTTCAGTGTATACTGCTTGGGAAATGGGTGCACCAAAATCCCACAAATCACTGAAGAACTTATGAAACCAAATACTACCTATTCCCCAAAAACCTATGGAAATAAAAAAATTTAAAAATAAATAAAAAGTGAGCAAAGAACATGAATAGACATTTTTCAAAAAAAAAAGAGAAATGATCAACAACCATATGAAAAAATGCTCAACACCACTAATCATCAGAGAACTCCAAATTAAAACCACAATGAGATATCATCTTACCCCAGTCAGAATGGCTGTTATTAAAAAGACAAAAAAATAAAAAAAAAAAAAAAAGACATTGGTGAGGCTGCAGAGAAAAGGGAGTGCTTATACACTGTTGCTGGGAATATAAATTAGTATGTCTGTGGAAAACAGTATGGAGATTTCTGAAAGAACTGAAAGAACTACCATTCAATCCTGCAGTCCCCCTACTGGGGATATACCCAAAAGAAAAGAAATCGTTATGTCAAAAAGATACCTGCACTCATTATGTTCATAACCAGATTATTCACAATAGCAAAGGTATGGAATCAACCTAAGTGCCCATCAGCAGATGAGTGGATAAATAAATTGTGGCATATATTTTACCATGGTATACTATTCAGCTATAAAAAACATTGAAATATCTTTTGCAGCAACATGGATGGAACCGGAAGCTGTTATCTTAAGTGAAAATTCAGAAAGTCAAATACTGCATGTTCTCACTTCTAAGTGAAAGCTAAATCACACACATTGGAGACTTAGAAGTGTAGGAGGATGAGAGGGGGTGAGGGATGGGATATTACATAATTGGTACAATGTACGGTATTCGGGTGATGTTTATACTAAAAGCCCAGACTTCAACACTATGCGGCAAATCTCTGTAACAAAACTGCACTTACAGTCCCTAAATTTATACAAAAATAAAGACAATAAAACCACAAAGAAAATTATTAAGAAGGAACCACATTTATGAAGGAAATAAAAAGTTTGGTTACCTACGCTAAACACTGGTGATTTTTTTGTTGTTGTTTTTTTGTTTTTGAGACAGAGTCTCGCTCTGTCACCCAGGCTGGAGTGCAGTGGCACGATCTCAGCTCACTGCAACCTCCACCTCCCAGGTTCAAGTGATTCTCCTGTCTCAGCCTCTTGAGTAGCTGGGACTACAGGGGCCTACCACCACGCCCAGATATTTTTTGTATTTTTGGTGGAGATGGGATTTCTCCATGTTGGCCAGGCTGCTCTGAAATTCCTGACCTCAGGTGATCCACCTGCCTCGGCCTCCCAGAGTGCTGAGATTATAAGCTTGAGCCACTACACTCGGCCTGAAATTGATTTTTATACAGCTACTTCTCAAAACATCCTTCAGCACAGATGACTTTATATGCAAAAATTTATTCAGATTTTCAACCCAGTCATTGTTATGCTATTTTAACTGTTGATAGCATAAAGAAAAAGCAAGTTTTTCTAGTTCTTGTTATGACTAAAATGGTGCTAAGCCCCCTTTCGGTAATTATGTATCGAAGTCTCTAAAAAAAGGACCTAAAAAATTATTACTCAAATCAAATAATCATTTAACATATGAATAAATCAAAGTAGAAAACAGTAAGTCGGTCTTGGAATTTGACATCATTTCTCATTTTAAAAAAAAAGTAAGGATAATATTAACATGTTAAAAATAATACTCTTAAACCAATAGCTAATAACATAAATATCAGAAGCTAGAACAAAGGTCCATTATCAGCACTTTTGTTCATTATTCTTTGAGCACAAGTCAATGCAGTCCAACCAGGGAATAGAGTCAGAACCCCAAAATAATTAACTGAAGGATTATGTAAATATGTCCCCATACCTAACTTTTGTAACAAAATAAGGTCACATTTCCTTTCATATTCAATTTATGTCTTTGAGTCTTTCTCCCACCAATCACCACAAGCCCCTTCTACCAATTTCACTTCCTCAAATACTTTCTGGGACTCACTCCCTGATTTTAAGTTTGTTAAGTATATATTGGCAGGAGCTTAACACCTGCTCTCCACTGCCAACTTCACCCCCATTCCACGTTCTTCCCCAACCTGATAAGTCATTCTGCATCCTCAGGCCCCTGGTGCTGCCTGCTAACAACCTCCTCCAGGTCTGCCCACCATGAGCATCATAATGTTATGGCGCAGAGTCGTTTCATTCAATTGTCTCAAGCATTTTCATTGTAGAAAGAGATCTTTGTTTTTTTTTTTTTTTAATAACTAAAATTTACGTTGACTTTTTTGACCAAGAATCTTTGCCTCCAAGATAAATTTTTTCTCTATCTTAAGAACAACAGTAAACAACATCAGGAAGTTTTAAAACTGCTTTTAGATTATCACGGTTCCGGAAATGTTGTATTTTGTATTTCAGTCTTAAAGGAGCATGTTCCCTTTGTAAGCCCTGGAGTTCAGTAAACTGGATTCTTGGCTAGTGTCTCCACAAAGTGGATACGAAAAGGGAGAGAATGTAGACACATCAAAAGGACGCCTTGTCAGTTGAGAATGAAGGCCTATTCAAGAAGCAGTAACAGAGGATCATGAGGATGAACCAATCCAGTAAAGACCCTTGAGTGTAGTTCCTAGTGGTTCATTAGTGACCTTTAAGGAAGCACTATCAATGGGATAATGAATAAAGGGTAAATAGGGGCCGCACTATGAGTTACATAATTTGTTTTTTCAAAAATTGTTAATATAGCAAATGTGTCAGTTATTAAGTTCTCTTCTCCTATCCCCAAACCCAAGCTTCTAAACTTTGCTTTGGGGTGCTAAGGCGGACACTAGACAAGCTATTTCTGCATTGCTGGATGATGCCTTAATAGGCCGTGGCAATAGGAGAGGCAGAATTCAAGGATGGAGTAGGAAGGAGGAACTTGTTCCTCTTTGTTTCCTGCAGACCCCACGGGTCTTTCCTGATTGTTTCCTAAGCATCCCCTGACCATGGTATTTTTTCCCCCTTTTTTACCCTGACAGTAGCAGTCCCCTCCCACAGCAATGACTGAATCCAACTTTTGCAAATCCAGCCTTACTGTGCTTTCCCTTCCCCCACACATCCCAACACTGGGAGAGAGAATGTTTGTGGGTGTGGATTCTAAAGGTATTAGACCAAGGTGGATTTAATGCAACACTGGAATCAGCTGACAGGTGCATTCATCAGAGATTCTGGATTAAATGTTTTAGTTTGGATAGCTGCAAGTGGCTCTATTAGGTTACTTTTTAATTTACTTATTTACTTGTTTGTCTGTTGCTTATTTTGCCTCACTGCTCCATGTGGCCAGGGATGTTTATCTGTTTTATTTGCTGCTATATTTCAGCATCGGAATCACACCTGATATACAGTACAGAATAAATATTGTTAAAGGAATAAATAAATGAACACTATGCTGAAAGTAAAATTAGGGGAAATATTTACTTGGTCTTTTCTAGTCTTCTGAAAAGGCTTGCCAAATAATTTCATGCTACATTAACTATTTGGCTGTAATAATTATTGCTCGTGATGATCTTAATATATATGTGCCCTTTTATTTTAGGAAGTATTTTGATGCATGCTGGGCTTAAAACCTAGATGACGGGTTGATGGATGCAGCAAACCACCATGGCACATGTATACCTATGTAACAAACCTCTGCACATGTATGCCAGAACTTAAAGTAAACAGAAAAAAAAAAAAGAAAGTAATTTGTTTCCTGCATTCGTCGGTTGTTCAAATATTGCCTTTAAAAAGCACATGGTCAAAAGCTTTTCTGAAGGCTCTCATGACATAAACAACTTAAAAACAAACAAAAATATACTTCACAATATTCAGACTTGGAAGTAAGTTATATAAGCTGGTACCACCATAAGGATACATCTTTATTTCCCACCAGCCTCAAACAATGTCTCCTACATTGCCAAACACGTTGAACCTTTAGACTTTATCCAGTTTCCAGTAGAAAGTCAGTGTAAGGTACTGAGTTCTAAGTAAGGTACTGAGTTCTACCATCTACCATCTATGGCGCTTCTCCCATTTCTAATCTCGTGGCATTCTTTTAGCTGAAAGCATGTCTTTCCTCTCCCCAGGATGCCAGTTTTCAGTTTGGTATTCGCATGAAAGACCATGAGTTCACTTGGTTGGTTGTCTGAAGCCTGGACTCAACAATGGCCTATGTTTAATGAGACTGAGACCCCAGAGCTTTCCTGGCATAATGAAGACAAAGGACGCTAGCCCTAGATCCAGACCTAGTAAGTGGCAGAGACAGGAAAGATTACAGGGTTCAGGGCCTCAGGTGGGCTTGACCCTGGATAAGAGCACCAAGAAATTTCCTGTGGTTACAGTGGGGAAGGCAGGGTAGAGGATAATGGGGCAGATGGAGAGCATTTGGCAGAAACATAGGACTGTTTTTCTCAATGAAATAGGAAGCAGAGCTCTCAGCTGAGTATAGGGATGAAAGAGGAGACTTTGGAGATTTGAGAAGAGAGAGTGAATGGCCCATAAATGTGTAGGAAGATGGCCAGGCAGCACTAAGGGCCTGCTGAGGTCAGTGGTCAGGAAATTAGGGTACAAAGAATTTCCTGTCATTGATCACATTCTTACATTTCATCTCAAATTCGTGTCTTCTTTTTTTAGTTTTCCTGAAACCAGTCCCCAATTTCATCCCCAATTTCCATTATAAGTGAAGGAAAGTTATTTGGCCTCTATGCCAAATCTTAAAACATGACATTCTTTTTTCTTTGCATATTTCCAGAAAAATATTTCTGTGGCCTTCTCTGCTTCACCTCCTCCATTTAACTTCTCAGTAGGAGTTCTTCAGAAACGTTGATGAGACTGATTGAGCAAATGGAAAAGAACCCACTGGCTGAGAGTCAAAGAAGGATGTTGCCATTCCAGCTGCTCCAACTAAGACTTCTGAGGTTCAGTCTAGAGAGAAATCAAGTCCTGTGGCTCCCAGATTCACCTCGAACAAGTCACCACTTTATCCCTCCACATCACTCTCATTTTAGCAATAAAATATTAAGTAAAAGCTAGGAGTTGGAGGAATCATTCAAACATATTTAAACGTTACCACACATTTTTAAACATTTCTTAAGTCACAAGGTTCCAACTTCTGTAAAATTTTGAGATTTGGGTAGGTTTTTCTCACAAAAAGTTGATGTACCTAAAAATATATTACAGTGGTGTTATAGCACAGAGTTGGGCTATACTAACCCAAAGAATTGTAAGGATTTTTCCAGTGGCTTTGGGTGTACTTCGTACTTTTCACCCTCTTGGGATGGGTGCGAGTTCATCATTGCAGAGCCCACTAGCCCTGGAAACAGTCCAGTAGGATCAAGGACATTTGTCCAATTCTCTGGGCAGAAGTTGTCCATCATTGTCTGCCCGTGTCAGTTTCTCCTCTGGTTTTAGTGAATGGGAAGGTCTACATGCCCCTATTCTTTTCTCCCCTTCACTGGTGATTCACTGGAGGTGGAGAACGACAGCCTTTCCCATCTCCACCACCAGTTTAGCTGTCAAGCTTTCTGTATACACGCACATCTCATTTTATTGCACTTAGCTTTACTGTGCTTCATAGACACTAAATTTTTACAAATTGAAGGTTATGGCAACCCTGCATTGAACAAGTCTATTGGCATTGTTTTTCAATAGCATCTGCTCATTTTGTGTCTGTATTATATTTTGGTTATTCTAGTAATATTCCAAACTCTTTAATTTTTATTATACCTGTTATGTTGTTCTGTGATCAGTGCTGTTTGATGTTATTATTGTAATTTTATTGGGTCCCATGATCCACATCTGTAAGATACAGGGAACTTAATCAGTAAATGTGTATGCTCTAACTGCTCCACCAACCAGCTCCTCTTTCCCTCTAACTGGGCTTGCCTGTTCCCTAATATACAACAACATTGAAAGTAGGCCAATGAATAACCCTACAATGTTCAAGTGTTCAAGTGAAAGAGTCATACATCTTTCACTTTAAATAAAAAATTAGAAATGATTAAGCTTCATGAGGAAGGCAAGTTGAAAGCCAACACAGGCCAAAAGTTTTACCTCATATCTCTGGCACCAAACAATTAACCAAATTGTGAATGCAAAGGAAACGTTCTTGAAGAAAATTAAAAGTGCTACTCCGGTGAACACATGAATGCTAAGAAAGCGAAATAGCCGTATTGCTGATTTGGAGACAGTCAGGATAGAAGATCAAACCAGCCACAACATTCCCTTAAGTCAAAGCCTAATCCAGAGCAAGGCCCTAACTCTCTTCAATTCTCTTAAGGTGGAGCGATGTAAGGAAGCTGCAGAAGAAAAGTTGGAAACTAGCAGAGCTTGGTTCATAAGGTTTAGGAAAAGAAGCCATCTCCATAACATAAAAGTGTAAGGTGAAGCAGCAAGTGGTGAGGTCAAAGCTGCAGCAAGTTATCCAGAAGATCTAACTAAAACTACACAGCCAGAAAGGAGAGGTCAATTCCTGGCTTCAAAGCTTCAAAGAACAGGCTGACTCCCTTGTTAAGGGCTAAGGCAGCTGGTTACTTTAGGTTGAAGCCAATGCTCATTTACCATTCCAGAACTTCTAAGGCTCTTAAGATTTTTGCTGAATCTATCCTGCCAGTGCCCTAAAAATGGACAGCAAAGCCTCGATGACAGCCCATCTATTTACAGCATGGTTTATTGAATATTTCAGGTATACTGTTGAGATCTACTGCTCAGCAAAAAAGATTCCTTTTAAAATGTTACTGTTCATTAACAATGCACCTGATCACCCGAGAGCACTGATGGAGATGTACAAGGGCATTAATGTTGTTAATGTTGTTTTATTATTATTATTATTATTATTATTATACTTTATTTTCTTTTTTTTTCTTTTCTTTTTTTCTTTTTTCTTTTTCTTTCTTTTTTTTTTTTTTTTTTTTTGAGATAGAGTCTCGCTCTGTTGCCCAGGCTGGAGTACAGTGGTGCAATCTCGGCTCACTGCAACCTCCACCTCCTGGATACAAGTGATTCTCCTGCCTCTGCCTCAGGAGTAGCTGGGATTACAGGCACCCACCACCACACCCCACTACTTTTTGTATTTTTAGTAGAGATGGGGTTTCACCATGTTGGCCAGGATGGTCTCCATCTCCTGACCTCGTGATCTGCCCACCTTGGCTTCTCAAAGTGCTGGGATTACAGGTGTGAGCCACCATGCCTGGCCTTATTATTATACTTTAAGTTCTGGGATACATGTGCAGAACGTGCAGGTTTGTTACATAGGTATACATGTGCCATGGTGGTTTGCTGTACCCACTAACCCACCATCTACATTAGGTATTTCTCCTAATGTTATCCCTCTCCTTACCCCTATCCCCCAGTAGGGCCTGGTGTATGATGGTCCCCTCCCTGTGTCCATGTGTTCTCACTGTTCAACTCCCACTTATGAGTGAGAACAGCCAGTGTTTGGTTTTCTGTTCCTGTGTTAGTCTGTTGAGAATGATGGCTTCCAGCTTCATCCATGTCCCTGCAAAGGACATGAACTTATTCTTTTTTATGGCTGCATAATATTCCATGGTGTATATGTGCTACATTTTCTTTATCCAGTCTATTATTGATGGGCATTTGGGCTGGTTCCAAGTCTTTGCTATTGTAAATAGTGCTGCAATAAACATCATGTGCATGCATTTTTATAGTAGAATGATTTATAATCCTTTGGGTATATACCCAGTAATGGGATTGCTAGGTCAAATGGTATTTCCAGTTCTAGATCCTTGAGGAATTGCCACACTGTCTTCCACAATGGTTGAACTAATTTACACTCCCACCAACAGTGTAAAAGCATTCCTGTTTCTCCACATGCTCTCCAGCATCTGTTGTTTCCTCAGTTTTTAACAATCACCATTCTAACTGGCATGAGATGGCATGAGATGGTGGTTTCAATTTGCATTTCTCTAATGACCAGTGATGATGAGCTTTTTTTCATGTTTGTTGGCTGCATAAATGTCTTCTTTTGAGAAGTGTCTGTTCATATCTTTTGCCCACTTTTTGATGGGGTTGTTTGTTTTTTTCTTGTAAATTTGTTTAAGTTCTTTGTAGATTTAGATATTAGCCCTTTGTCAGACGGATAGATTGCAAAAATTTTCTCCCAATCTGTAGGCTGCCTGTTCATTCTGATGATGGTTTCTTTTGCTGTGCAGAAGCTCTTTAATTTAATTAGATCCCATTTGTCAATTTTGGCTTTTGTTGCAATTGCTTTTGGTGTTTTAGTCATGAAGTCTTCACCCATGCCTATGTCCTGAATGGTATTGCCTAGGTTTTCTTCTAGGGTTTTTATGGTTTTAGGTCTTATGTTTAAGTCTTTAATCCATCTTGAGTTAATTTTTGTATAAGGTGTAAGAAAGGGGTCCAGTTTCAGTTTTCTGTATATGGCTAGCCAGTTTTCCCAACACCACTTATTAAATAGTGAATCCTTTGACCATTGCTTGTTTTTGTCAGGTTTTGTTAAAGATCAGATGGTTGTACTTGTGTGATGTTATTTCTGAGGACTTTGTTCTGTTCCATTGGTTTATATTTTGCTACCATTACCATGCTTTTTTGGTTACTATAATGTTGTAGTATAGTCTGAAGTCAGGTAGCGTGATGCTTCTAGCTTTGTTCTTTTTGCTTAGGATTGCCGTGGCTGTATGGGCTCTTTTTTGGCTCCGTGTGAAATTTGAAGTAGCTTCTTCTAATTCTGTGAAGAAAGTCAATGGTAGCTTGATGGTAATAGTTTTGAACCTGTAAATTATTTTGAGCAGTATGACCAGTTTCACGATATTGATTCTTCCTATCCATGAGCATGGAATGTTTTTCCATTTGTTTGTGTCCTCTCTTTTTTCCTTGAGCAGTGGTCTGTAGTTGTCCTTGAAGAGGTCCTTCACATCCCTTGTAAGTTGGATTCCTAGGTATTTTATTATCTTTATAGCAATTGTGAATGTGAGTTCACTCATGATTTGGCTCTTTGCTATTAGTGATGTATAGTAATGCTTGTGATTTTTGCACATTGATTTTGTATCCTGAGATTTTGCTGAAGTTGCTTATCAGCTTAAAGAGTTTTGGGGCTGAGATGATGGAGTTTTCTAAATATACAATCATGTCATCTGCAAACAGACACTTTAACTTCCTCTCTTCCTATTTGAATACACTTTCTTTCTGTTGCCTAACTGTCCTGTCCAGAACTTCTAATACTATGTTGAATAGGAGTTGTGAGAGAGGGCATCCTTGTCTTGTGCCAGTTTTCAAAGGGAATGCTTCTGGCTTTTGCCCATTCAGTATGATATTGGCTGTGGGTTTGTCATAAATAGCTCTTATTATTTTGAGATATATTTCATCAATACCTAGTTTATTGAGACTTTTTAGCATAAAGAGGTGTTGAGTTTTATTGAGGGCCTTTTCTGTATCGATTGAGATAATCATGTGGTTTTTGTCTTTGGTTCTGTTTATGTGATAAATTACATTTATTGATTTGCTGGTTCATATGTTGAACCAGCCTTGCATCCCAGGGATGAAGCCGACTTGATCGTGGTGAATAAGCTTTTTGCTGTGCTGCTGGATTTGATTTGCCAGTATTTTATTGAGGATTTTTGCATCAATGTTCATCAGGAATATTGGCCTGAATTTTTTGTTGTTGTTGTGTCTCTGCCCGGTTTTGGTATCAGGATAATGCTGGCCACATAAAATGAGTTAGGGTGGAGTCCCTCTTTTTCTATTGTTTGGAATAGTTTCAGAAGGAATGGTAGCAGCTCTTCTTTGTACCTCTAGTATAATTTGGCTGTGAATCCATCTGGTCCTGGGCTTTTTTTGGTTGGTAGGCTACTAATTACTGCCTCAATTTCAGAACTCGTTATTGGTCTATTCAGGGATTCAACTTCTTCCTGGTTTAGTCTTTGGAGGGTGTATATGTCTAGGAATTTATCCATTTATTCTAAATTTTCTAGTTTATTAGTGTAGAGGTGTTCATAGTATTCTCTGATGGTAGTTTGTATTTCTGTGGGATCAGTGGTGATATCTCCTTTATCATTTTTTATTGTGTCCATTTGATTCTTCTCTTTTCCCTTCTTTATTAGTCTGGCTAGCAGTCTATTTTGTTAATCTTTTCAAAACATCAACTCCTGGATTTATTGATTTTTTGAAGGGTTTTTTGTGTCTCTATCTTGTTCAGTTCTGCACCAATCTTAATTATTTCTTGTCTTCTGCTAGCTTTTGGATTTGTTTGCTCTTGCTTCTCTAGTTCTTTTAATTGTGGTGTTAGGGTGTCAATTTTAGATGCTTCCTGCTTTCTCATGTGGGCATTTAGTGCTATAAATTTCCCTCTAAACAGTGCTTTAGCTGTGCCCCAGAGATTCTGGTACACTGTGTCTTTGTTCTCATTGGTTTCAAAGAACTTATTTATTTCTGCCTTAATTTTGTTATCTACCCAGTAGTCATTCAGGAGCAGGTTGTTCAGTTTCCATGTAGTTGTGTGGTTTTGAGTGAGTTTCTTAATCCTGAGTTCTAGTTTGATTGCACTGTGGTCTGAGAGACTGTTTGTCATGATTTCCATTCTTTTGCATTTGCTGAGGAGTGTTTTACTTCTAATTATGTGTTCAATTTTACAGTAAGTGCGATGTGGTGCTGAGAAGAATGCATATTCTGTTGATTTGGGGTGGAGAGTTCTGTAGATGTCTTAGGTCTACTTGGTCCAGAGCTGAGTTCAAGTCCTGAATATCATTGTTAATTTTCTGTCTTGTTGATCTGTCTAATATTGATAGTGGGGTGTTAAAGTCTCCCACTATTATTGTGTGGGAGTCTAAGTCTCTTTGTAGGTCTCTAAGAACTTGCTTTATGAATCTGGGTGCTCCTGTGTTGGGTGCATGTATATTTAGGACAGTTAGGTCTTCTTGTTGCATTGATCCCTTTACTATTATGTAATGCCCTTCTTTGTCTTTTTTGATCTTTGTTGATTTAAAGTCTGTTTTATTAGAGACTAGGATTGCAACACCTGCTTTTTTTTTTTTTTTTTTTTTTTTTCCATTTGCTTGGTAAATATTCCTCCATCCCTTTATTTTGAGCCTATGTGTGTCTTTGCACATGAGATGAGTCTCCTGAATACAACACACCGATGGGTCTTGATTCTTTATCCAGTTTGCCAGTCTGTTATTTTAACTGGGTCATTTAGCCCATTTACATTTAAGGTTAGTATTGTTATGTTTGAATTTGATCCTGTCATCATGATGCTAGCTAGTTATTTGGCACATTAGTTGATGCATTTTCTTTATAGTGTCCTTGGTCTGTATATTTTGGTATGTTTCTGCAGTGGCTGGCACTGGTTTTTCCTTTCCATATTTAGTGCTTCCTTCAGGAACTCTTGTAAGGCAGGCCTGATGGTGACAAAATCCCTCAGCTTTTGCTTGTCCATAAAAGATTTTATTTCTCCTTCACCTACGAAGCTTAGTTTGGCTGGATATGAAATTCTGAGTTGAAAATTATTTTCTTTAAAAATGTCGAATATGGGCCCTCACTCTCTTCTGGCTTGTAAGATTTCTGCAAAGAGATTTGCTGTTAGTCTGATGGGCTTCCCTTTGTGGGTAACCTGGCCTTTCTCTCTGGCTGCCCTTAACATTTTTCCTTTGTTTCAACCTTGGTGAATCTGACAATTATGTGACTTGGGGTTGTTCTTCTCGGGGAGCATCTTTGTGGTGTTCTCTGTATTTCCTGAATTTGAATGTTGGCCTGTCTTGCTAGGGTGGGGAAGTTCTCCTGGATAATATCCTGAAGTGTTTTCCAACTTGGTTCCATTCTCACCATCACTTTCAGGTACAACAACCAATCATAGGTTTGGTCTTTTCACATAGTCCCATATGTCTTGGAGGCTTTGTTCATTCCCTTTCATTCTTTTTTCTCTAATCTTGTCTTCTCACTTTATTTCATTAAGTTTATCTTCTATCTCTGATATCCTTTCTTTTGCTTGATTGATTCAGCTATTGTACTTGTGTATGCTTCATGAAGTTCTTGTGCTGTGTTTTCCAGCTCCATCAGATCATTTATGTTCTTCTCTAAACTGGTTATGCTAATTAGAAATTCCTTTAACCTTTCATCAAGGTTCTTAGTTTCCTTGCATTAGGTTAGAACATGATCCTTTAGCTCAGAGGAGTTTGTTATTACCCACTTTCTGAAGCCGCCTTCTGTGAATTCGTCAAACTCATTCTTCTTCCAGTTTGTTCCCTTGCTGGCGAAGAGTTGTGATCCTTTGAAAGAGAAGAAGCATTTTGGAATTTTCAGAATTTTTGTGCTGGTGTTTCCTCATCTTTGTGGATTTATCTACCTTTGATCTTTTATGCTGATGACTTTTCAATGGGGTTTTTGCATGGGCGTCCTTTTTGTTAATTTTGATGTTATTGCTTTCTGTTTGTTAGTTTTTCTTCTAACAGTCTGCTGCTGATCTTCTAACTCTTCTGCAGTCTGCTGGAATTTGCTGGAGGTCCACTCCTGACCATTTGCCTGGGTATCACCAGCAGATACTGCAGAACAGCAAAGATTGCTCCCTGTTCCTTCCTCTGGAAGATTTGTCCCAGAGGGGCACCCACTAGATACCAGCCAGAGCTCTCTTCTATGATGTGTCTGTCGACCCCT
This sequence comes from Piliocolobus tephrosceles, assembly GCF_002776525.5. Lineage (NCBI taxonomy): Eukaryota > Metazoa > Chordata > Mammalia > Primates > Cercopithecidae > Piliocolobus > Piliocolobus tephrosceles. The sequence continues at coordinate 66,111,988 of NC_045436.1, read as the reverse complement.
GCTGGGAGGTGTCTCCCAGTCAGGAGGCACGGGGGTCAGTGACCCACTTGAGGAGGCAATCTGTCCCTTAGCAGAGCTCAAGTGCTGTGCTGGGAGATCCACTGCTCTCTTCAGAGCCAGCAGGCAGGAATGTTTAAGTCTGCTGATGCTGCACCCACAGCCACCCCTTCCCCCAAGTGCTCTGTCCCAGGGACATGGGAGTTTTATCTATAAGCCCCTGACTGGGGCTGCTGCCTTTATTTCAGAGAGGCCCTGCCCAGAGAGGAGGAATTTAGAGAGGCAGTCTGGCTACAGCAGCTTTGCCAAGCTGCAGTGGGTTCTGCCCAGTCCAAACTTCCTAGCAGCTTTGTTTACACTGTGAGGGGAAAACCACCTACTCAAACCTCAGTAATGGTGGAAGCCCCTCCTTCCACCAAGCTCGAGCATCCTAGGTTGACTTCAGACTGCTGTGCTGGCAGTGAGAATTTCAAGCCAGTGGATTTTAGCTTGCTGGGCTCCATGGGAGTGGGACCCACTGAGCAAGACTGCTTGGCTCCCTGGCTTCAGCCCCCTTTACAGGGGAGTGAAAGGTTCTGTCTCACTGGGGTTCCAGATGCCACTGGGATACAAAAGAAAAACTCCTGCAGCTAGCTCAGTGTCTGCTCAAACAGCCGCCCAGTTTTGTGCTTGAAACCCAGGGCCCTGGTGGTGTAGGCACCTGAGGGAATCTCCTGGTCTGAGGGTTGCAAAAACCAAAGGAAAAACGTAGTATCTGGGCCAGATAGTAATGTCCCTCACAGCACAGTCCCTCACGGCTTCCCTTGACCCCTTGCACTTCCTGGGTGAGGCGACACCCCACCCTGCTTCTGCTCGCCCTCTGTGGGCTGCACCCACTGTCTAACTAGTCCCAAATGAACTGGGTACCTCAGTTGGAAATGCAGAAATCACCCACCTTCTCCATTGGTCTCACTGGGACCTGCCGACTGGAGCTGTTCCTATTCAGCCATCTTGCCAGATCCCCTAATGTTTTTATGCCTGCTAATAGAACACCCACTCTGCAGCCCATGGATCAAAGAGTAATTTAGACTTTCAAGTTTTATGATTTATAAAATGTATTTTGTAAATATCACTGCCACAGACAGTGATTCCCCAGATGGATCTAAGCAAAGTAAATTGAAAACGCCTTCTAGAAAAGATTCGTAATTTTTGATGCCACTAAGAACATTCCTGATTCAGGGGAGAAGATCAAAATAGCAACATTAACAGGAGTTTGGGAGAAGTAATTTGAGCCCTCCTAGATGACTGTGAGGGGTTCAGGGCTTCAATGGAAGAAGTAACTGCAAATGAGGTGGAAATAGGAGACAACTAGAATAAGAAGTGGAGCCTGAAGATGGAACTGAATTGCTACAATCTCAGGATAAAACTCTAGCAGATTAGGAGTTGTTTCTTATGGATGAGCAAAGAAAGCAGTTCCTTGAGATGGAAGCTACTCCTGGTGGAGATGCTGCGAACATTGTTGAAATGACAACAGAAGATTTAGAATATTCCATAAACTTAGTTAATAAAGCAGGAGCAGGTTTTGAGAGGATTGTCTCCAATTCTGAAAGAAGTTCTACTGTGGGTAAAATGTTATCCAATAGTATCTCATCCTACAGAGAAATCTTTAGCAAAAGGAAGAGTCAATCTATGTGGCAAACATCATTTTTGTCTTATTTTAAGAAATAGCCACAGCCACCCCAACCTTCAGCAACCACTATTCTGATCAGTCAGCCCTCATCAACATGGAGGCAAGACCCTCCACCAACAAAAAGATCACAACTCGCTGAAGGCTCAGATAGTCATTAGCATTTTTTAGCAATAAAATATTTTTAAATTAAGACATGTACTTTTTGGCCGGCAGTGGTGGCTCACAAGTGTAATCCCAGAACTTTGGGAGGCCAAGGCTGGCAGATCACCTGAGGTCAGAAGTTCAAGACCAGCCTGGCCAACATGGCAAAACCCCGTCTCTACTGAAAATACAAAAATTAGCTGCACGTGGTGCCACATGCCTGTAATCCCAGCTACTCAGGAGGCTGAAGCGGGAGAATTGAACCTGGGAGGCAGAGGTTGCAGTGAGCCGAGATGGCACCATTGCACTCCAGGCTGATCAACAGAGCAAGACTGTATCTCAAAAAAAAAAAAAAAAAAAAAGACATACTTTTTTAGGCATATGCTATACACTTAATAGACTACAGTATAACATAAATGTAGCTTATATGTGCACTGGCAAACCAAAAATTCATGTGACTCTATCACGATGCCTGCTTTATTGCTCTGATCCGGAACTAAACCCGCAATATCTCCGAACTATATCACAGTTCACATTCTTCTTTTTCGTTTCCTTTTTATTGCTAGTTCATTTCTTTACCATGGTCTTAACTGGCCAGCCCCAGTGGACTAAAGATGAATTCTATTAAAAAGCACACTGGGGAAGAAGGCAAAGGAATTTTGGCAAAATCACAAAATGGGGATAATAATATACCAATTGGAAGGGAATACTCACTCATCTTGTGGGGGTGCTGTGAGAATTAATTAATGTTTGTAAAGGCCTTTGAGTTCCATGGAGGGAAGGTGCCACCAGAGTGCTAAGCATTATTGTGAAGGGATTATGTGCACAAATACAATACCAGAAGCCAGGATATTACTAAAAATAAAGCAGAACTTTCTGTGAGGAAGGTAAGGAAGGAAATGCCTCCTTGAAAAAAAAAAGCTGAACTGTCTTTTAATACAAATGCTTAAGCTACACGGTAATGGAACAGCAAATCTGAGATTCTATTGTAAGTAAAGGATTATGTTTTCTCGGCATTGTCAAGGTGCTGTGGAACAAAACAAAATGACTGCTTTACGCAAAAGAAGGTTAGCGTCTTTGAAAAAGAGATTAAGAGGATGTTTGGCTATTGCACTGTGTAGTCCATCCAGGAGGAAAAGGCAACAGTAAAGGCGAATGTTTGTTTGCATTTTGGGGGAAGGGGTTTTAAAAATGGGGAAAAAAGGGAACTGTTCCAAATTAAAATAATTGTTGATGGTTGCTCCCAATAAATCTGGTAATGAAGATTAAAGCTTGTTAGAATCCCACACACATTTTTCATTTGCTTTTCTCTCTAAAAAGTACTTTATATCCTAGGTTTAAAGTAGCAGAAAAAATGTATTTTTGCTTACGCATTTACAGAGAATGATCACATTAACATTGTTAAAAACAAAACAAATAAAAAACTCTACTTTGTCCATATTATAAGTAATGTATGTTGCATTTAAGGAGTGCATTCTACCGTGTTTTTGAAGTCCCCATTAGGCATTTAGTTAACAAAACTTATAGCAGAAATGGGAGTGAAATCCCCGTCTTCCTTTTCCTAACCCCTTTCTTTCTAGCCCTTTCCTCTCCCCAACCCCCTTATTTTATAACAAGGTCTGTGGAGTCTGAAGCGGATTAGCAAATAGATAAATCCTTTAATGTCATGGAATACTTTCCGCAGCATAAATGGGATTAATCTGCCAACCAGCAAACTCTACATTTCAAACACCTCAGCTGCATAATAAGCCATTTCCCCAACCCCCTAATTTATGGCACAACGGTCATTTGATTTTAATGTTTGCACTGGTTAGACACTCTTTCTCCAATCTTCCCTCCCACAGCATCTCCAGCTCTCTCCATTTTCTACCTTTGAAAATGCTCCTTACATAGCCTTTAGAAAAGCATCAAAGGGTGCAAACAATAACCTGTGCTTCACAGAGAAGCCAGAAGACAGAGAGGATGTGGAGCCTAAGCTGCCTTCCACTGGCCCCAGCAGGTCCCTCTCCAGAGCCTGCGGGGTGACTGTGGAGGGAGCTTTGGCCTGGGGCTGGCCACACAGCCCTGGGTTTGAGAATCCAACATCATGGCCAAACACGGGTACTATACAGCCACCAATACCTGTTTCAAAAAATGTTTACTGTAATGAGGAAAAACACAGTCCCAGTTTTGACATTTTAAGAGCTAGAAATGGCTCTATGTGAACACAGAAGGCAGGCAGTGTAGTCTCTGACCCTAGAATTAGAACTGGGGTATCTCTCTGCGCCATTGCATTCAGTGACTGGCCCAAGGTCACAAAGTAGGCGGTGGGTGGCTTGCATCTACCAGGTTGTCAGCCCGCCAGGGCTGTCCTGCACCTCCCAAGCCACACTGCTTCCTTTAGGAAAGTATGGCCACACTGCTCTCCTTCAGCAACCCCAGGAGAAAAAGACTATTTCGGGGTTATTTACTCAAAACCACTGGGTAAATTCTGACTCATATTAACGTTTCCCTTTACTCACCCTTTGAAATCAGAGCAACATGAGTCACCTTACTGTTCTATCCTCTTGGTTGGTGACCAAAGGGAAATGCTTCATTTTAAGAAGTAAGTCCTCGTAGCTGTTGTGGGTAAAGCTCTGAGAGTCACAATGAGGCCGGAACACCCCTGCAGCTGTGAGCCCCAAATGTCCCTACGGCACATGGGCCAGAGAGACTCCTCCTTCCCAAAACAGGGTCTTCGCCAGGTCTTTATACTAAAATAGTAGAAACGATGGGATAAGAACGAGAATGTGAGTATATTTCTAAAAAGCGGTCATGACAATTTTATTTCGAAACAGCAAAGTAGCATAGCGAATGAACTACAGCTACATGCAGATGGGTGAATATTTGCAATGTGATAGAAATGAAAGTTGCAAAACATACACCACATGATACCTTATATATAGTTTAAAGTAGCTAAAATGTTTTAAAATACATGTAGTTTAGGACTACAGTAATCTGCATCAACAGAAAAGCGAGGAAAACCAGGATGGTGCTGGGGAGGCTGGGGTGAGGTTGCTGGGGGAACATGTCATTAGCTCTGACTTATTTTCCAGACTGACTTTTGTTTAGGAGATGGGCTCATAGATGTTTATTATATTACTAAAAATAAATAAATAGCTGAATATAAGCTGGACATCCACAACCCAATGATGACAATTTAAGGATCATAATTAAGCCAGTTAACACACACCAAATTAAAAACAAAACTGACGATTGTATTAGTTTACTAGGGCTGCTGTGACAGAGTACCATCAACCAGGCTGATATGTTTAACGTACAAACTGACCATAAACAAAATAATAGATAGCTTACATGAAGGTAAAATACAAAGCACAAACATTGCCCCCAGTGCATGATATATAGTAAATGTTGGCCTGACCTGGGGTAGGTTTGTGATGTAATGACCTGTGATACTCTGATGAAGCTTTATGGCTCATCTGACTGAGGCTCTCACCTCTAAGTTCAGTCATGCCTCAGTGTTTGAGTAGAAGGAACAGACAGGACATGGGTTAGTGGCTAAAATCAGTTTCATCACGTCAACCTTGGTATCCTAGCTCTCTTCTACAACTGAGTCTCTTCCTCTTTTCCAAGGGACGTTCATTCCTGCTTCTTCCCCAGTTCCCCAACAATGGGCTTTCCCATCCTTGAACTGAACTCTCTCCATGGCTGAGGCTCCTTGCCAGCTGCTCCAGATTCCTTGTGCCACCGTCTGCTTGGCTGGACTTCTACAGCAGCTACCCTTGACTTTTTTTTTTTTTTTTTTTTGAGACAGAGTCTCCCTCTGTCACCCAGGTTGGAGTGCAGTGGCGCAATCTCGGCTCACTGCAAACTCCGCCTCCCGGGTTTATGCCATTCTCCTGCCTCAGCCTCCAGAGTAGCTGGGACTACAGGCGCCCACCACCACGCCAAGCTAAGGTTTTTTTTTTGTATTTTTAGTAGAGATGGGGTTTCACTGTGTTAGCCAGGCTGGTCTTAATCTCCTGACCTCATGATCCACCCGCCTCGGCCTCCAAAAGTGCTGAGATTACAGGCATGAGCCACCGCGTCTGGCCCCCTTGACTTCTTTTTAGAGGTTCACTTCTGAATTTTTGGACCAAGTTTAATTTTTTTTTTTTTTTTTTGAGACAGAGTCTTATTCTGTCACCTAGGCTGGGGTGCAGTGGCACGATCTCAGTTCACCACAACCTCTGCCTCCTGGGTTCAAGCTATTCTTCTGCCTCAACCTCCCAAATAGTTGGGACTACAGGCGCCTGCCACCACACCCAGCTAATTTTTGTATTTTTAGTAGAAATGGGGTTTCACCATGTTGGTCAGGTTGGTCTCAAACTCCTCACCTCGTGATCCGCCTGCCTTGGCCTCCCAAGGGACTAAGTTTAAACCTGAGTTAATGGTATTATTCTCCATCTATCCCTTCCTTATACTGATTTATCTCCTGGTTTCATACCTAATTTGAGATTCACAGTAGAGAATTATGAAATCTCAGGTAACACATTTCTGTCTTTACTCGCATGCCCAGCGTTTGAACCTTGCCTTTCTCTGTGAGTATGCCCAGAAAACCATCCCAACAGTACATAGTTTGGCCTTTGTAACTACTGATCCTCTCTGAGCAATCGTAGCCAGAAACCAGACCATTGCTTTAATTAGACTGGAGGAAATAGAACAACCAGAAGTTTTCAAAGATTACAAAAGATATTGCTAGGGAGGCTTGAAGGAAGACAGATAACAGATATCTTCTCAATTTAAAGGATGAGACGGGCCAGGCATGGGGGCTCACGCCTATAATCCTAGCACTTTGGGAGGCAAGGTGAGAGGATCGCTTGAAGCCAAGAGTTGGAGACCAGCCTGAACAACAAAGTGAGACCTCATCTCTAAAAAAAAAAGTTTAAAAATATGCCCAGCATGGTGGCATGTGTCTATAGTCCTAGATACTCAAGAGGTTGAAGCACAAGGATTGTTTGAGCCCAGAAGTTCAAGTCTGCAGTGAGCTATGATTGCACCACTGCACTCCAGCCTCAGCGACAGAGTGAAACCCTGTCTCTAAAAATAAATAAGTAAATACAGAGACAGTTATCAGATGGGCAAGGCTTGGTAAAGTAGAATTGATTTTGCTGTATGAAGTAGTCTTGGTCCCCACACAAAGATGAGTAGTCACTCCCAGAGTTAGAATGTGAAACTGTCCGCTGACATTGATCAAGATGGATACATTGACTTGTTTACTCGGTGTCACATACAGTCATTCCATGACAATCTTCAAAATGCTACTGAGTATAGGCTCAGGATTAGATAGGACATTTTCTTAATGAAAGGACACAGGATAGCCTGAAATCATTGGGTGAAGATATCTAGAGTCAGGGCAGGGACCACGGTAGTGAGAATAAGCACGCCAGGAAGGAGCCAAGGCCGGGCCCCGGCTTTGAGCCTGCAGCACTGGGACAGGGGTGCCCTCTACCCCCAGGCATAGAGACCTTGACTTTTGGCCTTCCCGGTCTGCCTAACCCATCCTAGCTAGTTGATAGGCTGTGAAGAGGACACCTATCCAAGTAAGAGGAATCGAAATCTCTCTGTGGCACCAAAGCACTTCTGGCCCCCTACTCCAGACATTTAGGATGAAGGTCATTCTGCTGAGGAGGAAGACGACAGAGCCAGGGAGAAGAGCGTGGACTTCAAATCCACACTGTTCTGGATTCCAATCCCAGCTCTACCATCAACGATTTGTGTGATTCCCAGCAAATCACCTGGCCTCTCAGTACAAATTCTTACTCTGAAACACAAAGCTCATAACATCTACCTTTTCAGGTTGTAAAGGATAAAATGAAATGATGTCTCTAAAGTGTGACACAGGGCTTGTCTTTAACGAGGGCTCATTGGCCTACCCTTCCTGCCTCCTTCCAAGCACAGGGCACGATCTCCCTGAGCACACATCCTCTGCCTTTTCCACGTGTCCTGTCGAAATCTAAACAACTTGAGAGGTTTTTATTCGGCAACCGTCATCTGTTCTTTTTCACAGGAATTATTTCTAAGTATACAATCTAACATTATTTTGTTTTGTTCCCTTGTTCTTTCAGAATTTCCCTTTTGTGTGAATCATATCCTTGGCCAAGGGGGCCACATTTATCGTATTTCTGAACTTTCTGAAGTCTATTTTCCAAAGTCCAGGTTCAGGTCACCTCAGCCTGGTGGTTCCTTTCCTCAATTTAATGAAGAACGACACGGTCATGTTTTTCTCTGGGTTCCTGGAAGTTACACAATAGCCATCAGGTTCTTTTTCATCAGAATGAAGTCAAGAATAGAAGTTCCCTTGTTGTTTCCTCTGCCTTCTGGGTGACGAGAGCATCATGAAGACAGGCAAGAATTTATGTAAACATGGTTTACTTTTAGGGGAACAAGACTCCTAGTAAAATCTGAACCTCTGAACCTGATCACCGTTACCACCTACGTGGCCTATTAAGTATTTAAAATTGAGTAAGCATTTTCCTGCATCAGAATAGAAAAACAGCACTAGCTTATATTTACTGTGCATTTTCAACGTACAGGGTACCCAGTTAAGCTTTTGGAGGACATTGTCATGAAAACAGCCCTACTAGGTGAGGGCTATTCTTAGTTCTCATTTTACAGATATAAAAATTGAAGCACAAAGAGATCATGGACTTTGCCTAAAACCACAAGGCTTGCAGGTTGGAAGGCCAGGGTTGTGACCCCAGAGCCTGACTTCAACCCACCGTCTGCTCTTGCTTCTCACACATGAGCTTGGATGCCAGCTCCCTAACTTAGGGGCTTTCTGACCTTGGAAAAGTTGCTCCCTGTCTCTCAGTTTCCTCATTTGTAAAAATGAGAATCACAGTATCAACACCACCAGGGTTGTTATGCAAGTGAAATGCCTTCGCGTTTAGGAAGCAGGTAGCACCATTCCTAGTGAAGAGCAGGGACACCAGGCAACTGCTGGAAGAGCATCACCACCATCGCCACATGGCCCCACTCCCCGGCTGCACCTGCTCTTCACGTGCCAGTATCTCAGAAATCACTTTTTATCTCATAATAGCTGAGGTTCCATCTCATAATCAATGCATACACTTGATGAGGGTTAGCTTTTCCCTAAAAGTTATTACTTGATAATATGTCTTTCTATAAATGCCATCTCTGAATCAAGGAAATATAGTATTTCTACCTGTATTTGTTTTATTTGTCTAGCTCATTTATTAGGACAAGAGCCATAGTTTGAATTTTCCTGAGTTCTCTCAACACTTAGTACTCAACACTCCAAGTACTCAATAAATAGCTGTGTAGCACATATGTGTTTGTCATAAGCAAATTCAGCTGTCCTCTGTTGTGTTGGGTAAAATATGTTTTTTCCCTCCTAGTGCAATATGGGGCCGGGATGGGGCAGGGCCGAGTGTATTTTCCTAGAGGATCTTTGCGTCTCCCTGCATGATGGGCTGAGCACTTCCTAGAGCAAGAGTCACCAGAAACTGTACCTGTCTCCGCGGAGCTTTCCCTGTCCTAGCTGTACCAGGACGTGCATGACATTAAAAGCAGCCAAGATTGGTGTAGCCAGAGGTAAAGGGAAAATTTATTTGTCTGGGCAACTGTACTGACCTCTGGCTCTGAGGATTTCCCTCTAAGAGGAGACGGACAGAACTGGATTATGTTCTCCTAAGTTTTATTCTTGTAGGATTTTTTCTCCTTGGTTTTGGAGTGAGTGAGCATGTGTGACATTTTCACACCCTGCTAGTGATTAGGACACCCTGATGCAAATGTCCACTGGGACTTTATAAGACAGTTCATGCGTTCAGGAGTCAGCCTGGCGAAGGGAGTACAGCTGTCTGGACCAGGTACAGGCCTATTCTAGGTAGGAATTACTTGAAACAAGAACTCAGAGCTGGTGTCCTTTGGCTGCATCAGTTTTCATGCCGAGCCTTTTCAAGACTTTTATGACTCTCTAGCTAGCAAGCAAACAAATAAATAAAAATTAACTAGACTGAAAGTTGGTCTGCAGAACTTCAGCTTGAGATCATTCTTTTTCTCTGAAACTGAGAAAGTTTCTAAATTATTGATCTATAAACAAGCGAAGGGGTGTCCGGACTCTGGGAACAGCTTGGCGTGTGCTTTAATGGTTTCAAAATTAGGAGGAGCAGATTGCTGAGCAGCACTTTCCTCCCAGATTATCTTTTTGTATTAAAAAAGTGACAAAAACATTTGCGTGGGACAGACTTAGGGGGGCATATAGGCTGGCTTTTAAATATTCTACAAAGTTTCACTAATCGGATTTCAAAAAAGGTCAAAAGTTGTTCAGCTTATATTGTACACATGGAAACTTCCTTTTGGGGTTACAGGGGTTTTCTTTGTTTTTCTTTACATTTTCCTCTTTAGTTGCTCTTTTGATTGATGTGGCCAAATGCTGGAGTTGCTTATTGTGGGAAATGTGTCCTGCTTTTCTTTGTGTATTTATAGAAATTGAAACACACTTCACGATGAGCTCTACTCTCCTAATAAAAGGGAGATATGACATTTTAGACAATAACTTTTTAAACAGAATGTTCTGCTTTTTATTTCATTCAGCTCATGTTAGGCACAGAAGCAGCTCAGACAGATCGCACAATGGGAGTAACTCCTGGGGGGGTGGAGCGGGGTTGGGAGTTGTGGGGGAACCCCCTCTCTCTGTTAGGGATTATTTGATTTGGTAATTAATAAAAGATAAAGAGGTCTTTTATGTGTTTTTTGCTAGAAATTTAAATTAACGTTTCTTCTCAAATGTTTCTCTCAGATCTCTTCTTGCCCATTCTGCAGGGTGACTGTGCTGCGTGGCTCCAGGGCACAGTTCCCAGTGGGTTCCATATGCGTGGTGTCTCTGTGCTGTACAGCTCTGCCAGGAGCCTAACGGTGAACAAGGGCAATTGCCTTTATCTCCCTACCCTGAGATCTATTTCTTATCCTACTCCCTTATGACTTACGAAGCCCCACATAACTCTTCTTTCCTTCCCTCGTGTGAAGTCTCCCCTTTCCTGATAGACTGGTGTTCTTCACTGAACCCCAGCTGGACCGCATCTCTCCTTAGATGAGACTTGAATGTCATGAGACTCCAGAAAAGTATGAAAGAGTCATGTCTGACAGAGAGTCTACCTTGGGAACTAAGTTCTGAGAAACGCTTCTCAATGAAAAGGATTTCTGGTCAAATTATTTAGGGAAGAAGCTTTGCTATGGTTTGGATATTTGTCACTCTGAAGCTTATGTTGAAATTTGATCCCCAGTTTGGAGATGGGGTCTAATGAGAGGCGTTTGGGTCATGGGGGCAGATCCCTCATGAATGGCTTGGCCTCTTCTGGTAATGAGTGGGTTCTTGCTTCATTAGTTCCCACAAGAGCCTGACACCTCCCCCAGCTCTCTCTTGCTTCTGCTGTCTCACCATGTGGTCTTTGCATACATGGGCTCCCCATTCCCTTCTGCCATGAGTGGAGACTTCCTGGGCCCCTCCCCAGACGCAGATGGTGGCATCCTGCTTCTCATACAGTCTGCAGAACCGAGAACCAAAGAAACCTCTTTTCTTTATCATTATAATTACCCAGCCTCAGGTATTCCTTTGTAGCAACACACACAGACTAAGATAAGCTTCATAACACATCTCACTTTTGGATAGTCAACTGATCTCAGTAACCAAGGTTAAAATAAGCCTGGGAGGAGCCCTGTGCTTAAAAAATAACCAACCAACCAACCACAACAACAGCAAATACTAAACTAGGTTTAACTTCATCTCACCAAGAACTTCCAGGTAATTTGTGTTCATTTGTTGCATAACACTGGTAGTCCCTGGAAGAGGCTTCGGGAATTGCTGTCCTAAAGTATCCCAGCTACCTTCAAGGCTCAAGGAAGCCATAGTAATTTAACAGAACTGTTTAATCAGGTTTCTTGGAGATGGAAGTAATCTCTATTATGTTTAAACTTTTACACTGTCATTCTGAAGTAGATGATACCTAGAACTCAGGTTGGACTGTTATCCTCAAGCCCCATTATGCAGAGACCATCTGGCTGTTGTACTTGAGAAAAGACAGTTACTACAATGAATCAAATCTAGGTGGTGAAATTAGAAACAGCCAAACTGAAAATATTGTAGAATAAGGCCAGCTGACCCCAGAATGGTCTTCTAAAGAAACAATACTGAGATATGGTCCTCCACTGCACTCATCCCAGCACTTTGGGAGGCAGGTCACTTGAGTCCAGGAGTTTGAGACCAGCCTGGGCAACATAGTGTAGTGAGACCTCATCTCTACAAAAATGAAATAAAAATTTATCCCGACGTGGTAGTGTGTGCCTGTAGTCCCAGCTACTCAGGAAGCTACGGTGAGAGGATCAACTCGAACTCAGGAGTTCGAGGCTGCAGTGAGCAATCATCACGCCACTGCATTCCTGTCTGGGTGACAGAGTGAAACCTCATCTCGAAAAAATAAAAATAAAAAAGATAGGAAAAAAAACTTGATTTGATTAGTGCCTTCAGAGGTGATCAGATTCAAAACAACTGATTTCCATTAAGAAACATCACACAAGGTTGATGTATAAACTAGAAAGTGACGATTGTTCTCTAGTAAGAATAGACATGTCATGGGCAGCCATACGGTCATAGTGGCTAATCAGTACACTCTCTTCATGGGAAAGCTGCATAGGAAGCTAGAAATTATCATCATAAGATTGTTTTATGAGCAAGAAATCTGAGCAAGGGAATTTCATTGGATGGTGGTGTTCACCAGAGCCATACACTTGCCAAATAGAATAATAACTACCCTGGCGGGTCCACACATACTTGTCTCCTGAAGATGCACTGTATAGTCTTCCTGAGTGAGACCCACTTTCACTGCATTTTGAAGACTACTCCTATTGGGAAGGAAGGCAGAAGGGTTCCAGACCAGGTTCCAGGCCTGATTTCACACTCTACTTGTCAGGGTTACACTTGGTTATTATCTGGATCATCTAGACTTGATGCTTCCAGTCTCCAACTGGGTGCTTTCTGCAGATGGCTGATCGCAAATACCCTGTTTCTCTCAGAGTATGTCCATACATTTGGGCTACCTTATTTCACTCCATGTGTCCTGGCTACTCTATGGTCCAGCTTGGCTGTCCGGACTGGTCTGTCTTTGGTTAGAGGCATCCAGAGAGATGGGGAATGTAAGCATAATGCCCCTTACAGATTTGGCATTCATGAACTTCTCTATACAAATAACTTTCTTCCCCCAGTCTGTTCTGCTTCTTGGGTTAATTCAAGGCAACTGAAGCCAGCAAATACACAAATACTCATTTGCTAAGCTCCTATTATGTCTAAAACAATATGCTTAGCACCGTTGAGCAGTTTGAAACAGAAAGACAGGAATTCTGACCCATGTTTCAGAGTTATGCCTCTCCTGAGCTGTGCAAGGTCTACATATATTTGTATCTTGCCACAAGGTCAGACTTTTACTGATGCTGTTTCAGTCACAAAAACCAGGAGCTACATGGAGTTCCCAAGGAAGCAGTTCTCCTCAGAACTTCTCATTCACTCGGTAGTCAGAATAGCAGGCACACAGGCTCAAGCCACTCCAGAAGTCAGTCAATACTGCAAACCATACATAATAGTATACATGGTCAATATAGTCAATATATACATGCTAAACATTCCACAGCTCACAAAGTAACATTTAATATCAAGAGAAAAGGGAGAGAAAAAAGAATTAATGAACCAGTCCAGGGAGAACAACGAAGACAAAAAGAATCTCCTGGTTTGGCCTGGGCAGTCCCTCAGTCTTGCAAGGAAGAGGCTTTGATGTGGGCAGAGCCTTTGTAGGCAGATGCCAGGTGCTTATCACAACTGATAGCAGGACTGCATCAGTTGTGTTGAGCTGCTGAAGCCTTACTCTTTTTATGGCCACAGAGTCCTCTGGTGAGGACTGATAGTGGAAGAATGTGCTTGTTTGTGTCCTTATCTGGTTGGATGTAGTCATTATTTGTTAAGCAAAATATCTTGTACCTGTTGGCAAAAAGTGCCATATGAAGTACAAGATAAAGTTTTTTTTCTAAGATGGAGTTACTTATGTCAAGGATGCTCTATACCATGCCCATTTACTGAGCTTACCAAATAGTTCTCAAAATGTCTCTGAGTGTGCACCCATTTTATTTGCACCATGGAATTGAAACTGTTTCCCCCATCTGCTTCATCCCATTTCTCTGGTACCTTTACTATCACAGTCTTATTCTGTTTCTCTCCTAGCGCTAGACCTAGCTGCTTCTTCAAACTTGAACTTCTATACCCACCCTATCTAAAGCAGTGACCCATAACTGTTCATCTTATTTTGTTTGTTGAAACATTGGTCCTTATCTGAAATCATTTTGCCTTTTTATTGTTTAGTCTCTTTCTTCTCCATCTAGAAAATTTAAGCTCCATGAAGGTAAAGACCATGTCTGTCTTGGTCATGATGGTGCTACTGTGTCCCTAGTACCTAGGGACCTAGTGGGAGCTCAAGAAATACTCACTAGGAGTGTAGTGACTGAGCAGAGAGAAGTGAGTGAGTGAGTCTGACCTTGTAAGTACCACACCTGAAAGCTTCTGTCAGAGCCTGATTACAGAAGAGCGGGATGTGTATATTTCTTTGTTCCACAAGGCACCATTTCTAGTAGGTGGTGCTATTGCTCTATCAAAGGAGCCACACTCAAAGTCCACGTTATCTCGCAGGCCCTAGGAAGTAACTTACTGGCAGAAACAAACAGGTCTTGACTGACATAGAACTAAGTGGGAAGACAAGTGAGAATTTGCCTTTGCTTTGCTCAAGGGCAAAAAGGTTTTAACAGGAAAGAAAGGAGGGAGAACCAGTTAGAAATAGGGAATATGGTAGAATGGGTAATAACAGTGATAAAATAAAAGAATTATAAATTATCCTGGATGGACACTTCAAGGACACCATGTTCAAGCCTCTACCTTTGCTGTCTGCTACAATGACCCTGAGAAGTGGCCATCTTTCTCAGTACAAGTTCCCACCACGATGGGGAGTTTCATACACAGTGTCACTGATTGCAGCTAATCTAGCATCCGCTTTGTGTCGTCCTGGGCCTCAAGGTGTCCTGCGCAGGGTGCACACTGCATTTGCAGTGATGGTGACATGAATGGCAGCTCCTAGATCTGTGTGGCTGGGTGTCTCCAATGCCATGTACTTCCTAAGTTCTTCCACACAACCCATCATGGTAGGCACATGGCAGCAAGTAGCAGGGCTGGGAGTTACATACAAAAAGTTCCTCCCTCAAGTGAACTGACGCTTTGGCCTCAGTTCATATCACAGTCTTTTAGGCCACAATTCTTAAGTGTTCCTACAGCATTTCCTATCTCTTGCGGCCTTTTCTATGTCATTCTCTTGTTTATTTCCATCCCCAAATTTTTAAGCTTTTGTTTTAAAAGTATATATGCTGGCCAGGCACGGTGGCTCACGCCTGTAATCCCAGCACTTTGGGAGGCCGAGGTTGGCAGATCACCTGAGGTCAGGAGTTCGAGACCAGCCTGCCCAACATGGCGAAACCCCTCTCTACTAAAAATACAAAAAATTAGCCGGGTGTGGTGGTACATACCTGTAATCTCAGCTATTCAGGCGGCTGAGGCAGGACAATCGCTTGAGCCCGGGAGGTGGAGGTTGCAGGGAACTGAGATTGTGCCACTGCACTCCAGCCTGGTGACAAGAGCTAAACTCTGTCTCAAAATAATAATAATAATAATAAAATTAATTAATTAAAAAAACACAAAAAAGTATATATCTCGTTACTGTTTTTATCATTCTCCTCCTCTGAATGTAAACTCAGGAAGGTAGACCCTGTGCCACCTTACTCACCACTGAATGCCCACTTTACACACAGAAAGTATTCCAAGAATATTTCTGGAAAGCCTGAATGTTCCATAGGCATTTGTGCACGGATGCCTCAATAAAATGAGCCCAGGTCTTCCAAGTATTCTTCCTATGACATGGTGCCTATTCTGTCATTTTCCTGTATTATCCTTAAAATATCATCACAGCAGGATTGGCTCCTCCCTTTTCCATCCAGACTGGCGCCCAGAATTTGTTAGCTATGGGGCGAGGAGGCGGCTGAATGAGTTAACAATTTGCCCTTCCAGTCACTTCGGATTTTGCCTGGACTCCCGTGCAAAGGTGGGGTGCTAGTTAATGTTTATTGAGTGGCTCTCTTCACTCCCACCCGCAAAGCGGGGCTGTGTTGTGCTGCCATCTCCGCGGCGAAAATACTCCCGCCTTGGCTGATTTCAAGGTACCCAAGGGAGGTCGCTGGCTGGGGTTGGGGAGAACCTCTGACTGTCACAGAACCTGCCCCAGCCCCGCCAGTCCCCACAGCCAACAGCCTCCCGTGTTCCCTGAGAAATAGCACCTGGCAGAACCCATGCGTCTGCCCCATGCCCACCCTGAGCTTCCCTATAAATCCAGAGTTTTATGAAAACAAAACAAAACAAAACAAAAACAGAAATAAGCAGAGTGGGAAGGGAAGGAAAGGAAGGAAAGTACTAAATATCTTGTAGGTCTACTGCCTACTTCTCATTAGGCCTTTGGGCATATGGACAGGTGCCTACTTTCATGGCTTCCCTGAAACACGTCAGCTTATTACAATTACTTGTTTTTCTTCCTCTGGCCAAAATCAGTGTGCAAAAAGGAAGTCGTTCTTTTGTTGCTGTTTTGGTTTCTTTTATTTCACTACATTCATTTCTTTTCTTCCTGCAGCTCCCGCAACAGGTGGTATGACTTAAAAAGACATAATTTAGTATCATGCCCTTCGGTGAGCGTGTGGCGTGCCACACAGAAAGCTGGGATGTCCTCTGAGTATCAGGTTTGTGGGAGTTTTTTGTTTGTTTGTTTGTTTTTTAGAGTATGCTTCAAAACTGTAATTTATTTACCATGTTTTTATTTGGGTCAGTGGGAAAGGGCTGGCAATTAGTTATTTTGGCAAAGGTTCAGTTATGCCTCAAAAAGGAACACAGACTTAACATGTTATATAATCACTCTTAAACCACCTCTGGGAAGTTCTCCAAGCCCTGTGTGTCAGTCTCCATTGTACTTGTCTGGACACAACCTCTACAAGAATTTCTATTTTGTAAAGCAGGGTGGGGAAGTGCCCAGAGACAGAGCTGAGTCCAATTGCAAGGTGACTTGTTATGGGGGAGCTAAAGGGAAGAGCTGAGCTTATCCTGAAATCCACCACATTAGTCCGTAGGCAAGCCCAGGTCCTCCAGACCACTGGACTCTGTATTGGTAAATAACTTTGCTCCGGAATCTAATTATGTCGATGGGCCATTTTTTTCAATTTTTATGTAGTAAACTTTTTATTGAAGTCTAACATGCACTTAGAGAAGTGCACAGATCATTAAGTATACAACTTGAAAAGTTACCACAAAGAGAATATACCCACGTAACCACTTCCAGGTCAGGAAGTGAACATGACTGGAAACTCTCACCGCCTTGCCAGGTACTACAACTGCCCCTCTTCCCCAAAGGTGACCACTGACACCTCTATGGAAGAGGTTTCATTGATTTTTCTGATTCTAAACCGAAGTTCTGATTGTTTTTCCATAATGATCTAGAAGGGCCCTACTTTAACCATGTTTTTAAAACAGAGATCGGGAAGTTGGGGAGCATGTGTTGGTCACATTACTGAGTCAGATACTGAAATCTGGGTGGGGGTCAGGGCTACCCCTAGGACATGCAGGAGTTGGGCATACATTTTTTGCCAGGTCCCTGTCTGTATAAATACTTTGACTTTTAAAAATGTACTGTGGCTCAAGCCTGTAATCCCAGCACTTTGGGAGGCCGAGACGGGCGGATCACGAGGTCAGGAGATCGAGACCATCCTGGCTAACACGGTGAAACCCCGTCTCTACTAAAAATACAAAAACTAGCCGGGCAAGGTGGCGGGCGCCTGTAGTCCCAGCTACTCGGGAGGCTGAGGCAGGAGAATGGCGTAAACCCGGGAGGCGGAGCTTGGAGTGAGCTGAGATCCGGCCACTGCACTCCAGTCCGGGCCACAGAGCGAGACTCCATCTCAAAAAAAATAAAAAATAAAAAAAATAAAAATGTACTGCAAAATTCATGGTGCTATACGAGATGGGTGATCAATCATAAAGATTTATAAGAATGGTTAGAAAAGTACTGAAGGGCTGGTTTGTTTCCTAGCCAGTACACCTGGCAATTCTTACTAGTGTCTGGGCACTGTCTCTTCCTCTTCGGGTCAAGGAAATATCTCTTCCTGTTCTTTGTGGTCGAGAGTCCCATTTCTGGCTAATTTTGCATTTCCCCCGCAAGAAAAGGTAGTATGCTGCTATTTTCCACAATATGCCAGGACTCTGCCAGACTGAATCATGAAACAATAGAACTCTTCTTGCTTGTTTCCAATGTCATTTATTTAATTCCAGTGAGGTTATTACTTGTGATGCTGCATCATCCACAGTGACATCTGTGCACACCAGCTTACAATGACACCCTCCAAGCTACTGTGCCTTGTTGATGGTATTCGCAAATGTGGGAAGTTGTGAATGATGACTTGTTTTCTGGTCATGTTACAGTTACCATTAGAAATTTCACAGCAGTCACATAAAACATAAAATCACATAAGTCAGTCTTTCAACCCTGATTTTCTTGAACTCTAAGACCATAATCACTGCATGTATAAAATGAGATCTCCTTCAATGCTGACTACACCCCTGCCTTCTACCCATGCCCACCAGCAGGGAGGACAGTGAAGTGCCATGAGCAGAGACAAGGGTTCCATTCTCAAGGTAATGTCTGTCCTTCCTCTGGCACAGCTTAATACCAACCCGGAAGAGCATGTTACCACATCAATTGGAGGCAAAAGAAAACATCTATCAGCAAGACCTGTTGGCTTTACTTTGCAAGAGCAATGAAGGCTCTTGGATGAGATAAGTGCTGTCACCCCTGGAGGAGTGCCCAACATGTGGGAGGGTGTGGGGATTGCCCTAGGTACCAGCCATGCATAGAGTTAAGGGTGCCTGCTGCCATCTCCATTGCCTTTAGGATCAAAGGCAGTTCCACAGTGGAAATATGGATGAGCAATAACCAATGCTCAGGTCCACACATATGGCCCAAGTCCAAGGACCCTGAGTAGCTCGGAGTCCTGAACTCTTCCTGTGTCTGACATGAGTGAGAGTCCCTCCAAATCAGTGTGTTAGTACCATTCTGCTTGATCAGTCAGGGATGATTTCATAATAAAATACCCTGCCTGCCACAGGGCTCCAGTTTGATGCTATACATGTGAGTCCCCAAACTCCTCATGCCATCTGGCCCACCTCAAGAGCAAAGTAGACGATCAGAGAATGCCCAAAGGGAAGAAAGGGGCACATATGCCTCCTGATCCGAGTTTGGGTCTCCCTTTCTGAATGGCTCTGCAGACTCTGGCAGGTCTTAGGAACCACGAGGAGACAGAAATTTTCCAGGAAGCCACTCCAAAGTGCAGGACTGCCTGTGGCGTGGGGCCTGGCTCTCTGGGGTGGAAGGGAGGTATTGATGTTACCAAGATTACCAAGATAGGGCTTCGTGCATCAGCCTTCTTGCTCCCAGGGTCTTCCCTTGCACTCCTTATTTCCTAAATGATCTGCTATGACCCCAAGAAAAAAAAGAAAGGTATGTTTGTGGGGTCTTATTAGTAAAGAAGTATGATGTTGTAGAACTCATCTATGTCTTCAGGTCAGTCTCAGCTATTTGCTACTTACATGTCTTTGGGCATGCTATTAGCCACCACGTTTCTCAGTTTCCTTATCTATGAAATGGGTATAGAAATAATACTCAATAAAACTCGCAAGATGTCAGAATTAATATGAGATAATATATGTAAAAATATTTTTTAAACTTGTAAGGACTATCCAGATATGCTTGTTTTTTTTTTTTTCTTAAACAAAGATCTGTATTTTAAAAATATTTGTGTAAGGCCAGGCACGGTGGCTCAAGCCTGTAATCCCAGCACTTTGGGAGGCCGAGATGGGCGGATCACGAGGTCAGGAGATCGAGACCATCCTGGCTAACACGGTGAAACCCCGTCTCTACTAAAAACTACAAAAAAAACTAGCCGGGCGACGTGGCGGCGCCTGTAGTCCCAGCTACCCGGGAGGCTGAGGCAGGAGAATGGCGTGAAACCGGGAGGAGGAGCTTGCAGTGAGCTGAGATCTGGCCACAGCACTCCAACCTGGGTGACAGAGCGAGACTCCGTCTCAAAAAAAAAAAAAAATTTGTGTGTACTAACTGTCCAGCTGAGTTCTTTCAACTCAACTCATTCTTTTTTTTTTTTTTGAGTCATAATTTAGAATTTACACTGATATATGATTTGAAATCTATGCCCTGAGTCCAGCAAAAGGTTCCATGGCCCCTTCTATTTATTCCCTTTTATTCTTCTTGGACAGATGCTTGACTTTGAGTCCCTAATGCTGGCCTGCCCCAAGCACTAACCTATGCATTATATTCAACTTCAATAATATAATCTCAAACCTATTAGGTTTTTGTTGTTGTTGTTGTTGTTGTTTCTTTTTGCCTTTTGAGACAGGGTCTCACTCTGCTGTCACCCAGGCTGGAATGCAGTGATGCCATTAAAGCTCACTGCAGCCTCGACCTCCTGGGCTCAAGTGATCCTCCCCCCTCAGCCTCCCAAAGTGCTAGAATAACAGGTGTGAGCCACTGTCCCAGGGTAATCCATCACTTTTGATAAGACACACTTACCTA
This sequence comes from Piliocolobus tephrosceles, assembly GCF_002776525.5. Taxonomy (NCBI): domain Eukaryota; kingdom Metazoa; phylum Chordata; class Mammalia; order Primates; family Cercopithecidae; genus Piliocolobus; species Piliocolobus tephrosceles. Next base: position 66,091,438 of record NC_045436.1, on the reverse strand, counting down.
CATAACCTGGGTAACTAAAGAGAGGTTAATCAAGACTGAGGGCACCCTTGGCATAGCCATAACAAGCCCCAAGACGGGCCTGTGGCAGATAGGTGAGAACAAGGAGCACAATGGGACAGTTTCCAAGTAAGGCTTGCCAGGCAACCCCTGACGTGGCCCCCAACCATCCCCACCTGCAGTGTTCACACCTTCATCTAGTCCCCTTCCCTTGAGGGTGGGCTGCCCTACTGGCTTGCTTCTGTGAATAGAATACAGAAAAGGAACTTGGATATCACTTCTGTAATTAGTCTAGGTAAGGCTGTGACTATTGCCTTCCCAGTAGACTGTCTTTTTGGCTTTGATGAAGCAAGTAGCCATGTTGGGGGGGACCACATGGCAAGTAATTGAGGGCAGCCAAGAGCTCGAAAGAAACTGAGCCTTACCAACAATCACATGATCCTGAAAGTGGATCCTTCCCTGGTTCCCTCATCTTATGATGAGCCCCCAGTCCTGGTGACTGATTGGCCCAGCTATGTGAGCCTGTGAGAAACTGTTGTTTCAAGTTGCTAATTTTGTGGTAATATGTTATGCAGCAACAGATAATAAAGATGAAAAAAATTCTAAAAATTAACAAATGTAAACTTTGAAGACAATCCCCTACTCAAGAAGATTATGTCCTCAATATCTTTAAAAATGTAGGCTTGGCCGGGCGCGGTGGCTCAAGCCTGTAATCCCAGCACTTTGGGAGGCCGTGACGGGCGGATCACAAGGTCAGGAGATCGAGACCATCCTGACTAAGACGGTGAAACCCCGTCTCTACTAAACAATACAAAAAACTAGCTGGGCGAGGTGGTGGGCGCCTGTAGTCTCAGCTACACGGGAGGCTGAGGCAGGAGAATGGCCTAAACCTGGGAGGCGGAGCTTGCAGTGAGCTGAGATCCGGCCACTGCACTCCAGCCTGAGCTACAGAGCAAGACTCCGTCTCAAAAAAAAAAAAAAAAAAGTGTAGGCTAATTCTATTCCAGTGGATACTGTGACAAATACACTTACAAAATTATAAACTCATTTAAAAAATAAGGTTCAGGAATAATGATTTTTTGAACTCGTTGTCTATCTTCTAAAGTGGTTACCTTGTTCAACTCTCCTATTCCTGCAAGATAATAATAATAATAATAATATATATTATACATAATATAATATTATATATTACATATAATAATATATTTATTACATATAATTTATTTACATACATTACATACATTTATTACTATTATATGTAATATTATGTATAATAATGTATAATAATTTATTATAGTATTATAATATAATATTATGTATATTAATAATGTTAATATAATAAATTTATTATTATATAATAAAATAATAATGATATAGTATACATAATATAATATTATATTATAATATATAATATATTATTTGTTATATGTCATATATTATTTATATAATTATATATAATGATATATAATAATATAATATATTAATATATACAATAATATATAATATGTATTAGCATAATACATTATATTAATATATTATATATTATATATATTATATATTATATATAATAATATATTATTATATTATATA